>NC_081426.1:76145898-76749258 GCF_949786415.1 Peromyscus eremicus
CCATAAAGCCTTGTCTCAGTAAATATGTGATTTTGGATTTTTATTTAATCTCTTCCTTTCCTTTTTCTAATGACAATAACTAAATTACCAATAGAATCATGATGAGTTAAATAAGGTGAGAATTAAATAGTAAACTTTATACAACTGTTGACATTGATTCTCCTGATTGTATTAATGAGAAAATTTCTTAGAGTTGAGTGTGACTCAACACAAGTATGTCATTGAGTGTCAAAAGAAGATCCACAAAACCACTTACCTCAGCACCTGATGATATGATGCTACACAAAGACCACATAACATGAGTAATTTCTTTTTTTTTTTCATGATGAGCTTGGTTGACCAGATAGATATTCAAGACTTACATGGAATCATCCTTACATGCTAACTACATTTCATTGTTTAATCTGGATGTGACTCAGCCATAATCTCTGAGGTGGAAAGGCCTCTCTTCTCAGGGTTTCTGTTCAAAAACATTTTACTGACAAAAGCCATCCATGTGCAAAGCCATTAGTATGTTTCCACTTGTCTCATACTTACTGGTAACACGTTGAATAAATTAAGTCATATAGTTTTACCCATGGTCAAAGAGAGGACACTAATCAAGACTCTAGATATTGGCAGGCACAGAGATAACTATCTGTATCTATGTAACTGAATATCTTTTGATGTTTAACTGTGCTAATTTATCAAGTTTGCCTTAAAACAATTGCAAACTATAAAATGAGCACATGTGTTTGTTTGTGAACAAATGTTTGATTATACTGATTCTCTCTCCTTTTCTTTCTCTTACTTTCATCTCTCCTATCTTTTGTTTTTTGTCCTTTTCCTCTTCCCTATGCAGTATTTTAAATGGAATATAAAAATAAAGCAACACTCTTCCTCACGACTTTTGTATTACTATAATCTTAGAAAATGTAATTTAAAAAAATTCTCCATAGTTTTTGCCACTCATATGTAGTTTATTTTAAAGTGTTTATATTTTAAATCCAAGAAATAGTTTCAAGTGATTGAATTGCTCTTTGTAAAGTCCACTTGTACCATTTTAATGAGCCACATATATATAATGAACCAAATACATATATATTTGTCGAGGGCCTTGAATCATTACTTAAATATTATTTTCCTCACACCCTCATTTACAATATAATGATCCTTTTCTGTGTAAGACAATTAATATGTTCAATTATTTATTGCACTTTTCTCTCCTTATATTAAGTATATGCATTTTCATTACAGTACATAATTTATGGTATGGAATAGGGGGTTTTTATCTAAGTCGCATTATCCCTTTCTCAAAATGTTTAGATATGTTAGAGCATTTAATTAGACATAGGTGAAATTAAAGGAGACACTTACAGAGAACTCAGAATTGCATGATTTTGTTTATATGCTATAAACAAAAGAATACAAAGAGTATACATATACAAAGGAATACATACATATATATATGTATATAGATACAAAGTATACACAAAAAAATCCATAGTCAGAAATGTATTCTTTTTTATATATTTGTGAAAAAGTTGACACAATTTGTTCATATTTATCTTGTATTCTGTACCTTTTGTGAAATTTTTACTACTCACAATATTATTATGTAGATCTGTGTATACAAATTCATGAAATCTACAATTCTACTGGTGTCTAATATGCTTTCCTTCTTAATTGATCTGTCTAATAGCTAGTAAAATGTTGAGTAGAATTAGTAAACTGGCTTACTTTCCATTGTTCTTGATACAGTTTCAGTGTTTCACCATTTCCTTATACCAACAATAAGGCAGATGTTATATTTAAATAAAAATTCTTTGTCAAGCTAGTAAGTTCTCCAGTGAATCTCAATTTATTTAATTTTCTTGCCCTAATCTTTCTCTTCACAATATATAACAGCCCACTTTAAGAAAGTTAAAGATGATTCTACCAATATTTCTGTTTAAACAACAGATTAGCAGGAGGGTGTTATTGTTTCTCTTCCATCTTTATCCCTATCTTTTCAAACTCTCATTTTTGCATTACTATCTGAGTCTCCATGTTTATATGAATATGTATCCTTCTCATTAGAGCTTTCTTTGTATACATTCCTATAATATAATCAGATGTTTGTGATTTATAAATTATTTGCTTGAGTATATCATATACTCATATGCTGTAAAATTGTTGTCAGATTTTATTCTTAAAAAGATGAAAAAATACAAGAGTGTCTAACTACAAAGGTACTTGCTTTCTTGTTGAATTTAGAAATTTTTCCATTTCATCTTTTCAAGATAGTTAAGCATGTCTATTTGAATTTTAAATCCAATGAAGAAAATCCCACAGGTGAACATCCCACTTGCTTCATTCCTGTGAAAAATCTCCTATATCCTTTGGAAATCTTATGAAGTGCCTTCTGTAGTTAGAATAGATAGGCCAAACTTAGAAAAGATTATAATCAACTAATTATTTAGTAATATACATAAGTAGCATAATTACCTCCAAATACCCAGTTCCCTCGAGAAAATTCAATTGACTGCAAATAACCCTCTACTGAAAAGTAATAGTTACTTCTTAATCTAGGAGAAGTGTTGAATAATTAAAAGAAAATTTTGCATATTAAAAACAAGCAAGCAAACAAAAAAACACACTTGGGCAAAGTTCATTTTAAGGCTAAACAAATGACAGGGAAAGTGTTGGGTTTATTTTAGCATAGAGCAAAATAGCATGCTGGAAAATCAAATCTGCTAAACATATCCATTAAGCAATTCAATAAACATTTCACTTTCTCTCAGATTCATAGGAGAGTAGAAACTGTTAAATAAATTGACCCCAATGTCCAGTTGAGTATGAAACCCTTGGGATGATGCTGGGCCTGTGGTTGGAGACATTTATGCCTGAAAACTCAGAACAATTTAAAGAGTGGAGAAGAAAATTGTATCTCTCCATTGCTCACGTGTTTATTGATTTTTTTTTCTTTCTGAAATTTCTTCATTTTAAAGATAGTACAAGAAAATATATTCTTGAAAACATAATACAAGCGATGCATTTTATTCTCTGGAACCTAGACTGACAGCTTCTCCCACTGTGCTGACTGTTAGGTGTTTAAGTTCATAAGACTGAAAATCTTAGTTATCTGTCCACCCTGAGTACCTAGAATACAGAGCAAGACTAGCAAACATTCTGCTTTCCTCTCCACCTACGCATTTCATTTTAACTAGCTTTATTCTAAATTATTAAAAATACATTGCATAAGGTGTAATATTTAATTCAAGAAAAGTTTCCTTGTCATTTCATATTTAAAGAAATATTCAAATCTTATGTATTTACCTACTTACTCCTTTTATAGTCCACTCCTACAGAATTCAAGCTATGTAATTGCCAACATCTGCTTACTTTAGTCATTCATCTATTACCAATATATATTTGTTTTAAAATATGAGCTCAGTAAATTTTCAGTTGTTATTCAATTTTGTTTTCTTTGAGAATGTCAGGTATATATACAATGAAATATGATTATACCTCAATTATTCCTTCTATGTGACACCTTCCTCATCTATCTTCAGATCTTCAATTTCTGTATCGCTAGCCCAATTAGCACAAATATTTTGTTCATGCATTGTACCAATAAAATATTCTTATTGAAAAAATAAAGGAAATTTCCTAAGTTTACACAATGGTCAAAATGGAATAAAAATATATTAAAATTACGGAATTATTTTTAATTACATAGTTTATTTTGTAGTTATATAATTTTTCATTCCCTTTCCTCAATCCAAACTTTCACACTCATCATTTATACTTTTTTCAATGCACATCTTTTACTTCTCTTTTATCATTATTACTCATGTAGTGTGTGTGTGTGTGTGTGTGTGTGTGTGTATGTATTCCTAAGTACATGAATACAACCTGCTCATTCTGTACGATGTTTTAGGGCTGACCATTTGATATTGGATAACGGATTGGTGTACTCTTTCCTAGGGAGGAATATTTCTTCTGCTTTCAGTATTCCTTAGCTACCTGTAGTTGTTTATCTCCCAATCCACCTTGCCTTGACTATTGCTATTATTTGTGTTTAGTTATTGTTTTGTGTAATTTACATTGGTGAGACTTTAGGATGTAGCTTCTGAAATTCATAGGAGAAACAATCTCATAGTAAACTCCCTGTTCCGTAGCCTCATACAGGCTTTCTGTCCTTTCTTCTGCAGCAATTCCTGAACCTTAGGTGCAAGAGTTATGTTGTAAATGTATCAATTGTGATTTGATAGAAGAATTCCGCATTTTGCTTGGATGTGGTTTTCTGTAAAAGTATATTTCGGTTGCAAAAGGAAGTTTCCTTGATGAAGGGTTAGGAATACACATACATAGTGAAATACTTTAATATTTTATCCAACTGTCAAAGAAATATCTATTTAACTTTTCAGTGCAATATATACATGTATATATCAATATATATCAATATACATATATTCTTTGAATGATATAATTTCTTTCTTTTAAAGTCATATGTTAAGGTGAAGAGATTGAAGTATGATATATATTTTTAATTTCTTAATGTCTATATGGGTTTAGGTTATCTGATAACTCTAATATTTCAGCATTACTTTAAAAATTTATTTAGTTGTACTTATAATCTCGTGCCTTCATGTATGTACGTACATCATGTGAATGCCTGCTTAATGACAGGTAAGAGAAAGGTATCAGATTACCTGGACCCAGAGTTACAGTCATTTGAGAATCACCATGCTTGTGCTGGGAATGAAACCCAAGTCTTCTCCCAGAATACGTGCTTTTAACATCTGAGCCATTTCTACATACCATAACTTGTGGATTTAAAAAAAATTAAAATTGTTTAGAGAGCCTGTTCAATCAGTTGATTCCTTGATCTGAAATCCATGTATTTTCTATTCATATGAAGGCCTACCTTAAATAGATCAGTTGCGTTTGATAATTCCGTGACTCTAAATGACATGTAGGTCAAATTGGGATTTTATATTATTACTCCTACATTTAGGTATTGCATTAGAAGAGTCCCCATCAGCCACTAGAAACAGCTCTGAAAATATCCTACAGAAAAAGCGTGAAGATTTTTCTCCCTTCTATTCATTCCCTAAAACAAATACATTAAAGGATCCTTTAAAAACTGGGTGTCCCCTAGTATATGTATAATGATCTTCTAGAAGAATTCTTCAATGACAAACAAAAACACTGGGAACTAACACATAAGAAGAATCAACATGAATTGCAGCTTACCCCAGACCAAACAGCAGTAAATGATAATAGTAATGACTTGTATACTTGTAACCACAATAAGACTTTTGTTGTGTTTGGTTTCTGTGTCTGGAATTACTCTCCTGATCTCAAAAAGAGGAGTTGGCTTGAATTATGCTTGAGAGAGTAGCTCTGCTTTGTATCTTGAAATAATTGTGGTTTGTGTCTGGCTATTATGTATTTGTACATTATGTATTTATTGTAATGTTACTAAATCCAGAAATGGTTTCACATGTACACTTTCAGCAGTTTAGTTCCTATTGCTACAGTTTCCCTACCCCCCCCCCCAAGAACTATTCATTAGGAGTTTCTGTAAATAGAGAAGAGAAATAAACTGTTTCAAGTTGAGGGGTTCATGTGACTAAATTCCATGCTAAAATATGGGAGGTGTATTCCTGAGTATTGAGATATAGACTATGTATCAGAGTATTTGATATTAAATGTTAACTGACCACAAGTCTCAGACGGAATAAGCAGTGATGAAGACACTGACTCTAATAACAAGGTCTGCTCATATCTACTGTGGAATCAAGGAATGAGACAATAGGGGAAAGATCAATGTTTATAATCAGGTTTGTGGGCAAGTGTTCTTAAGTGTATAAACTTAAGTAAGTGTGTTAACAAATGGAGATGTTTTCACGGAAAACATTCTACCACTTTTTATATTAGTTTCTGGTTCGTATGTAATTTAGGTTTAAGTACTTCAGTCAATATTTTTCCTTTTTTATTATTAAGAAATTTTCTATTCACTTTAAATTCAATATTTAAAGTACTTGCTTAATATTTTTTTTTTTTTTGTGCAGCTCTTGATTTCTGTACCTAATATCTATACACCATTGGAAAAGACTACCTTTGAAGTCATTTCCTGTGAGGAGAAAAATAATGACAAATAATAAATCTACTGACGTATACAGCCCTAATGATGGACTCATCGCTGAAAATGCCCAGAGGTGTGGTCTACTACTCTCAGAGACTTCTCTCAGGCCAATCAAACTGACATTTGAGATTAATCATAACAAGCCTATCAATGTTCTACAAACAGGATGACAATTATACAGATAGTTTTAGTTATAGAATTTCACATGAATCTTTAAATTTAATTCACAGAAGTGTCAGGTATTTGTGGTATTTTGGTTAGTATACATAAGGAGCACACACATGTAAACCAAAATTGAAGAAAAAAAACCAAGAACTGTAAAGCACAGTGAAATTAAAATAATATGACTGAAATAGCAAAGAAATTTCATTCAGTGTTTCATTAATTTATCCACCTTTTTTAATCATTCATGCACAGTAAGGAATAGTGCAATAGTCCCTCTGATTCCAGGGAATATATAGGTTAATCAGCAAATAAATCTTTTCAATGCCTTAATTTATAATATAATGTAACATATATTACATACTACTTGTGTTGTGTAGTACTTTAATATATATAATGAATACATACAAACATTTATATATTTATACATATATTAAAACATTATTTTGTGGTATTTGAGTTCTATTTTCATGGATTTTATAGTGACACACTATATACTTTAGCTAATATGAGTAAAACCTTTCAAATTAAAAAAGGTGGATTTCTCAAGTTCATTTTTAATACTAATAACTGAAGTTATTGAAGTACATGGTTTTGCTGATGTGAATCACAGAGAAACAATTATTAGTCATTTACTTAATCACTGAAGTGGGAACCATTACATGGAATGGACAGTTTTTTTGTGCTAATAGAAATCTACATTCAAAATTAGTAATTCTACTTTATTAAATAGTTTGAGCTACAGCTTACTAATATACACTTTAATCATTGGATTTCATAAGTTTTAAGTCCATTGTTTAGCCCATAAACCATTCTGAAATGCATAATGAGCCATTATAGTACTGTGTTCCATACAAGTCTATCATTCATTGAGTAGTACACAATGGGTATTTTCGTGACACAAAATCTACTTCTTTCTTGTAGTTTCTCTATTTACATATCAGTGGAAAAAATACTAATTAGCAATATGTCTCAGTTCATTTAATGTGAATAAGCAGGATCTTCACCCTCCTGCTTTCCATTAGAGGTAATAGTTCTATTGACCTCCAACTAGCAAAAAGGTATTCATTCACACCATGGGAAAATGCAAATGGTAGTGTCATCCTTTCTCTTCATTGACATGCAAAGTATTGTTAATGTTATTGTGTATATATTAACGAGAAAAAGAATATGAGATTGGTTTTTATGTATCAGATCCATACTGTACTAAATCACTTCATGAATATGCGCTGCTGTGGTTTGAGTCACAGATTGAAGACAACAATAATATTTCTACCTTTTCTTTTATGAATAGAAAATTCAAACACAAAATAAACATTTAAAATTGCTTTTTCTCTCAACATGCAGGAAGAGAAACAATTTTCTGAAGTTAATAACATTTCTGCTAGGGCTATGGGGAAATCATGCAAAGTTAAACTGCACAGCACAGAAGCCTGCTCAACAAAAAACTTTCTGGAACTTCTGTTACTTTTCTTTCCCTTTATTATTCTTTCAGATTTAAAGTGCCTTTAAAAAGTAACCATCTTTCAGAACTTGGTTGTCTTCTATATCTTGAGGAAGCAGACATTTAAGCTGTCATACACCCTTACATCAAGTGCATTTGTCAAAGGCAAGAGACTCTCAATACATGGCCTTTGATTTTTGTAGACTATAAATTCCCTTGCTTTTTTAATGTCTGCCTTAAAAAAATGAAGAAAATATTATTGTAATAGGCTATACTTTTGTAACTGAAAGCATTATTTTTCAAGTTTAGGATTTGATACTTCTCACTTTACATAATGTTGTGGATACTTTATTTCCGTATTGCACAATTTAAAGGGGGAAACACTCTTTGGAAATAAATATGCTTAGAACTTGTACATCTTATGAATAACAGAATTTATGTTTCTTAAATTGTCTTGTTCTCTATGCCCTCATGTAAGCTAGAAATCATCTTCTAAGACATCACCTTTCTAAATCTAGCATTTTTGTTTTTTGTTTTTGTTTTTGTTTTTGTTTTTTTTTTTTTTTTGAGACAGGGTTTCTCTGTGTAGTTTTGGTGCCTTTCCTGGAACTCACTCTGTAGCCCAGGCTGGCCTTGAACTCACAGAGATCTGCCTGGCTCTGGCTCCTGAGTGCTGGGATTAAAGGTGTGCGCCACCACCACCTGGCTTAAAACTAGCATTTTTACAGGTAGAAATTAACATAAAGCCTTTCATTCTGGACCAAAGAGTTTAGACTTGATGGAAGTACTTATTTTTAAAGTCCAAATGAGCCATGTCTACTTGAGCATGTATTTTACTCCTGTTTTAATTAATGTATAAGCCAAAGAGGATTTTTTCCCCAAAAGGACAAACACCTATAAAGACTGAAATTTAAATTTCAACAGGTCGCATATTATAAAGTAGTTCTTTTATTCAAACCTATGAAATATACATAGTATTCCAACTTACAGGACCTGCAAAGATAAACAGCATTTCACTTTTGATTCAGAAGTCATAGTGTGCTAATTTCAGACTTAAAATTAAGCCTTTGATATATCATTGACTAAAAGACATGCTTGTTTTTCTCCAATCATGTTATTGCTTAGTTGTATGTGTATGTTCTGGCTTATGTGGATATATATATATATGTGTGAGAGTGAACTCATGGGTGTATGGAAGACAGAGGTCAGCCTTCAGTGTTGATCCTCAAAGAGAGTATACCTTTTGTTTCGAGTCTGGTTCTCTCACTGGAACCTGAGGCTCACATCTTAGACTTGGCTCGCTGGCTAGTGAGCCCCAGGCATATTCTTGTCTCTGTCTTACCAGCTCTGGGATTACAAGCACAGGACTGTGTTGTCTGGTTGGTTCCTTAGCAGATGAAATTTTAAGACTGCACAGTGTTATGTCTGTGACATGATTGTTAATGATAACATGTAGGTCTATAAAAAAAAAACAATGTAGGGAAGGAAAAAGAGCACATACTCAGTTTTAAGTGAAATATGTCACTAGGAAACTTGATATTGCACCCAAGACTTGTGTTGAAATAAAATCTGGAAGTGGTGATGTATTAGCAGTTAAGAAGAGGCCTTCTGCTGTGCAGTTGAACAAAGTGCACAGAAGTGCCCCAATGGCAACACCCGACCCAGATAAGCTTCCAACTTGTAACAAATGAGCCTGCAAACTTTCCTGAGCAAATAAAATGCTGCTGATAAACTAATTCAAAAGATCCAGGATTTGTCTCTAGTTAGCACTCAGATTTGTCTATCTTGACCATGGTGCTGGCTATAGAGGCATGGAAGAGGCAAGAGTAAAGGTGTGGTGGTTTCTCCCTATGTGGTTTCAGAGACCTGTTGAGGCCAAGCTTTATGTGACAGGGAACTCCTTGCCTGAAAGCTCTAAGAGGGCATGAGTCTAGGAAAGACCACTCTCTGGAATTATGAAAGTGAAGCCTGGTTTTCGTTGGAGACCCAAATATGTTAGGTATGTCATAGCTGTGAGACATCTGACAAAAATAGCTGCAGGCAGGGAGTGAAACTAGCTCAAAAGAGAGACGTATGTTGCAAGCAGCAAATTGGAAGAACTGAGACAACTAATCCCTTAGTCACACCAGACATGGAGCTACAGAATTCGGTGTTTGCCTTGCTAGGTTTCATTCCTGCTTTACTCCAGTATTTCCTCACTATGCCCCATGCTTCTATTTTTGAAAGGATAATTTATAGTCCATGCCATTATATGTTAAAAGTATGTAATTTTCTTTTTTTAATTTACAGGGAGCTCCATTTAAGAGATTACATTAATTTAATCAGCGACATCTCCATGGTTATTTTTAAACAGAATTAAGACTTAGAAAGATTGTGGAGATTTTTAGGCTTGATTAAGTGTATTTTACATATTCATATGGCCTTTAGCTTATGAGGCCAAGAGTAGAATGTAGTAGTCTGAAGGACAATGTTCCCATGGGCTCTGCAATTGAACACGCAGTCCAGAGTTGATAGTTCTGTTTAGGGAAGTGGTGCAGTTTGGCTGGAGGAAGTCTGTCATGAAGGGAGGGGTAAGCATTGAGTGTTCATCACCTGGCTCCCACCTCAGGTTTATTATATTGTATGTTTGTAGTTGAATATGTGATCTTTCAACTTCTTCCTTTGGCTCCATGCTTCCATATCTCTATCATCACTATGAACTCTTTCTTTGAACCATAAAGCCAGATAAATTCTTTCTTCCATAGGTTTTCTTGGTCATGGTGTTTTAATCACAGCAACAGAGAAGTAACCAATATAGACACTGAACACTACAATTTCTTGTTATAATCCATTATTTTCTTTTCTATGACAAACAATTTTGATGTTATATCCATTCCAAAAGCTTGATAGAAATTTATGAAATCATTTTCTATGAGAATATGCAAATGCAACTGAATATCACTTGAATAATCTAACTCATAAGCCATATATATGCATAAAACATAAAACCAGAATGGCAGTAAAATAACTGATACAAAATTTAAAGTGCTAAATGCAATAAGCTAGTCAAGTCAGAACCTTGTGTTTTTATTAGGTTATAAGGTAATCCCTCAACATTTAGATTTGATTAAGAAACAAATTTTTAGAACACTTCAAACTACTATTTAGGAATGGCATTAAACAGAAAATAAGTCACCTAAATAGTCTTTCAGTGACTGTTTTCAAACATTTGGCAAATACAGCTAGCTATTAGATTTTGTTTTCACCTGCATCAACTCTAAGACTAGCATCTCCATGGTTATTTTGTCAGTGTTTGAGAGTTTAGATCAAGTTCAGCTAAAGGGAACAGAATAGGAATATCATGTATTTATTTAGTAGTGGGACTTAGTCTTCAGGGCAGACACAGGTATGATCAACACAAAAAAAGCAGAGTCATGAAGCCAAATGGTCATCCCTGAAAACATACATACAAGCAATGTTACATGGACTGAACAGGTTACATTTAGGAATATATATTCATATACATTCATGCATGCTATAATAGTGAAAATGGAGGTCATGAATTTTTTGGGTTTTTTATTTATTATTTTCTTTTTCTGTTAATTTATTTATTCTTCTTTAATATATTACATCCTAATCACACTTTCCCCTCCATCCACACCTCCCAGTCCCTCCCACTTCCCCTCCTCTATCCCCCAGAAAGTCATGAATTTGAAGAAGAGTGGGGAAAAGTTTATGAAAGGTTTTGGAGGAAGGAACGAAAAGTGAGAAATTTTGCAATTGATTTACAATGTGCCCATGTGCTTTTAGTGTTGCAAATTTGAATGTTAATTTCAATACAGATGGGATTGATATTAGAAGAGCTAATAGTATGTGAATAGTTAAATACTGATACAAGAAGGTGTTCAAAGAAAATTTATTGAATACCTGTAATGTGCTTGTCATTGTAGGCAGAGAAACACAAATTTGATATATATATATTTCAAAAGTTTTTGTTGTGAGTAAAGAAAGGAAAGACATTAAAATAGTCACCAGTAATCAAATACTTCAATCTTGTAGAAAACTAAAAAAAGTTTCAAGAAAAGTTAACCTGATATTATAGGCACTGAAAATATTTTCCTGATGTAGTGTAATGCCTATGAAGCTATTTTACAGGAAGGATGCCATTTTATTAGCCTAATAACAAAGAAAAATGAATATTTTAAAGTTAATTCTACAGTCTTAGGAGTTCTAGATGAGCCAGTGGTTTAGCAGTGATGGTAAGAATTCATATTAACAAAACTTGGTAAAAATATCCTTCAGATTGACATTTGTAAAACAAAATTATCTGAGTAGAATTTTTTATATAGCTACAAATTAATTAGTTGTGTTACATAGCCTATTTATGTGCTTTCCTGTTTATAAGACTGTGATAAAATATTTATGCTGAACTCTCCCCAGTAATTGTATAGCATTTCTATTTTCTGTCTTGGAAAATGTCCACTGATAAAAAGGAAATCTCGCCTAGAACTGTTACTCTTATTTAGCTTAAAATGTTAAGTGGATGTCAATTCTTCTTAGATGTATAAATTCCTTTGAGGTATCCAGGCCAGAGGTATACTTGACATTCATATGACGGTCATTAGCAAAAAAAAAAAAAAAAAAAAAAGAGCCTTTTGAAACGGAGGCATTAGGTTGTCATTAGTTTTCTCATTCCAAGTATTTTATTTTTAAACATTGCTAGAATCATTTTAAGATACAAAGTAAATAATTCATATGGCTGGTGTGGGGGAATTGAAGATTTTTCTTTAAAGTGTTGTAAAAAATTCAATTTTTTTTTCAAACATACTGTTGAACTACTTCAAGGTAGTTATTTCTAATATATTTATTTCCATACTTGCATATTTTATGTTTTAGTGATTTCTAATGTAGTTAGCATATACACAATAGTGAATCAAGTGCTCTATGTGATTCAGAAATGTCTCTACTACTGAGTAATTAATGATTCACTAGCAAACTATAAAACCTGGACAAAATAAACTAAGAGTTAAACTTTCAAGACACTTTTTAAAAACATACATGAAAATTTGCACAACTTCAGTTACGAAATCTCTCTCTTTTGTTATCCATTGTGTACCAGGTTTGTTTGATTCTTGCTGTGGAGGAGTTATCAAGAACCAAATTTAACAGAGAAACTGAAGATCTGAAGTGGTAAGACATGGCATCTTCTGACCTTCGGGTTCATTGTAATACGGCTGACTGCAGAGTGCCTGCTTACTTTGGTTGACACATTATCCTAAGACCGGCTTTCCTTTCCTATTTGAAGAAATAGTATGCTCTTTAGAAACTATTTTCTTTTCAGTAAAGTAAATTAGTTCAAAATAAGTAACATAGTATGATCTTGTACCGAGAACTTCCTGGCAGTACTGTGTACTTCTTTGAAATAGAGTTCATTACCATAACCATGTCTGAGTTTCTGAGAAGACCAATACACTTTTAAGAATTTCTAAATTATTTCCTTTGGATCATTCATTAATTGTAGAACTATACTTAATTCCAAATGTGTTTGTTGGAACTACCAATAACTTTCAGATTTTATCTTCCCAATAACTGAAAGTTACAAATTATTTTGTTTCTTTGCTTCAATTACTCAGTTTTGTGCTAACAAATAGAACTGAAACAATTGACTATTGGTTATTTGGCTCAGCGATGCAAATATAGTTTCCTCTCTGAATATTTAATACTGACCATCTGTTAGAGTTTTAACTTTATTGAATAGAATTCATATTCTCAAAAAATAATTTACTAAATAATAATTTTTGTATGCTCTCTTTGTGCCAGTTTTCTTCTACTTTAGTAAGAAGTTTTGATATATTGAGAAATTATTCTTGTTTTATATAGTAATTATAATATTTTCATTTACAATCTAGAGGGTAAGTAGCTGCCACTTTGATTTCTATATTTTTGCTAAATAATTTCTATACTTATTCTCATCACTGAGGTTTTTTATTAGTTAAATTAGTTTTGTGTATTTTGTTTACATTTTTTATACAATGTCTTTTGGACATATTCTTTCCTCTCCCCCAACTCCTCACAGTTCCTCTCAACCTTTCTACAGACCAAACGTCTTTCTCTCTTTCAAAAAAAGTATGTAAATAAAATAAACAGAAAATGAAGGTTAAAATAAACAAGCAAAAACCCCTAATAAGACAAAAATAACAAAACAGAACAAAGCAAAAGAAAAATGAACATTTGCACACACACACACACACACACACACACACACACACACACACACACACACACACCACATGCATACATCCGCAAACACAGAGTCTGTTTTGTGTTGGCCAACTACTCCTGTGCATTATTAGGCTTGTCCTGGTGTGTTACCAATATATCCAGTGGCATTTCATTGGAGAAAACTTTATTTTTCCCTTTCCCATGGTTGTCAGTTGTAAGTAGCTTCTCGATTAGGGTTGGGCCTCTGTGCTGACTCACCCTTTTCCTTTCTGGAATTGCGTTTGCTTTGAACTTGCTTAGGCCTTGTGAGCATGCTACCACAGTTTCTTTGAGTCTAGATTGTATGTGTCTGTTCTGCTGTGTCTAAAAGACACTGGTTCCTTGTAGTCATCCACCACCTCTGGATCTTACAAACTTTCTGCATCCTCTTTCTTCTACATATATTCTCGAGCCTTGAGGGGATGGAGTTGGTAAAGACATCCCATTGGTATTTTCTTCCTCCTCACTCACTAACTAAGGACTGGGCCTGTCTTCAGTAGACCTGATGCAGGGAACCACAGTCACTGTGGGTACATGACTGCAATGGCTATGTTATTTCTAGAGGATAAGATTTTGCCACTCTTCCCTCTGCCTTTCAACTGTTATTATACTCTTTCTATTACCTGTTCTATAACGTTCCCTGATCTTTAGAGGAGCTGGAATGAATACCTGGTTTAAGGATCAGCCCTTCACTATCAATTAATCATGGTGGGATAATTGTATTTGTTTTGAAATGGCTTTTGTTTTTGCAGTGGGACTTCAATACTGGATTAAGTTGTTGGTGTTTCCTTTAAAAATATTGTATTTACTTTTCTATAGTAGTAACATGTGCATGCCATGGTACAGAGTTGTAAATCTGGAAGCACACTTCAGAAATTGGTTCTCTCCTACTGGCCTCAGGTCACCAGATTTGGTAGCAAGAGCATTTACCTGCGGATCCATCTTACTGTCTGTAGCTATGTCTTTTGATATGTGATTTTAGCCCACCATGTCAGAGCCCAAAGTGGCATGTTACCAGAGGCAAGTTCAGAGTTAGACTACAAAGGTAAAATATTTCAGTACTCTTTAAGGGGTTACCCCATGGAACAGGGGATCTGAAGCAGTCACAAGAGAGGGTTTATCTTAATGTTCTTACTCCAGATGGATCTGAGTTGATAGCTAGAGTCCCAAGGTTTAAGGGTCAGGTTCCTTGCAGATTTAAATTTGATAGAGTGATCAATAATTTAATTTTTTATGAAATTGTTTGTAATAATACTTATTTATTTTAATATATGAAAAATGAAATTAAATTTTCATTTGAGAAATGCCAAATATGATACAATAGGAAATTTTATTTAGTTCAACGGGTACCTACTTAATTTTTATTGTAAGTCAGACATTCTGCTTACAATGTTATAAAAAAATTAAGATGAGATATGAACTCTTACACAGATTTTATTCTAATAGAAAATAGTAGAAAATAAATAATAATTCAATACAATGAATATTTTTGGGGAATTAAACAGCTCTCAAAGGGTTAGCTTTATAAAACTGAATATTGCCTTTGGGAAGCTCATACATTAATTTACATAAAACATTTATTTGGTCCAAAGACCATGTGTGTGTGTCCTCTGTGGAAATATTACCTAAAATTTCTTCAGCCATGGAACAAAGATATGTGCTTTTCTTGTGTCCCTGCATATTGTACTACAAATATTATTTTATCAGAAGAGACAGAAAGGGAAATAGTTCCTGCATTGGTATTGCTCATTTTTTAAGATCACATTCCAGTTTTGAATGAATGTAATCTGATAATTCACAGGTTAGATGCTTCTCTCAGGCTTGCAAATGTAAAAGAGATTCTTATGAATCAGTTGCTGAAGCTCATCAGCATCTTCCAGTTCCACCCTTGATGTGCCTATAAGATTCAAAACATCAACATGGCTTAAAGGCAGTACTAATGGAAGCTTCAATAGGAAGACTTCTACTGTGGTTGCTGATCATGAACTTATGACATAAATATATTCTCTGTCCTCCAATTTTCCCTGAAGGACCTCTGAATTTCTGTCACTTTCCTCTAACTGATCTAAGTTGCTAGCAACCATCATCAAGATTAAGTACAGATTTTTCTGGATCTAGAATTCTGGAAATTAAATTTCTTATGCACTCTGTTAGGTAGTTCATTTTCAGTTTCTGTAATGAAAGCATGCAGGGAGATTGGAAGTCATAAGAAGCAACAAAAGCCAGCTTTCAACATTTGCTAATGTCCCTAGCAAAAGAGAACAGTCAAGTCCAGATTTCCTCTCCTACAACTTTGAGAAGACTTGCCTTTGATTATTTTCACCACTGTAGATACTTCCTTCTCAAGAAAATAAAAGTAAATAAAGCCCATGGCACCCCTCCACAGAGTATATTTCAGGATGTACAAGCATTAGTCCCATGGACAGATGTTCTAGACTTGGCATAATGGGAAGCACAGCCTTTATTCTGGCCTTCCCATTCCTCCTGGAAGTACCCTCTGTCTGTTATTAATATCTTGTTAACCTCAATGTACACATTAGACTCTTTAAGCTTTCTGATACTTTTCTTATACAATAATTTTGTTTACAAAAGCACATATTTACTATGATTTTTATTAACTTTGCTTTAAATTAATCTTAATTAAGTTTTTAATTAAGTATGGTATGGACACAGAATGAGGACATAGACATAACTGTTGTGATACATTTTCAATAATTATATATTTTATGGGATTATTATGTTCTTGTTTGAATGAAGACAATTCTGTTTTTGAATATCAGAAAGAGTCCTATTTCATCCAGTAACATCTAATTCTTATAGGAAATAAGCAGATAAGAGCATGAAGTGAGAACCTGATTACCACCCAACACTATCCCGTGCTCTAGAGAAGCTGCTGAACATTCTGGTGCTCTCCAGAACATCAGAACAATTCTTTCGACCACGTTAGGAAGGAGTCTACAATAGTCTATTGACAGCTAAAGACACTTACTGGACAATCAAGAAAGACATAAACAGACCACAACAATCTCATTAATACTGAAAATTCTCAAATAAATAAATTTAAGAATGGAGCAACTTAGGAGGATCAAAGACCTCAACACAAATCCAGTTACACTGAACCTGACAGAAGAGAAAATAGGAAGTAGTCTTGAATGCATTGGCACAGGAGATCACTTCCTAAATATGACACCAGGAGCATAGACACTGAGAGCAATAATTAATAAATGGGACCTCCTGAAACTGAGAAGCTTCTGTAGGACAAAAGACATGGTCAATAAGACAAAAAGACAGCCTATAGAATGGGAAAAGATCCTTACCAACCCGACATCTGACAGAGGGCTGATCTCCAGAATATATAAAGAACTCAAGAAACTAGACATCAAAATAACAAACAATCCAATTAAAAAATGAGCTACAGATGTAAACAGAGAATTCTCAACAGAAGAATCTCAAATGGCCGAAAGACATTTAAGGAATTGCTCAACATCCTTAGTCATTGGAGAAATGCAAAATGACTCTGAGATACCAACTTACACCTGTCAGAATGGCTAAGATAAAAAACACTGATAATAGCTTATGTTGGAGAAGATGTAGAACAAGGGGAGCACTCCTCCACTATTGGTGGGAGTGCAAACTTATACAGCCACTTTGGAAATTGGTATGGCAGTTTCTCAGAAAATTGGGAATCAGTCTTTCTCAAGACCCAGCCTTACCACACTTGGACATATACCTAAGGGATGCTCAACCATACCCCAAGGACAAATGCTCAGCTATGTTCATAGCAGCATTATTCATAATAGCCAGAACCTAGAAACAACCTAGATGCCCCTCAACTGAAGACTGGATAAAGAAAATATGGTACATATACACAATGAAGTACTACTCAGCAGAAAAAAACAATGACATCATAAAATTGCAGGCAAATGGATAGAACTACAAAATATCATCCTGAGTGAGGTAACCCAGACTCAGCAGGATAAACATGGTATGTACTCACTCAAAAGTGGATACTAGATGTAAAGTAAAGGATAACCAGATTACAACCATAGCTCCAGGGAAGCTAGCTAACAAGTAAGACCCAAAGAGGGACATATGGATTGCCCCAGGAAAGGGAAATAGATGAGATCTCCATGAGTAAACTGAGGATGAGGGGTAGGCAATGGGAGAGTGTAGGGGAAAGGGGACGAGAACATAAAGGAATTGGATGGTCAAGCTGGAACAGGGATGGAGTGGGAAATCAATGAAAGAGATACCATGATAGAGGGAGATATCATGGGGATAGAGAGAAACCTGGTGCTAGGGAAGTTGCCAGGAATCTCCAAGGATGACCCCAGCTTGGACTACTAGAAATAGTGGAGAGGGTGACTGAACTGAACTGGTTTACCCCAGTGATCAGATTGGTGAATACCCTAACTGTCATCACAGAACTTTTCTCCAGTGACTGATGGAAGCAGATGCAGAGATCCACAGCCAAATACCAGGCAGCGCTCCAGGAGTCTAGTCAAAGAGAGAGAAGAGGTATTCGATGAGCAAGGGACATCAAGATCATGATGGGTAAACCTATAGAAACAACCAAACCAAACTAGTGGGAACTCATGAACTTTAGGCCAACAGTTGTAGAGTCTCTATGGTACTAGACTAGTCCCTCAACATAAGGGAGACAGTTGTATAGCTTGATCTGATTAAGGGGCCCCAGGCAGTATAATCAGGATCTGTCCCTGGTATATGAGCTGGATTTTTGGAGCCCACTACCTATGGGGGGATACCTTAAACAGCCTTGATGCAGGGGAAGGGGCTTGGAACTGCCTCTACTGAATGTATCAGGCTCTGGTGACTCCCCATGGGAGGCCATCTCTTGTTGGAGGAAGGAACGGGGTTTGGGTTGGGGAGGAGTCTGGAGGGGCAGGAGGAGGGAAGAGAGGGGGATCTTTGGTTGGTATGTAAAATGAATAAAGCATTCCTTAATAAAAAATACAATAAAAGAAAATAAAACAAACATAAACAACAACAACAAAAGAATGGAGTGATTCTTCTGTGAGCTTTTATATTAGTTCATTTTCTGGTCCTGTATTTATTAGTCAGTTTCATGCTCCTAAAATGAAATACCTGTGATGGTTTATTTATACAACAAAAATATTCATTTAGTTAATGGAGCTGTATGTTACATGGTTTAGCATCTGATTGCCAGTCCCAATACTTTGGTTAGGAACTTAATTCTGATGGTGAGAGACACTGGTTTTAGCAATATATATATATATATATATATATATATATATATATATATATATATATATAGCTATATATATATATATATATATATATATATATATATATATATATATATATAAATTTCTTCTGTGGAAATATGAAAAAAAACATATTCACTCATCATTATGGGACATTGACAATAGACAAAAATAACTCCACCATTGTCCAACTTGGTAAACCCTTGGTTTTGTTGGGCTTACTTATAGAGCATGGGTGACTCCAGTGTTGCTGCCTCACTACAAAGCCCCAGATCAACATGGATGAAGACCTCACTCACATTAGCCGTGTCATTCAGTCTCACTTTCAGGTAACATTCCTCTTCCTTTGCACTTGAGCAAATCATAAGATCACTTGTAGCAGGAATGGCATGTCCAGAAGAACTGACCCTCTGTGACTCCTTATGATAGGGCTGTTACAGAGCCATCATCATTAGCCCAGACCCAGCTATCACTGCACAATTTTGGTCAATTGGTTGTCATGTCTACTGGCCAGGGTAATCTTTAATCCATCCATGCTGGCAAAGGGATGATCATTTAATGTCCAGAGCTTAAAGCCATACTACAACTGCTAGGAAACAGAAAGGATAGTTGCCCACATAATCACATTTCTCTTCTGTACCATTCCCCAAAAAACTAATGACTTCACTCTAGATCTGCCACTTAAAGATCCTGATAAATTTCCAGTTGCTTCAATTGAGGGATTAAGCCTCATCTCATTTTGGGGAGATGCTGTCCATATTTAATCCACAGCATGATTACAAAAGGCATGAGAATGAACAATTTATAAAGACATAATTATTCCATTTACATATTTGTTTTAAATATTCAAAATACAAGTTTAAATAGCCATACATGTTTGTTTGTTGTGAGAAATCCTAATGGACAGTGCTACTATGATGAGAGTGAGTGCAAAAGACATCCCATAGAAAGCAGGATGCTACAGTGAGTCAAAGGCAAAAGTTGACTTTTTTATAACAGCTTTCTCTCTTGAAAAATCATCAAGGTACAGTCACCTCTTAAAGTTTTTAGCACCTTAATACCACACTTGAAAGGAAAGACCTCAAAACATGAAACTTTGGGAGTCACACGCAAACTGTACAAGTTTAAACACAACAAAACTGCTAAGAAAAAAAGTCTGGCATTTACTTTCACAAATACTAGCTTTCAGAATAAAACATCATAAATTTGGGGAAAGGAAGACAACCTAAATGAAAAAAAATTGTTCAATATGTTTCACAAATGAAGATGAGAGACATTTCCAAACTTTCTAAGACTCAGAACATATGCCATCTTTCTAGAAAAAAAAGGAATACTTGCAGAATTATTACAGTCTAAGTGAGACACATACTTTTCCAAAGACACATTTGTCACACATTGGAGGAAATTGACAACAATACAGAAGCGGAAAATTAAATCTAACTTGTATGCATTTAGTAGCTCAGTTTTTATGCACAGACAACTATCCTAGCACTGAGGTGATTGCTCATCCTTACAACAGGCATGTCATCTAGGGACAGCTTCTAGATTTGGGAACTGAATTCTGCAGTATATAGGGATTATATACTACATCCATATTTAGAGTACAACATTTATTTCATGTCTTCATATGATCCATGGATAAGCTTGCATTTCTGGACATTCAGTGACCGATAATGTCTTCAAATTTTTTATTATCAAACTGCACTATGGCATACAATAACAACACTTTTAGTGTCATAGAGGATACAGAAGTATTCCATCCATCTAAATTGAAAGAATTTCCTACATTGTCAGAAATATTGAGTCATTCTATTGTTTTTTTTTCTTATTTAATCTTGACTAAGGAAAGACATCAATAACACAATATAGCCTTGAGAGATATAATGAAGATTAAATGAATTATTATACTATAAGCAGGCAAAGTCTTAGGCAAAAATCTAAATAAAAGGGCAATCTAACAATACATGTGTTTTCTTTTTGATATCTAAATAATTATATATTATTATATATGTATATGTAATTATGTCTTATTATACATATTGTTATAACTTTATAAATTATGCAGCATATTTGACATCGCAAACATAATATATCACAACAATTTTATATTTCTGTACTCGAAATGTAATTGCCAACACTGGTTAAAAGAAAAAAATGTTAGTATTTCATTAGCATTAAAACAAGTAGTTCATTTCTGTAGGTTGGCAGGAAAATTTGGATATGCTAAAGGAATTACTATTTTTATGAGTATATATAAATATATTTACAGTTGTATCATATTTTTGTTGAAATATAAATTTCTTTGTTATTGTAAATATTGATGAGATAAATGAGTAATAATGATTTCAGTTCTATTTTTAAAGAGTTACTTACTATAGTTATGAGTCTAGGTGTTTTGTCTGAATATACGCATGTGCACCACAAGAATGTATTGCCTTGGGTGAGAATGAGGGCGTGATATCCTCCAGAACTGGAATTATAGAAAGTTGTGAGCTGCCATGTGGGTGCTGTCAATGAAAACCAGTTTCTCTGAAAAAGCAGTCATTTCTCTTAACCACTGATCCATCTCTTCAGCCTTTAATCCTAGTTCTTTAGCAACAAAGAAAATTAGAAATATAGGAATTCAAATATACATATTCATGTTATAAATGTGGACATTTGTCTCAAGCATGCACAGAATACCATGAAAATATTATGTAATCCCCATATATACAATAAATCTCTCTCTTTATCTATATATCTATATATCTTTCTCTCTCTCTATATATATATATATATGTGTATATATATATATATTCAATCACAATATTGACAACATACTAATTGATGAGTTAGGAAAAATATATAGTGTTAAAGCAAAGAAATGCAATGGCCTCAGTCAAAATAAAAGTCTCTAAATAAAAGTGATGCCCTGAAGATTCTCCTGGCTCTGTTTTATCCTGGATTATTCCTTCATCATCTTCAGGCTACAGGCAGGCACAGATGCACCATATTTCATGTGATAAGCAAGCCCAATTTCTTCTTTTTCACTTATCTCCTTGACTTCCACATCCCTTACAGTGGAAGCATCAAGATAGCTTTGGGCAAAGATTGACATATTAAAGAAGTAACTAGAGCAGGAATAAAATTAAATCCCAATAGTAGCAGTAGCACAGAATAGTACTTAAACAGACACCAAGACACCACACACACACACACACACACACACACACACACACACACACACACACACACTCATACACTTACAATCTCAGCAAAATTAATGAAACGCTTGCCATCTGCCATATGTAAACCACAAAGTAGAGAGAGTTTGCTGGTAACAACTTAACTCAGTGTAAGCTGTGGGGCTGTGATTAGTGGAGTGTCATATTAGAAGTGATATAGATGAATCAGAACTCTGAAAGAGCTAGTCACAACAGAAGTTTCCATCCTGGTTTCCTAACAATCATCCAACTTTTCAGCATTGAAGCATGTTCTGATAGCATGGATACAAAAAAAAAAGGAAGACACCATCCATGCTAGACCATTGCAGAGGCTTTCAAAGCCAGCTGATATGGTATTAACTGACTTGCACTTATAATGGCAGATGGAAGCAGGAGCTGCCTGTCTGATCTTGGTGCACTCCTATATTCAAACACAGTCACTGAAAAAGTGCACGTTAACTTCAAATTCATATTTTGTCAGTCATAAGCCATGTCTCTAATCCCCTGCCTGGATGACTGCCTTGTTGAAAAGTGGTATCATTTACAATCCTGACAGCAGGGTACGGGGTGCCAGGAACAGCAAGTGTGTTGTCATCCAGCTTCAGAGATGGGTGCAGAATTTAGAGAACAGTGAGAAAGGAAAGTCTCTTTAAAAATGTATATATATATATATATATATATATATATATATATATGTAAATAAATAAAGCAGAAAAAAACTTGTTATAAGGATTCTAATAGCTTTCTGTTTGTCCTTTCATATTTTACTTTCTTATTTTGTACCCAATAATATTTAACTGCTTTTTGCTTTTTATATCATAGCCATTTTATTAAAGAATAAAGTCAATATAAGGTTTCAAACAATGCTTTAGTTTTAAAAATAACTTTAAGCAATATCTATTGCGGATTATTGATATCAAAGATTTAATCGAATAAACTCCATCACAAACAATTGCATATGATTCTCATTAACGTTTAAACAAATTTTCAAGTATTGGTTTATTTGGTTGGCTTTTCCAGTGTAGTCAAAGGGCAAATGCTAATGTCTTAGCGTGGGTCTCAAGGAAAAACTACATAAGCATGTGACTTAATGGAAAAAGGCCTATTACATCCATATCCTTTGGTTTACTATGGAAAATTTTCTGCATAACACAGGCATTTTTTGTCATATCTTTTTGACCAAGTTTATTAACTTTCAAGTCCTTATTTCATTCAAACTGAGCAGGCTGTATTTATGTATTTAGAAATATAAGCATATAATGACTATTAACAAATAAAAAGATCATTAATGTTAAAGAAAATGAGGAAGGTATATCTGAGAGTTTGGAGGGATTAAAGGGAAAAGTGAAATAATATGATTATATTATAATCTCAAAAAGTAATAGAATTAAAAATAATTAATAAAATAATCATTTAAATATATTTTTTATCAATGATGATAATCAGACTAAGATAAATAATCAAGAACACAGAAACTCAAAAACTACTACATTAAGCAAAACCATATACAGAGAAAGTTAACTCATGGATTCTTAATAAAACACAAAGAAATATGAATTTTATTTTCCCTTTTATTAAAAAGATTCTTTTCTTATACAATATATCCTGATTACAGGTTCCCCTCCATCTACTTCTCTCAGTTCCTCCCTACCTCTTATCCCATCTGGATCTACTCCCTTTCTGTCTCTTATTAGAAAATAATAGGCCTATAAGAGATAGCAATACACATAATAAATTAAAATACAATGAGATATCACATAAAGTTGGACAAGGCAAACCAACCAAATGAACAGAGCCCAAGGGCAGGCACAAGAGTCACAGATCCACATGTTTACACATTCAGGAGTGCCCCCAATAATTCACTACTTAAAGCTATAGTGTGTATACAAGGAACCAGACTCAGACCTGTGCAAGCCCTGTGCTTGCTGCCTCAGTCTCTGAGTTCATATGAACTTCATTCAGTTGATTTAGAGGGCCTTGACCTCCTGGCATCCTCCATCCCCTCTGGCTCTTACACTCTTCTGTGTCCTTTCCCCTGGAGTTCCCTGAGCTCTGAAGGGAGGGATTTGGTGAGACATCCCATTTAGAGCTATTTGTTCTCAGGTCTCTGCATATAATTTGTCTGTCTGTGGGTCTCTGTATTTATTTCCCTCTGCTACAGAAGGAAACTTCTGTGATAATGGATGAATAAGGTGCTGATATATAAGTATAGTAGAATATCATTAGGAGTCGTTTTATCACAACTTTTTTTTAGACAAGTAGTATTAGTTTGACTTAGGTCTCTGGACTATCTAGTCTCTGGTTCCTGGTCACCCAAGCAGTGTAACATATAAAAAACTCCTGACACAAAACATCCAGGAAATCTGGACACATGGAAAGACCAATTTAAGAATAAGAAGAATAGAGGAAGGAGAAACATAGCTCAAAGACCAGGAAAATATTTTCAAGAAAATTATAGAAGAAAATTTTCTTAACCTAAAGAAGGATATATGTATTAAATTACAAGAAGCATACAGAATACTAAATAGATTGTAAAAGAAAAGAAAAGCCTCTCAACACATAACAATCAAAACACTAAATGTACACAATAAAGAAAGAATATTAAAAGCTGCAAGGAAAAAAGACCAAGTAACTTATAAAGGCAGATCTATTAGAATTAAACCTGACTTTTCAAGAGAGACTCTAAAAATAAGCATTTTTAGACTTTTTTCTCTGTGTGCATATGAATAAAAAGGCTATCCAAATTGTCTGCTTTTCCTTATCTCCTGCCTTATATCCTTCTTTTACACCAATTATACAAGACGAACAAGTAATGAAATATTTTTTCCAGGTTTTTAGACCCTGGTAACACTTACTCCAAAGTAAAGGTAGGCAGCATTACCTACTCAGTACCACCAATTCTGCTCCTTCATGTGACTGAGAGAATGTTGAGATGATTCAGAATGGACTTGATGGGGAGAAGTTGTCCATGTCATATGTTCTAAAACTCCTAACCAGAATTTCCTATGTGAAAGATTGTGCTTGGCTGTTTTTAACGTAACCTGTCTAGTATGTAATGCTGTAAATGGGCCATGATATGGAGCATGATCCAAATGTGTTTCTGGCTACTGGCCATGCACCATAAAAGACTATTTCTCACACCTTAAATTACTTTGTACTTTCTCAAATTTACTAATAAAATGTTTACAAGAGAAGCAGTCCATTTTAACTCAGGTGTGGATTGAATCTGGCATTAAATAATTACACCTAAGTTACCATCAACCTGTCTTGAGAGGTCTTCCTGGCCCAGTCAGTCTCCTAGACACAGTAAAGGTTCTAGGGAATGCCAGATCCCAAAGTATATTTGGCTTAAACCTATTGCAAAATTTCAGTGATAAAGAACCCACTATCAGATCCTGTTTTGTTACATTATAAATAAAGCCATATATTAATACAGCTCTCTCAATTTTTTTCAAATATTCCTGATTAAAGTTTAGTTTAAATGACTTCTTAAATAATTTGATAAGATTTATTTTATAAGAATATTAGTTGAAAAAGAAACATTTGATTTTTACCAGATAACTAAAGGTGACATAACACTCAGAAATTTCTTGGGCACCACGTGGAATTGGAGTATTATATGGAACCAGATTTATTTCTGTATCACCCCCATCACTATTAAGGAACATTGTGAATATTGAATTACTGACTTCAATCATTAATTTGAGGCTTTTAACCATTGAGTTGAAATCTACTAGTGTTAAAATGGAGATATTATAATATGATGTTTGTTAATATTTTAATAGTAAACAATAAATTAGGTTCATTAATATTAAATGGATGCAGTATTGCCAAAATGCCCATACATATCTGAGAGTGAGATACCATTTGCAATGTAGATATATTCCTGAATGTAAGTGCCAAAATTGCTAAGGGTTAATCTTGATAATATTACCATTCATTGCCCAGCCTAATATCAAAACCTATGGATGTTTCTAAATTAGAAAATATTTATAGTGTGATCAAGTAATTTGGACATAAGTAAATAGTTATGAAAGTAATTTGTAAAGTAATGGGACTGAATTGAAAGATTAAGTAATTTTTCATTTCAAGGAGATAACTAAAGAAGCTAAGCTTGCTTTATGTTCAGTGAGAGTGGGATTCCTTTTTCATTGATCCTAGGAAGTTCTTAAGATTTAGATTTCTGTAGTTTGTTTTTGTCTCCTTTTTTAATAAATAAGTTAAAACTCACTGGACTTTAAACTTAGAAACATTTTAGCCTCCTAATATGATTTCATTAAAAACTGTCATATTTTAAGGATAAATAATTTGGCAATGTTATCAGAAGAAGATGGAAAAGTTCCCAAGCATATCTTTTTTATTATGTTTAAATATGTTAATCCTGACTTTATTTAAAAATAAATTCTATTTTAAAATAGGTTTACATTAAAAGAAAGAAATAGAGTTTAAAAATTACTGAGAATTCCCAAATACCATTTCCCCTATTACCATTTTCTTTTTTTATAGCCTTTTTAAAAAACAGATTTTTTTTTCTCATAAAGTTTCTTACTACAGTTTCCCCTCCATCTTCTACTTCCAGTTCCTCCACACCTCCCCTCCCATATGGATCCACTAATATGTCATTAGAAAAGCACTGGCTTCTAAGATAACAACCAAATACAACGCAATGAAATATAATACGATAAAACAAAAAACATCACATTGGAAATGGACAAGGTAAGCCAGTAAGGGGAAAAGAGGCCAGGGCCAGGCACAAGAATCAGACTCGTAAACACATTCAGGAGTTCCCCCCCCCAAAAAAAATACTAAACTGAAAGCTAAAATACATATGCAGAGGATCTAATGCAGACCCATATAGACCCTGTGCTTGCTGCTTTAGTCTCTGTGAGTTCCTATGAGCTTCGCTCAGCTGACTTAGAGGGCCTTGTTTTTC
Organism: Peromyscus eremicus; assembly: GCF_949786415.1. Lineage (NCBI taxonomy): Eukaryota > Metazoa > Chordata > Mammalia > Rodentia > Cricetidae > Peromyscus > Peromyscus eremicus. The sequence goes on from NC_081426.1 coordinate 76,173,242, forward strand.
CAATACCCATCATGCCCTCTCGCTCTCACACACTTCTGTGTCCTTTCCCCTGGAGTTCCCTGAGTTCTGAGGGGAGGGATTTGGTAAAGACATCCCATTCAGACCTGTGTGTTCCCAGGTCTCTCTCTCTCTGTATAATGTCTGGCTGTAGGTCTCTATATTTGTCCCCGTCTACTACAGAATGAAGGTTCTCTGATAATAGCTGAATAAGACACCGATTTGTAAGTACAGCAGAATATCACTAGGAGTCATTTTATTGTTAATCAACAGGATTCCTTGAAGAAAATTTTATAGATGGCTGTGTATTTTTTAAGCCAGTAGTATTTTGATTTACCTTATGTCTCTGAGCTATCTAGTCTCTGATTCTTGGTCACCCAACAATATCGGGTATGGATTCCATCTCATGGAGTGGTCCTTATGTCAAAGAAGACATTGGTTGACTACTTCCACTTGTTTTGTGATACCATTGTCCAGCATATTTTATAGGCAGGACAGGCTGTAGATTAAAGGGCTTGTGGCTAGGATAGTGTTTATGTTTTTCTTCTGGTGGCCTGAAGAGAACATTTCCATACCAAAGACACTAGAATGTGAGAGTGAAGGTTCTACATAGGCACCAGCCGGCCATCTCCGTGTTCAATGAGTTGGGTAGATTATCTGTTCAGCTATGAGAACTTACTATCAGTTTGTGGAATGCAACCTATTGTTTTAGCAACAGCCTGGGTTGTTTGGGGATTTTTTGACCCCTTTGGCCAACAACTCCATTGGATATAATCTATTCCTGGTACTGGAATCTTCATTTGGTGACAAGAAGAGGGCCATTTGGAACTCCTTATTATTCTCCATTATTTGGAGAGACTTTGTTAGGCCCACCTTCATATATTTAAGGAAGTTTCCACTGCACTAGGTTTCCACGAAATGCCCCTAATTACATAATTCATTATGTGTTGTGTTGTGTGTGTGTGTATTTGTGTGTGTTGGTGCAGTCTCCCATTCTACACATGTAGATGGCAGAAGACAAGTTTTGGTAATTGTTTCTCTCTTTCTACCATGTGGGTTTCAAGGACTAAAATCTGGGAACTCAGACTGGAAGCCTTCATGACATCTCAACTCATATATTCTACATCACCTCAAGATATACCAGCAGCTTCAGTCAGTGTCCTTTGTTCCTGGAGATGGAGGCTTCAGTGACCTTTGTTTGTTTAAATGGCTAATTGTACCAACAGGATTCCTCGAAGAAAATTTTATAGATAGCTGTGTATTTCAACACAACTTCCCACAAGAGTGTGTATCTCAGAGGGAAGTTCTGCCAAATGGGTTTTCTTTTTCATTCCTTGTACCTGCCATAGTGAGTCAATTTCTCAGTTACAACCAAAATACCTTTCCTAGTATGCCAACAAAACTAAATCATTTGTTTCTATTGGTATTTTTACCATTAAAAAAATCTTGTCCACAGCATTAGTTCTGTTTTGTTACTAGCAAGAGGACATTTACTGACTAGTGGTTTGTCAACTTGCCACAACTAGATAGAACATAAATGGAGAAAATGTCCCTCACTGTATTGGCATGTAGGCAAGCTCATAGGGCATTTTTTTGAATATTAAATTTGGGAGGACAATCCCACTGTGGGTGCTGTCACCCAAAGGTTGACATCATGAGTTGTATAAAAAAGCAGGCTGAGCAAGTCATGTGGAATAAACCAGTAAGCATTCATCCTCCATGGATGGTGCATCAGTTCCTGTCACCTGGTTGCTGTCTTAATTCCATACCCTGTCTTGCCTGAATGATGAGCTGCAAGCTGTTTGATTAAATGTTTCTGTCCAAGTTGCCTTTGGTCATGGCTTTTAAATTAGTAATAGAAACACTAAGACAATACACTCATGTTTTTGTAATGTTTGTGCCTGTATGGGAGTTTATGTACACTCATATGTGAGGGTGAATGCACTTGTATATGTGTAGAGGCCAAAAGAGTGTTCAATCCATCTGACCTGAATTGGAGGTATGCTGTAGAAAGCATGGCTTGTTACATGAGTACTGATATCTGAAATCTAGTTTTCATGATCTAGCAGCAAGCACTCTTAACTACTAAGGCATCTCTATAGCCTTCATTTATGCATTTTATAATAAAAAATGAGGACCCAAAGATGGGTGTTTATGTAAAGGGGCATTAGATCTGGGAGGAGTGTAGGAATAAATATGATAAAAATACAGCATTCCCAAGAGATTAAAAAAATGTTTTAATTATTTGCTTTTTGGTTTTTACTCTGAATTCTTATTGAAACCTGGCTGAAAACTTCCATCAGTAAACATACCTCTGCTATAGTGCTGAGCTACCTTGAACCATCCTCTGCCATATTAGTTATTCTACTGCCCTATTAGATTGTTCAGTGGTGAGTATAAAATACAGATAAATATTTGAAATAGACAAATTCTGTATCATTGAGCCACATTTCAGGTTTCATGCCAAATATTGAAAATAAATATAGAATCAAAATTTTATTTCAAAATTTAGCCAGTTTTCTGCAAGATCAAGCTAGATTTTGCATCTAGAAAGGGAAATAAAAGGAATAGAGAAGCTAAGTATTGGAGCTGGAAGATAAAGTATGTGGCATGCATGAAACAGCAAATTTGAGCATTGACCATAAAATTAGTATTTAAAATATTTAGCTTTTGATACTGTTGTAGGAGCTTCTCTGCTCTGCTTCCACAGCAAGTTGGTGTTCGTGTAGATGACCATTTTGGGCATACTTTCAGGCGACAACCCAGTGTGCAGTGATAAGTTCCATCCCCTTGCATTGCCTTGCTCTTGTCTGCTTCAACATTGAGTAATGATGCTGTGGAACCTCATCAGTATCATTCTGTGCTCAGACAAGGGGTACTTATGAGTGATGCTTGAAACAGTTGCACTCTCATACTTTTGGTTATGTTTTCTATATGAGGAAATATCTACAGTAGACAATTAATTCAATTTCTGATCCTCCAGTTTGTCATTTACTGAAGGTGTGCCAATACAGTTCAGGGACATTCTATAGATTTGTATCTTTCTCTATTTTGTCTTTGTTTTCCTAAGACAGATGATAAGGTAGAAAATATTGTTTTTCTTTTTATTTGCTTGCAATAGATTGCTATATGTTATACTTGTTTTTCACCAACTCTAGATTGTTACTGGATTTATTTATTAAGTTCAGTATTCGGATGTATGTGAGCATCTTAATTCTTACTATTATATAAGAGCATTTTCACAAATTCAAAATTAGGATATATACTTAATAAGTCAATGAAAGGCTCATAACCCTTGAATTTCTTTTCTTAGGCACTCAATATGACAGCTAACAACACAAAATATAAATGTTTCAAAGGAATATACATTCCATGTTTCTTCTTCCTCCTGTGATATAAATGCACAATTAGAGGTACTGCAGTAGCTTAAGCTCACACAGGGGAGCAGAATATGCTGAGGCTCTAGGATCTATCACAGTCTAAGAATTTGTAGCCAAGAAATGTAGAAGAATCAAATTGAAGTATCAACTTATATTCATTTATTATATTTTCAAATTTTTTTTATTTTTCAGTTAAAATATAATTACAGCATTTTCTCTTCCCTTTCCTCCCTCCAACCTTTCCAAGGCATCCCTCTTTGCTCTCTCTCAAATTTGTGGCATCTATTTTTTTTAATAGGATAAGACCATGGCACACAGATGACAGTGTATGTGTGAATATGTGTGTTGGGAAAGGTTGGATGTTTGAACATGCATCATTGTCCATAAACCAATATGAGCTTCATTTCAACTTAGGACTCAGTTTACAAACTTCAATCCATGTTCTAAAATATACATTCAAAGTGAATAACCTAGCTATACTGTAAGATATTTACTACTGAACACCATTTAAGTTTTTTAAGAAAAATATACTAAATAACAATACTTATTATAAAAATGGATCAATCTACTTCTCCATTAAAATTAACCTAAAATTTGTACTTTCATTATTTCTCTATTTTCTTTATCTTAATGTATAGTTTTAAAATTCCAGCAGTGTTCCAAAATTTGAATCTAAATCTGTATGTGTTCATGGAAATCTAATCATAGATATTAAAATTAACTTATGAGGAGAAAGTCATTGTGTTTGAGATACAAAGTATAAAGTTGCCTGTTGAACCACATCCTCCTAACCCTGAGTTATTGAAGCATGAACTTCTACAAATTACTAAAAGTTCACCTAAGAAAACAGGTACATGGCTGAGGCACGTGTTTGTGGAACTTCATCATGTCTGTTTGTGTATTGTTGTACTTGTTTCACTGTTGTTGGAAAGAGATATAAGACTTTGGTCTGGTGAGCAAGCTGACCCAAATAAACCCTGGAAAGTCTGTGTTCCTAAAATCTTTCTTCATGATTTAAGTTACATGGTAAATCATGAAGTACTTAGCAATGGCATAGATATTCATAAATTTTCTTTTTATAAATAACTTTTGTCTAAGACAACAAGTACTTAGATTTAATTAACGTTTAACTAGGATGACTTCAGAAAATATGGCATTTATTTGTGCAGTTCTTTCTTATCGGAGGGTAGCATTTGCTTTCCTGTGATGTAAGTCATGGAGCTGTCTATATATAGTACACCATAAGGGACACATAACAAGATAGTTCCAGTAAATATTAGTGAAGCTCTCTATTCTGTCAATGACTTCATTTCCCAGTAGCTTTCTCTGATGATGAAATTTGAGGGCCTACTGCTGACTTCTTTGTGGCTTATAATATTATTTTTATCATTGAACTTTTCAGGGAAATAAGACAATTTTATCAAACTAAAAAGGAAAATTGTACTTTTAAACACAAAAGAAAAAGAACTTTAATGTTGTTGAATTAAAATAATAAAATGTGTAGAATTTATGTGGTATTATTCTATACCTTGCAATTATTTTTGTGCAAGACAAATGCTTTAACTAACTAAGCAGTGAAGCCTGCTTGGCAATTAATTTCCAGAAATGAGCTGAACCATTCAGTAGACTCTATTTGTTGAATGCTGTGCATAGTGATACAGTAAAAGTGAATACACAGATATCTCCTTAAGATGTCAATTTCATTTCTTTTGTGTATTATCCTAAGCAATGGATAGGTTGCAAATGTTCTATATATTGGTTCTAATGTTAGAGTTTGATACTTCAATACTATATTTTATAATGGCTGTATGAATATGATATATACCAACAGTGTATAAGGACTTCCTCTTTTAATAACACTTGACTAATTGCTATTATTCTAGGTGAATAATCATACTTTTTTGTAAAATATAATTGTTAATAAAATAATTTTAGAATGACGTTTGAAAATGTTTTGAAAGAAATGTAACATGGTATCTATAAAATGAAAAATGACTATCAAAAGTGATAGAGATGTAGGGTCTTTACTGTTAATCCAAGGTGATTAATGTATATATTTTCCAAGAAAACTGGAAAAAATAAAGTAATGCCTGTTTATGATTGATACATCCGCAAGTGAGTTCATTGGTTTTACTTACATGAAAAACCTGCTTTGGATGGTAATGACAAAAATGTCAAGTTCCCTGAAAATAAATCAGTTGATGGACGAAATCAATATGGGTTGCAAGGACCCATTGAAGGGTAGACTGTACTTGGAAATTCAGAATGATAGGCATTTCTTAAATAGTACTTGTACAGATAACCACTTACTGTGTGTTACATTGCAACTATTTTTTCTACCCCCAAAGTCAATGAGATTTGTATTCCCAGAAATATTACCACAAATTGACTTAGTCAAATATTGTTGATTTTATAATTTAGTCATGAGCCCTTCTCCAGGGTATCAGAAATGACTTAAGAATGTTCAAATGTAGAGTAATTATTTAGTAAACATATTACATTGTTTTAAAATTTCCCACTGTAGTTTATAATCTCATGATAGAGGTGACATCAAGATTCAAACTTATTTTTAATGTTCTTTTTTTACTTTTAAAGTATTGCTTTATTTTTTTGAAATTAAAATATAATTATATCATTTCTCCCTTCCCTTTAGTCCCTCTAGCCACTCCCTTGTATCCCCCACCATTTTCTCTCTCAAATGTTTGGCCTCTTTTACATTAATTTTTGTTTAACACACACACACACACACACACACACACACACACACACACATCTGTGTGTATGTCTATGTCTGTATGTGTGAAACATCTCATGAAAATTAAATCATTTTCTTTTAGAGGATAAAGATGAGACTTTTATTATTTAAGTTTATGAACAAAAATTCAGTTCAATAGTTCTTTAGAAGAGGGTTTAAAATTGTCCTTCCAGTTTGCTTGCCTAATAAACAAACCTTAATCATCACAAAAATGACAAATAACTATCAAATGTGCCCTTGGTATCTCACAGGAAAACCAGAAAGACATCTTGAATAATTAAACTGTTTAAAGGGAGTTTTGAAGATGGATGATTGCAAAATAATTTACTCTACAGTTATAAAGATCTGAGTTTGATTATCTAGAAGCCACAGAAAACCTGGGCACCATGGCATTCTTGTATACAAGTCTGGGGAGGCTGAGGCAGGAGTATTATTGTGGTTTGCTAGTCAACTAATATAGCCAAAAGGGGTAAATTCTAGATTTACTATCTTAAAAATTATGTGGAAAGCTTAAAGACAACCAATACCAACCCATGGCCTCAAGTGCACCCACAGACATGTGTCCAAATACACAAACAAGTACTTACACACATTCTTATTAAAAGGTTTTAAAATGCATTGAAACATCTGTATATCCTCAACATTTTCTAACTTGTATACCAGTCAAGTGCTCAAAAACTTGTGTTTTTATGTTATATCATGTGGTTTTCAAAAATATGCAATATGTTAAATGTATGATTTATAAAAACTTATTAAATTTAATAATTATCTTTTTCTCTACTTAAATGTATAAGCATTAAATACCTACAAACAAACGTATATATAAACTCTCATAGAAGAAATATTTGGGAAAAATATGATGTGTGGGAATGTAATGTCCATATAAAATGAAACTGAAAAAGATATTTAGTTTTTTGCCTCATGTTGATGAAAATATATTTTAACAGCTAAGGATTTAACTAGTCAACACACAACTACTCTTCTTTTCTATGAAATGTTTGTATGGTACATGAACCTTTCTTGCAGCAAATAAAGTATTGTATATATCTTTAATTACTAAAATAACTGAGCCTCAACACACACCCCTGCTGCAGTAGGACCATGGACCCAAACACGGCCTCTGGCAACAGTCCAGGCTGAGATGACATCCTGGTCCAGGGTGGCAAGCAGGCTGCCCAAGTCAGCCTATTCCTCACCTCCCTGGCTTCTTCATATCCATCCTTTGCCACAGTGCATGAACCATTCCACCTCCATTTCTCTCCATTTCTCTCCCATATACTTGCTTATCATAATGGATCCCACCCCAGGCTGCCCTGTAGGTCTTTTGCTTGCCTAAGCTACATGACATCTAAGGACTGTTCTGATTTCCTTGGCTCCTGATACTATTGATGGCTGTGCTGATGCCAAGGGTCTGGGCTACCACTTGAGGTCATTTGGGTGTCCAATGGCCTCACTGCCATGGGGGCCATGAAGATCTGAGTGGCCTACACTGCCACATGGGACCATGGTGACATCTGAGTCTGGGGTGCTGCTGACGATCAAGTCAAGGTCCATAGTCCTACCACAACCTAGGGTATGAGAATGGCCAGGGTCTGTAGCAGGAATCTTAAAGAGTCTTATTAATAAAAACAAACTTGAGGCCAGTTATTGGGGTGAATGCTGGAAGATTAGAGAAGCAGAACAAGCCACAGCTACCTCATCTTGCCAGTTTCTCAGCTGATTCTATTTCCTCAGACTGGAAACCTCTGTGTCCTCATCCAAATGAATCTCAACTGAACTGTGCTGCTCAAAGCCTAAAAGCTTAACCAGCCAAAAGCTTCTAGTTTCTGGTCTTCACGCCTTATATACCTTTCTGCTTTCTGCCATCACTCCCTAGGATTAAAGGCTCACTTCTTGGGATTAAAGGTGTGTGTCACCATGCCTGGCTGTTTCCAATGTGGCCTTGAACTCTCAGAGATTCCAGAGGGATTTCTGCCTCAGGAATGCTAGGATTAAAGGTGTGAGTGCCACCATTTTCTAGCCTTTGTATCTAGTGGCTGTTCTGTTCTTTGAACCCAGAAAAGTTTATTAGGTTGCACAATACTTTGGGCAACACAATACCACCACAAGTGTCTGTGACACAACCAGAGCTATGTCGATCTGATGGCCTTAGTCCCATGCAGGACCATAGTGTCTTCTGCCCGGCTGTGCCTAGGGTTATTTCTAGTTCTGTGGCTAAGTAACAGCCAGGGTCTAAGTTGATGTCTGCGGCTCCTATTAGAACTGAGAGCTGTGAAGAGGCCCAGGGTAAGGCCACCCACCTGAGACCAGGTTGGTATCCCAGGGCCTTGCCTCCACTAAGACTATATTGATCTGGATAGTCTGTGCTTCCACCAGGGTCATAGTGACATTTGGGCCCACGCTGTTGTCAAGGGTTATGTCTTGGTCCACTTTTGTGCTGCAGCTGGGGTCTGTGTGATGTCAATGACCTGAGTGACCACAGGGGGTCATAGGAAGCCTGTGTGTTGAAAACCCTTGCTGGCCCTGGGTTAGATGGTCCTGCCCCTCACTGTACACTACAGCAGGAGAGCTAGCCCCTCCCCCCATGGAGAGCCGGCTCCTGCAGTGATGATGTTATGCCAGAGGCCTTGAACCAGACCAATGACTCATTGCAATGAATATTTTGTGGGTGGGACTGATTGGACAAAAGGGTATACTGCCTGTCACACCACAGCTTCCAATGCCACTAGGATGAATGAAAAGTTATTGGAAGAAGAAAGAGTGAGGTGAGGTTTTTGTTTTGTTTTTAATTAACTTTCGGGGGGGGGTGCTTTTTGGGGGAATGCAGCAGGGGCAAGTGGCAGATATGCAGGGTCTGGGAGGTTAGTGGGATTGGGGTACATGATGTGAAATTGCAAAAGAATCAATAAAGAATTATTATATAATAAAAGCAAATAATAACTGAGCCACAAGATTTAATTTATAAAGCAATATATTTTTCATGAAATGAGTTTTTTATTTTTTCAGAACATCCTACATGTGCACTGCCTCTACCTGACCTCACTCTGACTTCTACCTACCTCCAACTCCTACTGTTCTCCCCAAAATACGTCCTCTCTTCTATAATTATTATTGTTCCATGTCTATAGGTATATGTACATACATAGGCAGATGTCTATGCAATCTGATGAGTTTATTTGGAACTGATCTTATATGTGCCCTAGGCTGACTGCCTGAGATTGAACAATCTGTGTGGGAGCTCATCTCTGGAAGAAATGGAAATACAGAATCTGCAACTGCTTCCCTCTCTCTCTCTCTCTCTCTCTCTCTCTCTCTCTCTCTCTCTCTCTCTCTCCTTGTAACAGTGGGACTACTTGTAGCTCTGTATCTATGCATAGAGTCATGTGGATATTTCCTTATATGCCTTGGCATGCCAACTGTCATTGTTATTATGTTGGTCTTGTTCTGGCAAACATATTCTTAAGAGTCCATGAATGCATTTTTACTGTCATGTGTAGAGGAAAGGAAAAAGCAGATATCCTTAGACTCTGATCTGAAGATCTTTCAGGCCCTGTTCCATGATTTCCTGAGCATTATGTTTAAATCTCCATGTCAAGATGTTATCATATGGGATTAGGTAATTCACAGTCATGAATTCTCGGGATTTTGAACAATTGTAGATCTCTGGATTAGTCTCCATTTGCTGAAAAAACAAGCTTCTCTGATGAAGAATGAGAGCAAGATTTCCCTATGAGTATAATGATAAGAACTTAGAATATGGTTAGAAATTATCACTAAGGAATTAGAGAGAGACACAAAATCCTGTGACACTCAGGAGTCAGACTGCTTCTGAGTTGTGAACATACTCAAGCTAGAAAAAAAAATACAAACAGGTGAACACTCCAAAAGAAACTCCTGAAAAGCTCTGCTTTAGAATTCCAAGTCACATATAGCTGTTGACAAAAAATAGTATTTTTGCCAACCATAAAGGAAGAGACAAAGAATCTGTAGGCACAGAGTACAGAGAATGCAGAACTGCCACAGGACACTGAGAATTAGGAGCAGGGAACTAACAGGTGCTTTGTTACGTGTTTGTTGCCAACAATGGTGGAAAAATTTTATAAAATTCTACAAAAATACAAGAGCATCGAGCCTTATACTTTCATAAACTAGGAATATTAAATAAATAAGAATGCTTGTTAACAAAGGCAAGTGGAACCCCAGATAATTTTTTTTATTGAAACACACTGATATGTAATAGTAGAATGTAAATTTTATATTATCATATTTAAGTGGTCTTTATTTTTGGGGGTAGAGAATAAGGCAACTAGAAATAACTAATGACTTTCATTCAATTTTCAGATGTTGTTGATATTTTTGTTAGTATAATCAGTTGTCTATGATTTAAGTGGAATGGGATAAAAATAATGTAAAGCATGTGTGAATAATCATAATACACATAACATGGTAAGTGCAGTTTTGAATATGGTGGCATGTTGACAAGTCAATTGTAGAGTATATATGGGACAGACTACTGAGAGTGATGCTATTTTGATACCATTTGCCTTTTGTGATTCAAATATAATGTTTAGAAAAGTCTCTATGAAGAAGCAGAATCAAAAGAGGACAGGAAGTTCATCCCAGCCAGAGCTTTCCTTCATCCTACCAACCACCAGCTGAAATGAAGCCAAAAAAGGAATTTTATTTGTGAGACCCACTGAGATAAATGACTTGTTTTACATTTTGTACCCATTCAGTGAATTACCACAATAATAACTTCTTGAAGTTCTATCTCCTTTTATAATCTCCCAAAGGGTGGAGTTCTGTCTGCAGTCTTAGAGTGTCATTATTTTGAGTCAACATTCTGCCAGTAATCTTCAAACTTAACTCCAGGGCAATTAGTTTAAATGCACTCGAATTTCCAGATATACGTTGCCTTCTAGTGAAAAAACAGTATTATTTTTCAAAATTACCAATTTAACAAGCAGTTATTGCCTGAGTATTTTAGACTCTGTAGAAAACAAATTATTTTTACACATCTTCTGACAGTTAAAATAGTTCTGTGTATGCTGGTTCCGTGCAACTTTTATTAACTTTTCGTCAGAACACATGATTGTTTTACACACTCCAGATTTCAGAAATTATGCTAATATAGTCTTTAGAATGAATTTACATGTTTTTAAAAATATGTAAATATTTAAAAATGCAATTTTGGGGGAATTATTTGATTTTAATAGAATATGTTTTTTAATCCAATTGTAGCAAAAGACTTAACATCGTTAGGAAATTCAGTATAGAGCTTTAATTATATCATAAGCTGTATTAGTCATTGTTATTATAAGGAAGACATTCACTATGAATGGAACCAAATATAATAAAGTATTTTAGAATATAGAAATAATTGCTTCTATTAAGTTTATTTATGATTTTCATTGTGTTTATCTAATTTATAAATTCCCCTATAAGACATTCTCATTTTTAAGTTTATTTTTGTTTCTCGAATTAGCAAGTCTTGAAAGCAGAAGATTTTAAGCAAGAAAAAGCTCTTGAATTCCTTTATATTTGATTCTCATAACTCATATTAAGAAACTTATTTGCCATGAGAATTCATTTTCCAAAAATTATTAATGGTTCTCTACTTTCTTTTCCATTCTTCCAAGTACTGTTATAAAATCAGTAAGAACTCATTAACATTTTATGGCTATTATGCCAGAAACTCTTAGGCTCAATGTTATTTTTGAGGGAAAGTTGATAGTGAAGTATAGGACAGAAATATAGCTTTTTTCATTTAGTTTTTGAAAGATATTTTTCATTATAAGAAAAACTATTTGAAGACTTATAGCTGATTTTTTTTTTAGAATTTGGCTCCTATAAATTCCAAATGCGGTTGTATATAATGTGTGCATATATATATATATTTTATTTCACATAATAAATATACATAACAAATTTGTGAGAACTGGATAACTTAATTTCATTAAATAATTATATTTTGCTATATTTTCTGTTTAATTAGTGTGTGCATGTGTGTGTAGTGTAGTATAAAACTGTGTGATTATGTGTCCGTATGCAGATCTAGAAGCATGTGCCGCCTGTGGCTTCCCTGCTCTCTTCATGGTATATTGTAGATACAGGGTAACAAACTGAACAAGATCTTGCTGTTCAGGCTGACTGGTAGGCCAACACACCCATGCTGTCTGCCTATGTACAACCTCAGGGCTGAGGTTACAACCTAAGTCAGTACACGAGTGCTGAAGATTCAAAACTCAGATCCGCATGCTTACACAAGAAGCCCCACAAGAATTAAATCACCTACATAGTCCTACACATTCTATCTTAATGAAGAATAGACTTTCAAAGAAATCTGTTCCCTGTATACATGATCTGTTAATCTAAGTCATCCTTGTACCTAAAGGACAAGAAAACAAAAGATCAAAATAATTTTTTTTTTTAGTTCAAGTTACATTCTGAAAAATCAAAATCAAGCAAATATCGTTTAATTATAGGCTCCATTTTTCCATCATTCATGTATAATCTCTAACCAAACACTAAATCTAAAATCCTTTAAAAATCTTAGAAATATAATTGCAAAGTAAATTTTTAGTTCTTTTTTTTTTTAAAGTTTTCAAACTTACATAAAAATGAAATGATCTTTTAACTCACTTGGAATAACTCATGTTAAATTTTGTGAGTAATATCACTTATCTATTCTTTTTTATTATTTTACTTTTCTTTATTAAGAAATTTTCTACTCACTCCTCATGCTATCCACAGACCCCCCTCCTCTCTTCTCCCATCCCCCATCCCTATTTCCCAAGTCACCCTGCATCCCCACATCCCCCAAATTGAGGTCTCCCATGGGGAGTCAGCAGAGCCCAGCTCACTGAGCCTAGGCAGGTCCAAGCCCCTTCCCACCGCTTTAGTCATAGTTTTTTATTTATTTGTTTTTTTGTTTATAATTTGATTTAATATTACATATCAGCCACAGATTCCCCTGTCCTCCCTTCTCCAGCACCCCCTGCCCTTCCCCCAGCCCACTCCCCATTCCCATCTCCTCCAGGGCAAGGACTCCCCTGGGGATTCAGCTCAACCTGGGAGATTCAGTCCAGGCAGGTCCAGACCCCTTCTCCCAGGCTGACCAAAGTGTCCCTGCATAGGCCCCAGGTTCCAAACAGCCAGCTCATATACTAAGGACAGGTCCCGGTCCCACTGCCTGGGTGCTTTCCCAAACAGTTCAAGCTGATCAGCTGTCTCACTTATCCAGAGGGCCTGATAGTCATAGTTTTTATAAACAATTTGCAGGCATGAATGAGAAAAATAATAACAATGTATCTGATTTTTAAATTTTCATGTTTTAGTTATTATTAAATCTACTGTTAATTAGGGCTAGCTAGAATTATGGTAGTTAATAAAATCAAATGTGAAATAAGGCTTATGAAATAAAAGCACATATTTAAAAAGAAGAAACTATTATTCAAAAGATTAATTTCAATAAAAGATTAAAATTTTTGTATGTTTATATACTACCTAGAATAACTTTAAATGCTCCAGTGAATTAATCAATATAGATTTTGCAAAAGTCTGTTAGGAAAAGTACAATTTTATGTCTAATTTGATTGATAAATGTAATACATAAGTATTACAGCTTTGACAGAAATTCAACCCATTCTACTTTATGACTGTACTTACATATAAAACCACATTTCCATGATAAAAAAAGATGGGATGTACAGTTTTCTTCTGGATTAAAAAGAACATCTCTTAACACGGTGTGCTGGGATAACTATGAGATGTCAAACATTACATGTAGGAAAGTCCTTTTGAAATATGATTCGATTTGTTTAAGAATGAAGGTCAACAACTGAAAAACGAGGTCTCACAAAACTAAAAAGCTGTTTACAGCAAGACAAACAGCCAGAGAAGTGAAGATAGAGCCCCACATAGTGGGGAATAACTTTGTCCAGCCACACAAACAACAGAGGAAGGATATTCAGAATATGCAAAGAAATAGTTCACTCTACCCTAGTCAGAATGGCTAAGACTAAGGGTGAAATAAATCAAGCCACAGCAAAGGCTGGAGATGATTCTGGAACAGGGAAACCGTCTTTGTGTGTGGCGGTATTGTGTTCCCCGAAGTATTGTACACTCTAAAAAACTTATCTGGGGTCAGAGAAGAGGACAGCCACAAAATTAAACATAGAGGATAGGCAGTGATATCATACTCCTTTAATCTTAGCATTCCAGAGGCAGAAATCCCTCTGGATCTCTGTTGAGTTAAAGGCCACACTGGAAACAGCCAGGTATGGTGACTCACGCCTTTAATCCCAGAAAGTGAGCCTTTAATCCCAGGGAGTAATGGCAGAAGGCAGAAAGGTATATAAAGTGTGAGGACTAGAAACTAGAAGCGTTTGGCTGGTTAGGCATTCATGCGTTCGAGAAGCAGTTCAGCTGAGATTCATTCGTATGAGGACTGAGAAGCTTCCAGTCTGAGGAAACAGGATCAGCTGAGGAACTGGCAAGGTGAGGTAGCTGTGGCTTGTTCTGCTTCTCTGATCTTTCAGCATTCACCCCAATAACTGGCTTCAGGTTTGATTTTATTAATAAGACCTGTTAAGATTCATGCTTCACTTGTGTTGTTGGGGGCGGGGGATTACAAACTGGTATCGCTATTATAGAAATCAGTGTAGAAAATTCTCAAAATCTTGAAGTAGATCTATCATATGATCCACCTCCGTTATTATGGCATATATGTAAAGAATTTAGTATTCTACCACAGGGATACTTGCTCTGCCAAATTCACTGCTGCAATATTCAAAGTAACTAGGAAATGTAAACAAATTTAATGTCCATTCACTGAAGAACAGATAACGAACATAGAGTGCATATACATAATGGCTTTCTAGTCAGATATAAAGAAGGAGGGAAATCATGACATTTGGTGGCATATGGATGGAACTGGGAAAATTATGCTGAATGAGGTAACTGAGACCCAGAAATACAAAAGAAAGATGCAGAATTTTTTTTTTTTGTGGGTTCTAGCTCCGAATGTCTAAATTTGAGTACATATCCTTTGCAACCACTGAATCTAGGGAAGTGGAATGTGAAAACAGAGGAAGATAAGAAATATGGAGCTATGAAGGGGGAATGGTAAAGGTGAGTGGGTGTGTTAATAGAAGTGGGAGAGGGGAGATAATACTACAAAGCAAGAGAAAGAGAAGAGAGATAAACATTAAGAACGTTTGAAAATGCTAGAGGTAACCATACTATAATAGTACTTCGAAATTCTTACAGAATATGTACACATATGTACATATATATGTACAACTCCATTTAAACTATAGTTTTTCAAATACGCTTTTGCTTTGTTTTTGAAAGTATAATATAATTAAAACAATTTTCCTTCTCTTTGCTCCAAACTAGCCTATATGCCCTTCCTTGCTCTGATTCAAAATTTGTCCTCTCTTTTAATTATTATTGCATGCAAATATGTATATGCATGTACATATGTATTCCTAAATGTTACCTGCTCAATTTATATAATGTTACATGTATGTACATTTTGGGGGCTATTTGGCACTACCTGAAACTAAACCCATAAATTGTCACCAACATGACTGGCCAAACATGAACTAAATTGTAAGTTTTAATGAGTGATGCCACATGAGTTGAAGACGCACCCCCTTCCAGTCATAGACTATACAAAAATCACAGTGTCAGGCATGATAAATCTCTTTGTTTTATTGGTCAGGGTAGTCAAAGGGACTTTGCCCATGGTTACATCCTAGAACTTGAAGGTAGGATACTATTTAGGAATTCACTCATATAATTTTGACACGGAACATGGACTAATTAATCTGGACTTACCAGGAAGCCTTTTCTCTGATGTTCAGCTCTCCTATTATCTTATGCTACAATATAAGCTGGCAAAAGAAAATACTAATCATGACTGCATAGCTATACTGCCTACAAATCACAAAAATTTTCAGTTTGGCAAGATATTCCCAAGGCTGCGATAGTGGCACTTGTATCTTGGGATAATCAACAACTATCTAATTGAATGAAGAGTCTGCTCAACAGATGAGAATTAACACCTGCTCCTGTAAACCTAGCCAAATATTTGTGGTTGGTGTAAGCATAGACTCTAAAGGAGAATGTACTACAGCTACATTCCTAAAGCATTATAATGTCTAACTGCATTTTAAATGCTTACCCTTATACCAATAGAGAAGCGTAGCTCTCACTCTTCACCTAAAAGTTTTTCCCCACAACAGGTAGAGACTATTGCAGATATCCACAAATGGTCATATTGAAAATAGTAAGTGACCACTGGATGCACAACCCTAGCTGGTGTATCTGCAATGTAACCACTATACCTAAGGTTCGGGGAATATCGTGGAAGAGTGGAGTAAAGATGGTAAGAGCCAAGGAATCAGGATGTCTGCTGCAAAACAGTGACCTCGACAAGGTTCCTTCACCCATGAAATCCTAGCAGTATGGTTGACTAAATCACCAGTTGGCATGCCTAGATGCACAAGGAGAATTACAAGTCCCATCTTAAATGCATTATCCTAGAGTAACTATGACTGCTGAAGTAGGGAGAATCAGTTTTTTTTCCAGGGAAAAGCCTTCTACCACTGGTAGATTACACAATCCTAAATACTCATCCCTAAACACATGTGCAATGAAACAAAATGGATTTAATTGGTTGTCTCTCTCTCTCTCTCTCTCTCTCTCTCTCTCTCTCTCTCTCTCTCTCTCTCTCTCTCTCCATGTGTGTGCATATCTATGTTTAATAATATTAATTCAAAAAGAAGAGGTCATAAATATGAGAGGAAACAACAAAGAGAAGTTGGAAGATTTGGAACAGAAAGAGGGAAGGAAGAAGTGATGTGAATACAGTATGTATATATGAAATCCCTCCAAAATTAAAAATTAAATTAGTAAAAAATTAAACAGTAAAATAAAAGTGCTCCAAACAATAAAATGAAAATGATTTAAAAATTTTACTCAAAAGACACATAAGTGACTAATGAGCGTATGAAAAAGATCAAAATAACAATAACAGCAACAAACAAATGTAGAATATATGAAAAATATTTTAAAATTATGAACGAGGTAATTTCATCATTTCTGGGACAATATTGTAGATTTATTACACAAATCTATCTCCTTTTCATTTTCAAATTAGGTTTACATTGTCTTTGGTTGTGTGAGTGCTTGTCACATGTGTGTGGTTGCCCACATTTTGGAAGAGGTTGTTGAACCCCCTGGAATGAAAGTGGTTGTAACCTACCTGATGTGAATCCTGCAAACAGAATTCTAGTCCCTTGGAAAAGCAGCAAATGCTCTTAGCCATTGATAATCACTCCAGCACTTTGCACTTAAGTTTAAGCACAGATACTTGTGTCCTGAATAGAAATAAACTGTCACCAAACAAGATGTTCACTCAGTAAAACTTTAGGCAGAATTTTGGAAGGCTGAGAGTACAGACAGTAAAAATGATTTACCATCTGGAGTGGAGAAGACAGGGGAAACAGGTTCAAAGGAAAATTGAACAAAATTTGAAAACTTTACCAGATGAGACTCCCTGTAGGGATTGAAAATTCAGTAATAATCTACAAAGAAATACAGAGAATATTAGAGGCTTTAAATTCACTAATAATCAATACCTCTTAGGTTTGTCAGGAACATTCAGTATAGAATGATTACCAATGGTTATTTTTACCATTATGTTTGGAGGTTAGACTCCATCCACGAATGCATAACCTGCTTTGAAATTTCTAAAATTTGAATGTAGTTGTTGGCAAAACCATAGTACTGCTCTCTGTTTTCTGTCTCTTATGATCAATAGCAGAGTTTGTCTGCCAAAATTCTGACCACTATTCTGAAATGAAACATGCCAATAGATGTTCACACATAATCAATGCTCATGGTTCATCAAGAGAATGCTCATATAGGATAAGTAAATAATAGACCACTATTTGAAGTGATCAAGCTGTTTTTTTTTAATAAATATACATACAAATATCAAACATTAGAAGTTATCATACATATAAAATGATAGTAGACAAATTTTAAAAAGTTAAATGATACCCAAACTAGAAACACTAAGACATTATTTAAAAAATGAATTAGCAATTTATAAAACTATATTTCATATTGCTGTAATTGATGAAATTGAAATACAGTCAACAAAAATTAAGGTTATATGTCTAGCAAAATGTCTTTGTAATTATATGAGATAAAGTAAAAGATCAGATAATGTGCACTAAGAAACAAATATTAAAATGAAATTATAGAATGTTAAATATTAGGGTCAAAAATAAAAGATGAAAATTTAAGAGATAATAGATTTCTGCAAAACTTTATCATAAATCTTTAGTTTTGGTTAACCCTCTGTCTGCCCCTTCTACTAACTCCATCATCAATCCTCGTTTAAACATTTCCACTCCTAAAATTACCTCTCAACTTTCAAATCAACTGTGTTTTACTACTCATCCAAACTTGTTGGGTTTTCCTGTTGAGGTATTTGTTGCTCTTCTCTCTTCACTTTTTAAGATTCTTGTTCTCTTTTCTCTACAGACACTCATAGCAAATTAAAGATGAAAAATAAATATTTGAATATGTAATTTGCATGAGATAGAAAACAATATAAGGCTATGTGCTCTATCCACCAAATCAAATATAATACCTGAATGTGAGTAGATCAGTAGGACAGGAGAAACAAACAGGGGAATTTTAGAAAAGAAAAGAAAATTATCTTATTTGTTAATGAGAAGTTTATGAATATCAGACCTGAAATATTACACACACACACACACACACACACACACACACACACACACACTCATTCTTAGAGCTAATAAATAATTTCAGCACAGTTACAGAATGCAAACTCATCATACCAAATCAGTAACATTTCTATACATCATTGACAAACATTCTGGGAAAGAAATCCAGGAAAAATACCATTAACAATACCTTAAAAATTCCTCCTGAGAGTAAAACTTATCAGTGAAATAAGAAAACTCTAAACTATGAACTTTAAAACTTTGAAGATATAAATTAAGTGTGATGGAAGATGGAAAGAGGACATTGCATATGGATTGAAAGCATTACTGTTGTGAAATTGAATGTCCTATCAAAAGTAACCTATAGATTCAATAAAATCACAATCAAAACCCTCATGCCATTCTATGATGAAATAGATAAACCAAATTTAAATTCATATGGAAGCATAAAAGACCCCAGATGACCAAAGCAACACTGAGCAAAATAACAAACCTAGAGGCGTTACTATCCCTGATTCCATGTTATATGACAGACATAGTTATACAAATAACAGGAGACTAATATAGAACAAACTTAGAGATCAATTAAATAGAATTGAAGACATAGACATAAGTCTGCACAGGTACATGATTTTTTAATACTTCCCTAAAATTACACACTGAAGGATAGTGAGCATCTGCAACATATGGTGCTGGGAAAACTGGATAATGTAAATGTGGAAAAATGAAACTAGAGATAATCATCTAGATAATTAAAAATCAAAGTGACGTTACATCATTTGCTCAGAGAAGAACCAAATAAATAAATTAATAAATTTCTATCATGCAACACTAGCCCTGCCTTCTAGGACAATAATAGCATGTGTACAAAGGATATACATATATCTAAATTCCAAGAGCATGTTTTGATTTAATAAAAAAAAGTCTTAAAACCACTTAATGTTCATGAATGACTTCTTGATGAAATACTTTGTTAGGAAGAGAAAATATGCAAAATGGTGCTTCTCTTATAGCACTTGGCAATAGCTCTATCAGTAATGAATTATCTATTTTACAGGAAACAATTCAGAAGAACTGACATAAAAGGCATTGTAATCTATTATTTTTTCCTATAATAAGGCAGATTAATTATATTTCAACATATAACAATGCCTTTGCATTTTAGTCCATTTATTTACCTAGTGCATATTTGTCAGAAGCTAAATCTGCTTTCTGTCTTCATTTATTATCATGTACAGTGATTAAACACAATTACTATTATAGCATGATCCATTTTAAGCATAGCATATAGGCTGTAAAATTTATCCAAATTTGAAAAATACCAGATGTGTATATTGCACATCATACATTCCCATAGCCAAAGATCTACGCCTTTGTCCATTCTGTAATTGAGAAAAAAAACAATAAATTAATGAATTTAAGTAAACATTTGACATTACAACATAATTAGGAAAATGAACACTTTTTATTTTATACATTCTACAGAGAAAATTGTAGAAGCAAGTATTCATTTATTCATCTTGCAAGAATGTACAGAACCTCCATGTACAGAATGCTCCATGCAAAGCAATATTATGTGTGGGGGACTAACCCTCTCACACTGAAAAGATTACTTTTTCTTGGAGAGTAACAAATGGTACAATTCATTAGAAGGTAGTAAGAGACTGAGAAGTGTAACAGGCACATGTCTAATCATAGATGTGTAAGGAAAGTGCAATGTTGCAGTTGATAACTGATTAAAATAGTTTTAAAATTCTACAAGATGTACCTGACGTAGTTTCCTGATCTCAAGCATTCCCCTATGCTACCTTATTCATTCACTCAGGGTATTTCCACAAATGCCACTTTTTTAATGTTCTTTTCAGATTTCTGTTTTCCTTCCACTCTTTGCTCAAAATCTACATTTTTTGCTGGTTGCCTCATATAAAAGTGAAATGCATCATCATCTTACCTTTAACTTAACCTTTTCAAAACTTTTTCCTAGATTGTACCTTTTATCGTATTTCATGGATGATGAGCTTCAGCATTTCCTCGACATTAATGCTACACTAATTCCAAGAAATCTTCTGGATGGCAAATTGTGTAGCTTCTCCAGGACCCTGTGAAAATGTAGCAGTCCTGGTGTATATGAAATATACATATACCTGAATACTTTAAATCATATCAACATTACATAGAATAACCAATGTCATTCAAAGTTATAAAATTGTATGTTGTAAAATTTAGGAAATAAGGACAATAAAGAAAGAGACTTTCTCACATATTTTTCAATACATAGTTGGATGAGTATTTGGATGCAGAACCTTCAAATATGGAGTCTTTTTGTACATTGTTTACTAATTTGTTAACAGTCTGTTTCTTATAACTCGATTATCAGTTCCAATTAACCTGGCATTTCAGTTATCAATACTGCCTTACTTCTCATTCTTCAAGTGGTGCTTAGGCTTAATAGTCACTCAGCACAGATTTATTTGAATATACACTGGATTATTCAAGTTATTATCTCTACTATATCCATTCTCTTTACTTTTTATATGGTGAATAAATATGTCTTTATTTTTTTCCTCTACATACTACAGTTGTTTTATCAAGATGCCATTATCTTTCATCAATATTATAATTGGCTTCAACCATGACCATTGCCTATTCACATTAATTCTCTTTAGCTTAGACAGAAAGTATTTGCTAAAATTCATATGTGAATAAACCAGTTCTTCGAAAAATACTCAAGGAAGTTCTGTGGTTCTTAAAATGAAGTCCCACACCCAGCATACTGTAGTTATTTTCTGGTATTGCCAGCTTCATGTTTAGACACTCTCTATTCTTCCCTGTAAGAGATCACTCTCTTACTTTTCACTTGACTAAATTCATAATGGCTGTCTTCTTGCTCAACAGTTTTGCAAATAACAAACCCACTCCTAGAATGTATTTTCTTCCTTACTTGACTTCAATTAAGGGAACACACTCTATTTCATCTATCTATCTATCTATCTATCTATCATCTATCTATCTATCTATCTATCTATCTATCTATCTATCTATCTATCATCTATTTATCTATCATCTATCTATCTATCTATCTATCTATCTATCATCTATCTATCTATCACCTATCTATCTATCTATCATCTATCTATCTATCTATCTATCATCTATCTATCTATCTATCATCTATCTATCATCTATCTATCTATCTATCTATCTATCTATCTATCTATCTATCTCTTTCTCTGTCATTTGTTGGCTTACCTTAATTTGGAACAATTTTTCTAACCTCTAAAACTTCTACTTTTAATACTACAGAGGATTTTAAACATATGCTATTTTGAACCTTTTGTTCATGGTATAGGGTACAATAGGTGTACATCAATAAAACCTTAAAAAAACTGAAAACCTGGAAGCACAAAGTTAATTTCTTAGATTCCCCTCATGATAAGGACAAACTTATTTAAGAATGGAAAACTTAAACTTAAGAATGAACATCCAGTTGATTGATTCATCACCCCTCTTTTAGTACTAATTAACAATGCTGATTTAGATAGACTAGGTCAATTAGTAAAATTTTTAAAATAAGCCAACAAGTAATGTTTGAAAAACTTACGTACCATAAGTGCAGAGAATACTAATATCTACTACTTTTTTCACTTTTTACATTATTCTAGATATTTTTGAAACAGTTTTGTACAGTCTCATGGTGTATTGTAACATGCTAACATGATGGGATCACAATAACATGCATAACATCACATTTTTAGTATGAACACTGGAAATTACAATGTTTCACAGATAGTGTGTTGAGATTGTTACAACCTTGATCCTGAGTTTGTGTGCAGGTAACTTGTGATGGAGTGAGTTGAAATTGGTGCCCAATCATGGAAGAAAGTTGTAATGATGTATGAAATGAAAAATCCCTGCTCATCTACTATAAAAAGAATGCAAGCCTTCCTTTGCAATCACTGTTCTGCTATTTTCTCTACAATGTCATCCAACTGTAGAGAACTGCACATCCATGACATATCCACAACTTTCAGTCTGTCAGAAAAAGAGATAATGTACTTTGTGAAATGTATAGTACACAATAAATGAGTAGCCTATTTTAATCAAAATTAATTTTTATCATGAATATTCTCATAAACAAAAAGTTAGCATAACATGTGAGTATGTAATAACACACACACACACACACACACACACATACACACACACACATGCACATACACACACATACACCACAACCACCGCCAAAGAAAATAGAATATCCAAGAGAGACAATTATAGAACATGTATATTAAAACTTCAGTCCATCATATGGCTTTAATAAACTTATTTTTCTAATATTTTATAAGAGCTTCTAATAAGAAGAGTCATCCATTCATGCACTGAATCATTAAGCTATTATGTTTTTGAAAATGAGAGTACTGTTGAATAACAAACAACTCTTTTACTGAAACATACATTCAAATATAGATAATAGAGGAGTTAAGCAAAGAATGTGACATGTTTCAGAAAGCAATATTAGGGATGAAGAGAGGCATGATCATAGCTGAGAGACTCTGAAAAGAAATATGAAATCATAATTATTAGAACACAAGGTAACAACTGAGAACACAAGACCACCAAAAATCAGCATCACAATGATCACAATTAATACATATATTTCAACAATAACTTAAATAGCAATAGCCTCAATTCTCCTATCAAAGACACAGGTTGACTGAATGGATTAAAAAACAAATACTATATATTTTCTAGAAGAAACATGACATCACTTTTAAGACAGGCACTGCCTTAGGGTAAAAAGACGGACAAAAGTACTGCAATCAAATTAGACCAGCAAGCAAGCAAGTATCCTATCCTAGTAGGAACAAAATAGACTTCAAACTAAAATTAATCAGAAGAGATGAGGAAGAACAAGTCCTTCTAATCAAGGGAAAAGTTAACCAAGAGAATATATATATATATTTAGGTTAGCAATGACATATATATCACACTCTGGGATACCCAGTTTCATAAAATGTGTACAAAAACAAGACAAAATTTTTACATCAATCCAGTCATACTAGATAATTTTAATACTCCACTTTCTTCAATAGATAGACCCATGTCTAAACTTACCAAAAAAGAAAAAGAAAGAAAAAGAGTACTCAAATTAACATAACCAGAAATGACTAGGAAAACATTGCAGAAGACACCAAAGAAGCACAAAATATTATAAGGGAAAACCTTAAAAACTGGTACTCTCTTAACCACGAAAACATAAAAGAAATGGATACTACTTTAGATTCAACTAAACTACTAATATTAAACCAAAGAAACTCAACAACCTAGAACAGAACCATTAAAATGAGGAGAATTATATCATATTAAAAATATTTCCATCTAAAAATAGAGGGCTAGATGACTTCACAGCAGAATGCAGCTACTTTCAAAGAACATTAACAACCAATACTTCTTAAATTATTAGAACAAGTAGAAACAGAAGGAATACCCTCCAAGTCCTTCTATGAACTCAGTATCACTCTAGCATGAAAACCAGGTAAAGAAAAATATACACACGTAAAGAAAACCACAGGCCAATGTCCCTGGTGAAAATAGATTCAAAATGCACAATAAAATACACTCAACAGAATACAGACATTAATACAAAAAATCATCCACCATGACCAATTTTCTTTTATCTGTTACATGCATGGATATTTCAACATAAGCAACTCAATAAATGTAATAAAACATGTAAATGGACTTAAAAACAAAAACACATTATAATTTCAATAAATACAGAAAAAAAAACTTTTGACAAAATCCAACATGCCTCATAATAAAAGTCCTAGAGAATATATGTCTAGAGGCAACATAATAAAAATCTATAGATGAGAAGCTCACAGACTATACCATTATATGTGAAGGAATGCTCGAGACAATTCCATTAAGTCAGGAATGAGACAGGAATGTCTATCTTCCCAACTCCTTTTCAATATTGAAAGTATTGAATTATTAATTGAGCAATAAGGCAAAAGAAATAGATACAAATAAGAAATGAAGAATTCAAACTAATCCTTTTTGTAGAAGACATGATACTATACATTAGAGGTACCCCCAAATTCTACTAAAAATCTTCTAAAATGGTAAATTCAGAAATGTGGAAGGATATAGAACCAACTTCTACAAATAAATAAATAAATAGTTTTTTTTTTTTTTTTTGGCTTTTACACCAGCAACAAAAATACAGAGAATGAGATCATGGATGACACATTTTATTCACAATACCCAAAAAGAAAATCAAATAACTAGAAATAATCCTAACCAAGGAAATAAAGTACCTCTAAAATGAAAAGTTTAAATAACTGAAGACAGAGATAAAGAGAGACAGTAGAGCTTGGAAAGGCATACTCATGTATTGGTAGAATAAATATTATGAAATGAACATTTTACCAAAAGATATTTATAGATTCAATGCAATCCCATTTTAGAAATGAAACAAATTCCCCAGGGCTAGGGATGTCATGGGTCTTGGAGCAGAACTTACAACCACTGCTTATTAAATAAGCACAATCTCTAATTGCGTTATGAATATTTGCCCTTAGACACACAGGTATAAGGGTATCACCCTTCAACAAGAAAATTTATCTTTTCTTTTTTCTCCTTCACTGGGCAATCCATGCATCCTTCCTAGTGCCCTCCCTGCTAGTTAGCCTCCCTGGAGCTGTGGGTTGCAGTCTGGTTATCCTTTGCTTTACATCTAGTATCAACTTATGAGTGAATACATATCATGTTTGTCCTTCTGAGTCTGGGTTACCTCACTCAGGATGATATTTTCTAGTTCTCTCCATTTACCTGCAAATGTCATGATGTCATTGTTTGCCTCTGCTGAGTAGTACTCCATTGTGTATATGTATCACATTTTCTCAATCCATTCTTCAATTGAGGGGCATCTAGGTTGTTTCCAGGTTCTGGCTATTATAAATAATGCTGCTATGAACATAGTTGAGTATGTGTTCTTGTGATATGATTGAGCATCTTTTGGGTTTATTCTCAAGAGTGGTATAGCTGGGTCTTGAGAAAGATTGATTTCCAATTTTCTGAGAAACCACAATACAGATTTCTAAAGTGGCTGTACAAGTTTGCACTCCCACCAACAGTGGAGGAGTGTTCCCTTTGCTCGACAGCCTCTCAACATAAACTGTCTTCAATGTTTTTTATCTTAGCCATTCTGACAGGTGTAAGATGGTATCTCAGAGTAATTTTGATTTTATTTCTTTAATGACTAAGGATGTTGAGCAATTCTTTTTTTTTTTTTTTTCGAGACAGGGTTTCTCTGTGTAGCTTTGCGCCTTTCCTAGAACTCACTTGGTAGTCCAGGCTGGCCTCGAACTCACAGAGATCCACCTGGCTCTGCCTCCTGAGTGCTGGGATTAAAGGCGTGAGCCACCAACGCCCGGCTATGTTGAGCAATTATTAAATGCTCAACTTAATGTCTTTTGGCCATTTGAGATTCTTCCATTGATAATTCTTCGTTTAGCTCTGTAGCCCATTTTTTAATTGGATTGTTCTGTATTTTAATGTCTAGTTTCTTGAGTTCTTTATATATTTTAGAGATCACCCATCTGTTAGTTGTGGGGTTGGTGAAGACTTGTTTCCCGTTCTGTAGGCTGTTGTTTTGTCTTATTGACCGTGTCCTTTGCCCTCCAAAAGCTTCTCAGTTTCAAGAAGTCCCATTTATTAATTGTTGCTCTCAGTGTCTGTGCTACTGGTGTTACATTTAAAAAGTGGTGGTGTAGCTATCCTAATATCTAATAAAATAGACTTCAAACTAAAATTAATCGAAAGAGTTAGAGAAGGACATTACATATTTATCACAGGAAAAGTCCACCAGGATGAAGTTTCCATTCTGAACATCTATGCCCCAAATACAAGGCCCCCCACATTTACAAAAGAAACATTACTAAAGCTTAAATCACACATCAAACCCCATACACTTGTAGTCAAAGATTTCACTACCCCACTCTCACCACTGGATAGATCTGCCAGACTGAAACTTAACAGAGAAATAAGGGACATAACAGAAGTTATGACTCAAATGGACTTAATAGATATCTACAGAACATTCCACCCTAACAAAAAAGAATATACCTTCTTCTCAGCACCCATGGAACCTTCTCTAAAATTGACTACATGCTTGGTCACAAAGCAAATCTCAACAGATACAAAAAAAATGGAATAACCTCCTGTATTCTATCAGGCAACCATGACTAAAGTTAGATTTCAACAACAACAAAAATTACAGAAAGCCTACAATCTCCTGGAAACTGAATAATGTCCAAATGAATCACCAATGAGTCAAGGAAGAAATAAAGAAAGAAATTAAAGATTTCCTAGAATTCAGTGAAAGTGAAAGCACAACATAACCAAACTTACGTGACACTATGAAAGCAGTGCTAAGAGGAAAATTCATGGCCCTAAATGCCCATATAAAGAAGATGGAGAAACCTCACACTAATGACTTAACAGCACACCTGAAAGCTCTAGAACAAAAAGAAGCAAACTCACCCAGGAGGAATAGACACCAGGAAATAATGAAATAGAGCACTGAAATCAATGAAATAGAAACAAAGAGTACAATACAAAGAATCAATGAAACAAAGAGTTGGTTATTTGAAAAAAATCAGCAAGACAGAAAAGCCCTTATCCAAATTAACCAAAAGACAGAAAGAGAGCATCCAAATTAACAAAATCAGAAACGAAAATGGAGACATAATAACAGACAATGAGGAAATGCAGAGAATCATCAGGTCATACTTCAAAAACCTGTACTCCACAAAATTGGAAAATCTGAAAGAAATGAACAATTTCTGGATAGGTACCACATACCAAAGTTAAATCAAGACCAGATAAACTATTTAAATAGACAAATAACTCCTAAGGAAGTATAATCAGTCATTAAAAGTCTCCCAACAAAAAAAAACCCAGGACCAGATGATTTCAGCACAGAATTCTACAAGATTTTCAAAGAAGGGTTAATACCAATACTCATCAAATTGTTCCACACCATAGAAACAGAAGGAACATTACCAAACTCCTTTTACAAGGCTACAGTTACCCTGATACCCAAACCATACAAAGATACAACAAAGAAAGAGAATTGCAGACCAATCTCCTTCTTGAACATTGATGCAAAAATATTCAATAAAATATTGGCAAAACAAAAAAAAATATATTGGCAAAACGAATCCAAGTAATGGATGAATTTCTTTATATATACAGTCTACCAAAGTTAAGTGAAGATAAAATAAATAAACAAGCTAAACAAATACATAACTGCTAGTGAAATAGATCAGTAATTAAAAGTCTCCCAACCCAAAGCATCTGGGACACATGAATGTAGTACAGAATTCTACCAAACCCTCAAAGCAAACTAACACCAACATTCCTCAAATTATTCTACAAAATAGAAATGGAATGATCATTTTCTAGTTCTTTCTACAAAGACAATGTTACTCTGACATCAAAGCCACATGAAAAAACAATAAAAATAAAAATTATAGAGCAATATCTTTTATGAATTCAACAAACCACACGAACAACATAAACAGACTGAAACACAAGTATCACATGATAATCTCATTAGCTTCAGAAAAGTCTTTTGACAAAATCCAGCATCCCTCTGATAAAAAATACAGTAAGAAAACCCACCGCAAAATATAAGACAGAAAATGACTGAGGATGATACTAAACCTCAACATCTTGCCTTTGCACACAGGAGCACAATATAATAATATTGATTAAGTCTTGCATTTTCTGGAAACACATCTGTTCAATTAATAATTTTTAAGCCACTTGTTCCTTTGAATAATCTTTGGACTAAGTACATGAATAGTTACCTATTTCTTTTCAGAACAACCTCAGAAACAGAAAGATACATCTATTTTTCTCAGATTTCTTAAAAGTATTTTTCTTTCTGATTATTAAAGTTTAAAAAAAAAAAACTCTTTAAAAACCCATTTTCTTTGCTTCCTAGCCTTCTTTTATCTTTCAATAGCATACCATTGAAAAGTATTTGCAAGCATCTTAGATCTTTGAAAGGAAAGAAAATAGAATCCTGGATATGCCAACCAACCTATCTCATAACTTTGAATCATTGTATAATAACTCCTGAATTTGGAAGTAACACAACTAACCCAACATTCAACGGATAGAATCTTATTATAAACAGAACACAACCAATCTGATATTTAACTTCAACAATAACCACTGTAGCAATCCAACTCAATTAATTCACAATCATATAAACTAGCAAATTAGCCATATTCAGCCATATCCATTCTTAGTATGAGAATATACAGATCATGTACACTGAAAACATGTCTGCAGTTGGTTATGCATAACCAAAGTGTAGTGATATTTTATTTGTGCTTTAATAAATAAAGCTTGTCTAGAGATCAGAGGAAATAGCAAGCCATTTTAAGTAAACAAAAAGTCAGGCAACAGCAGCACATGCCCTTAATCCTATCATGATAAAATGATAGATTTCTTCAGATGTTTATTTTCATGTAAGCAT
The DNA here is from genome assembly GCF_949786415.1 of Peromyscus eremicus. NCBI lineage: Eukaryota > Metazoa > Chordata > Mammalia > Rodentia > Cricetidae > Peromyscus > Peromyscus eremicus. Next base: position 76,202,699 of record NC_081426.1, read on the forward strand.
CTCAGAGAATAGTACAGGTGATTTGCAGAAAACAAAGAAAAAATAGTGTAGTAGTAAAGGATGTTTTACACCATGAGTTGTTGATATAATTGCATTTGTACAAAAAGGGACAGATAAACTTTTAGGGCTCCATGGGTTCACTCTATTTTCTGAAGCTATTCTGATAGATTAGGAGAATGCCCCAGTGGCATAATAATTTGAACAACAAAATGCTCATAGATGGATTTCAGAAACCAGCTTGAACGAGTTGGTTGTTTTTCTGATTTCATATAGGTTCGAGGCAGAAGACTCAGGTAGTTAGGCAAGGCAGAAAGCTCATTTATACACTAAGACATGCCATTGGCCCTATTTCATGACTTTATAAAACATTCTGTAATAGTCATAATACAACAAAAATGCACAGAAGTCATTAGTTAATTCTATGTGCACAAAAATTCTGATTAATTTCATGAATGAACTAGGGACTCAGACATAATCTGACCTCAGTACAATGTTTTGAGCACATAAGTTTGTCAGCATTCTAAATGGAAAGGAGAGCCAAACCTGCTATGAAAGCAGTCTAGACAGCTGAATATATTTGATGAGAGTTTCTTTGAATTGTTGATTCAAAAACTTAAAGTGGGAGAGCGAATGTATCTGAATTTATGCTGGGCAACAGCAATAGGAGCAATAGTGCAAATATAATGTAATTTAGATCAGAGTTAAGTTATATGGGAAAAGGCAAGTTGGTGAAACTGATTTAATATACTTTAAGTGAGTAATATACAGGGGTTTTGAATAAATTAAGCACTACACAGCATCAATATCATGAATCCTCTATTTTCTACCGAGGGAACATTGTTCTTATAGATCTTTTATGTGCTCCTGATTATCAGAATACTCACTGTCAGAATTTTATTCCCTGTTCTGATGGATAATATTGGTGTCAATTTTACTTGATTAAATTATTCCTAAAGGATTGACAATATATTATTTTTAAAATTCTCTCTCTCTCTCTCTCTCTCTCTCTCTCTCTCTCTCTCTCTCTCTCTCTCTCTCTCTCTCTCTCTCATCCTCTGTTTGTGTATGTGCATGTTTGGGTGGGTGTATACTGCATTACCATCATCATCTTCTTCCTTCATACTCTCTCATGCTGTTGAACTCCCTTTCAAATACACAACCTCTTTTACTTTGATAATTATTGTTGTGGATATACACACACACACATAAACACACACACACATATAAATGTATATTTGAATAAATGTATAGTTATAAAATGCTGAGGCCATTTATAGCTTCTTATATGTATGCACATGTTTTTAAGGCTGACCACTTAGTATTGGGAAAGCAACTACAGAATCCATTCCTGGAGAAGACTAATTCTTCCCATCTCAGTAGTTATTGACTGCAGCTCTTCATCACAGGATGGGGTCCTGAGAGAGTTCCACCATACACATTGGTATATCAACTCATGTTGTCATCATTCATGTCTTGTTTAGGCAGCCATATTTTCGTGAATTCTTGGATGCAGCTACCCTGCAATACAAAGAAGACAGCTTCTTGCAGCAAATATCCTGTTCCTCTGGCTCTTACATTATTTCTTCCCCCTCTTTTTGTTTTGTTTTGTTTTCTGGGAGCAGATTTGTCTGTAGTTTTGGTGCCTGTCCTGGATCTCGCTCTGTAGACCAGGCTGGCCTTGAACTCACAGAGATCCTCCTGGCTCCACCTCCCGAGTGCTGGAATTGAAGGCATGCACCACCACTGCCCGGGTTCTGCCCCTTCTTCTGTGATGTTCCCTGAGTCTTCGCTGTAAGGTTTGTGTTATAGATGTATCATTTGAGGCTGGGCAGTCCATGCTTAGTTGTTTTCTGCATGTTGGCAAAGGCCATTTCTTTGATAAGGCATGGGAGCTACACCTATCTGTGATTATAAAATACATATTTAAAAAGTAGAAAGGAATTATACTGGTTTAGGAATGTGGCAGTAGTATATAATACTCTAAGACCCATGAGCACACTATCAAGGCGTATTTACCTAGTTTAGTAGAATCAGGAATGAATTCCATCAGGTTCAGTGAGCTTTAAGTCAATTTAGACAGCTATTGATCACAACTAAGATATAATGGAAACTATTGTCCCTTTAGAGCTATCTTGTTGTATTGGTCACTGTTGTGTTTCATAGTAGTCAGAAAAGCTGACTGCTTTGCTCCCCTTTTCATAGACCTTCTAGTACTATAAAAATCTTGTCCTCTAGGTGGAGACTTTCAGGTCAGACTCAGCTGGATTCCTCTTCGTCCAGTGTCCAAAGTTAGTGGTGTCTTTGGCAATGTGGATTAATTTTACATGTTCTAGAAGATATTGTTACATGGATTTAAGTGGACTTAGCAGGAAAGGTATTGGTGAAAGTAAGCACCAGGCAGCCAGTTGGGGATCTAAAAGAACATAGAGAAAAAGCAAGTTAGTCTCTCTCCTGCCAGGATCTGGGAGCCACAGCTTCCCAGCTTTTCAAGATTGAGGCTATGAACAATCAGGTCTCTGGGCTTCAAGACTTACTCCAATGGATTCTGGGATTCCAAGGCCTTCTAACTAATCTGAGGTCACTTCTGGCATTTTAGTCTTCAATTTGAAATGACCCTTTCATGAAAATTCTTAGCCCTCCAAGTCACATATGGGAGGCAACCATGAGCAACTGTAACAATCTATATATACTGTTTGGGGGGTTGCTTGGACACCCACAGCAGGAAGCTGCCACTTGCTCCAAAAAGCAGGCTCCTGATTGTATAGTGTGGGAGGAGCTTGACTTTACCACCAACGTCTGTGGACAAAAGGAGCAGTCAGGAGATTTGAAGAGATTCTGGGACATCTATTAGAAGAGATCTTACCCGTGTGAAGGATGGGGAACATCACAATGCAAGATTCTAGGACCCTGTATTGAGCTACTATGAATAGTTTGATGGAAAATATTAATGAGAGGATGAATAACCTAGTTGGGGTTGACATAGATGTTTATTGTAGTTACGATGAGTTTGGTTGGCGATTAATATTTTCTCCTTGAAAAGTGGTTTGATAACTGTGCCAAATATGATAATTTAATTGAAAAGATACAAACTTTAGAGAGACTTATTGCTGATAAAATACAAACCTTAGAAAGACCCACTAATGAAAATAAGTGTTATAGACTACTATTTTAAGGTGTGTTACTTTTTTTTTTTTTTTTTTTTTTTTGGTTTTTTCAAGACAGGGTTTCTCTGTGTAGCTTTGTGCCTTTCCTGGATCTCGCTCTGTAGACCAGGCTGGCCTCGAATTCACAAAGATCCGCCTGCCTCTGCCTCCCGAGTGCTGGGATTAAAGGCGTGCGCCACCACCGCCCGGCTAGGTGTGTTACTTTTACTTATGCTCTAAAACATTTGTTTAATGATGTAATGATGTGTTTGATTAAATAAAATTCACCCAAGGTCAAGAGGATGAGTCAGCAACTAGTTGACAGGAAATGGTAGGGAGGAGCCAGGCAGAAAAGGTTTTTTAAGGAGGGGTGGGGAGAAGCACAAGGGCTTTTTGGAGGACTCAAGTAAGAAGAGGAGGTGAGCTACTCGCTATCCAGCCTCTGAAGAGCAGAATTCCACCTTAACCTACTACATCATTGTATTATGTAACTAAAGAGGAGCAGCCTCAGGTTATTAGAACACCAACCTTAATACATCCAATTACTGTACAAGAATGACCACCAGTATTGTGGACTGTGAGAGACCAGTTCCCACTATCCACTCAGGGTAATAAAAGGAATGCCTCAGAGTATCGAGGACTAGGAAACTTTTTATCTGAAGGTAATTAGGCACAAGTATTAATCTGTCTAAGACTGTTGAAATAAAGAAACACACATACTTTCTGATGCTAATTTTCTCTTTTACTTTATCTTAAAAATGGTCTCTGACTCTCTCTCCACACAGCTATATATCTTCACACTGCTACATACAGCTACATATCTTTACATACATACATCTTTTCATATGACTACATATCTTTCTTTTGCATACACTATCTTCTGCATGTCTTTTCTATACATCTTCATCTTCCTTGTCTCCACACAGTTACAAATCTCCATACATTCGTAAACTTCTCAATTCTAAATTTCTAAACTTCTCATTTAAGTAGCTCTCTCACCATACAGTGCTTTACACAGTTCCCAGGCACAGCTCCTCTACATAGCAGCAGGTCTTACATACAGCTCTGTCACACTTATTCACACACATATTCTTCTACATTATTCACTCATTCTTTACTCATTCACTCTTTAACCCACTTACTCCCTCACACTTCTCTCATGCTTCTTCTTCATCTCTCACTCAGCACACACACACACACACACACACACACACACACACACACACACACACACACACGTACTTCCCTCACATTCCCTCACATTCTGCAGCAGCTCTCACATTCTCACATAGCTCTACACAGCTCTCTCTCTCCATACCACAATTACTGCTTCACAGTCAAACTCTGGACAATTATAAGTTACATTTTCAGGGCTCTACCCATTCTCAAAACACAGGGTAAGTCTCGCTTCTTTTAGGCTGGTAATGTCACACTGACCCATGCACGTAGCTCTAAGCTGGTAAGCGGTTCCATACGGTAAACAATTGGCTGAACCTTGTGCAGTCAGGGTAGATGCATAAAGGGAGCTAATGCAAGGACTATGTCTTGATGTAAATAGCCTATCCTTGATTTAGCAATAAACAACACCTAGGAATTAGTCTGTTTGTATTTTCTACAGAGGCAGTTTAGTGTGTATTGAATTTGTTCTAAGGTCTTTGCAAAATGTGTAAAAGGCTGTTTTTGAAACTGAGAATTCTGTTACTTGCCTATGTCAGTAAAGAAGAACATTCTGATAATATTTCTGTTCATCAGAATTATACAGCTTAAAGAGAAATCCACAGCTAAGTGTATACCTGGAGATATAAAACACACTACTAATGGGCTGTAGAAAGCACCCCACAGCTGTTCTTATTAGGAAGGCACAACAGTGGCACTTGAGAAAGTTACAGACAGAAAACAACTGGTTTCCACAGCCAGTGACCCTATGGCTTTGCCAGGTGGGGCTCCCCATCAGGGAGTTATACATTTAGTAAATAGATTTGTTAAATACTAGTTGTCACCTGCTGTATATTTCCAAGGCCCTTGGCACACCAGATGATAAGAACCCCCAAGGTTATACAGAAGTTAATTGGAATCCTGTAGCAATGTTATATTTAAGAATATTTAAGGATGCAACCACTTCCTAGGTTATGCAACACCTTTTATAAAACAGATGTTAAATTCATGGGCAGTTAAAAACAGAATTATTCTATAAGACTGGAAGGATTTAGTTACAGTAGTATTGGAAGCTGCTCCTCAGTTACAATGGAGAACATGGTGGAGAGAGGAAGCTAGGGCCATGGAACAACGAGTTAGGGCTAGAGGTCATGAGATTTCCCAAGACCAAATTTGCAGTGAGGGTCAGTATGCTGATTTGCAAAGGCAGGCTATATTTGATGGTCATACCTTGGTTCTATGCCATGTAGAGGCTTTGAATGCTTAGGACAGGGATGAAGAAATGGGAAAGAGGACTGATCCATTTACTAAAATTATACAAGGCATGAAATAAGCCTTCACTGATTTTTTTTACAAGAACTGACATCAGCTGTAAGTTGAGCAATATCAAATCCAGATGTTAGACAAACATTGATTGAATCTTCCACTTTCAAAAATGCTACTTCAGAGTGCAAGAGGGTGATTAGGCCTTTAAAGGCAAGATCAGTAACGTTAGAAAGAATGGATCTGAAATAAAGTTGATATTGGACTCCACACACCTAATGATAATTGAATAGGAGCACTGCTTTCTAAAAATATCAAGAAAAATAAAAATATTAGATGTTTTAATTGTGGTAGATAAGGTCATCTGAAAAGGGGTTATAGAAAACTTGCTCCTAGAAATAATGTTTATTCTAGAAATAATTCAAACAGAATGCTCAGCCTTCTGTAATATGCAGAAGGTGTGGCAAAGGCCAGCACTGGAACAATGAATGCAGTTCAATAAGGGACAAGGTAACCCTTTGCCATCAGAAAATACCCTGAGGGGTCTCCCATAGGCCTTGATATCAAATTTGGTTCAATCTTTCAATGTCAGCATTGGGGAAACATCTCTATAGAAAAATTAAAAGATTTAATACCTGTTGTTAAAAAACATGCTGCTCTGGATGTCAGAACAATATTAGTAGATAAAACAAGATTTTCTGGAGAAACCATAAAGCAAGTATTTTGGTAAACTTCTGTAAATCATCAGAGATCAAAGCTAAAAATATGAGGAAGAGAGCATAGAAATTGAGGGAGAAGTAGACACAGGTGCAAATGTAACAATAATTTCACCAAAATCTTGGCATCCAAGTTGGCCCCCTTCAGGAATTAGATGTTCAGATTTTAGGGAACGGAACTTTATCTCAAGTGAAACAAAGTGCAGGATGGGTCAAGTGTATAGGGCCAGAAGGACAGATATGAAAATTTAAACCATATGTGACTAATATAACAATGAATTTATGGGGATGTGATTTGTTGCAGCAGAAAATACAGACTAACATTCCTCAAATCTCAGAAACAAACTATAAAATAAAGAATGCTTCTAAGAGAAATATTAAAAGGTATTATCAAGGATGATAAATAGATCATTCAAGTTGTACATAAATAGGGCATAAAATCTATTGCTCTTTCAAAGTACCAGCAGCCTTACCTTTAAAATGGCTAACTGACAAACAATGGTCTTTGTCATCAGAAAAATGACAGATATTAGAACAGCCAGTACAGGAACAGTTAAATGCTCAACATATTGAAGAATCAACCAGTCCTTGAAATTCTCCTATATCTGTCAAAAATAAATCTGGAAAATAGAGAATATTAATAGGTTTTAAGAGCCATAAATAAAGTGATTCAGCAATAGGCTTTTGATAGCCCAGAATTTCCTTACCTTCTTATTACCTAATGATTGGTCTATTAGAGTAATTGATTTAAAAGACTTTTTTTTTACTATATCTTTACAAGAACAAGATAGAGAAAAATTTACCTTCACAGTGTCTACTTATAATAATACCCAGTCTATTAAAAGGTACCATTGGAAGATTCTTGAACAAGGAATGTTTAAAAGCCCCACCTTGTGCCACTATTTTGTACAACAGCCATTACAACTAATTCATAAACAGTTTCCTCAATCTATAATTTACCATTACATGGATGATATTTTATTGGCTGATTCAAACACAGATACCTTATAAAAAATGTTTGATGAAGTAAAGAGAATTTTGTTTTATTGGAGATTACAAATTGCTCCCCCCCAAAAAAAAACACAAAATGGAGAGTCTAGTCATTATTTAGGATATAAGATAGATTTACAGAAAATTCAACCACAGAAACTGCAAATCAGGAGAGATGATTATGAACTCTTAATGATTTTCAAAAAACGCTGGGAAATATTAACTGGCTATGTCCTACAATTGAATTAACAACTCAAGAACTAAGTAATTTATTTCAAACCTTACAAGATAATAAGGATTTAAATAGGCCAAGAAAATTATAAGCTGAAGCTGAGACAGAATTGGCTCTGGTAGAAAAGAAAATACAGGATGCAAATATGGATTGCTTGGATCCAAAGCTTAATTGTATTTTAGTTAATTTGCCTTCTACTCATTCTCCCACAGGAATTCCTATGCAGAAAGAAGATAATATCTAAGAATGGATATTTTTTTCACCACACAAATGAGTATAAAATTAAAGACCTATGTAGCTGGAGAGTTTTCTCTACAGGTACCACCAAGCCCGGCAGTCCCTTAGCCCACTTTTAAAATAAACATACAGACACATATTATTTAAACTGCTTGGCCATTAGCTCAGGCCTATCATTGTATAGCTCTTTTTCTTATATTCAGGCCATTTCTATTAATCTATACTTTGCCACATGGCTCGTGGCTTACTGGTACCTTACATCTTCCTTGTCCTGGCGGCGGCTCCAAGAAGTGTCTCCCTCTCTCCTTCCTGTTCCCTCAATTCTCCTCTCTGTTAGTCCCACCTATACTTCCTGTCTGGCTACTGGCCAATCAATGTTTTATTTATACAGATCGATATCCACAGCAGACCTATGTAGAAAATTTCTGAATTTTGAGGAAATTTGAGACTTCAGTTAACAGGAAAATACCTAGCAGAAACTGTGGTAGCTTTTACTAATGATAAAGTTGCCTCTTTATGAGCAGAAAATGAAAATTGCCAAAGAGTTTGTAGTAAGTTTTGGGGAGATATTGTAACAAATGTCCCCAAAGAAAGAAACTTCAATTTGTAAAAAGTAGTAATTGGATTCTCTCTTATATAATAAAAGGTACTCCAGTATCTGGAGCCCTTACATTCTATACTGGTGCAAATAAATCAGGAAAGGCAGGTTATAAATCAAGAAAAATAAGTAAGTGACTGACTCAAAGCCCTATGATTCTGTTCAGAAATCACAATCATATGCTATTCTCATGGTATTATTAGATTTTTTTAGAACCTTTTAATATAGTTCCTGACTCTCAGTGTCCAGAGTTCTTTCCCATATTGAAACTGCTGAACTTATTCCAGATGATTCAGAACTAATTTTGTTATTTATTCAACTACAACAAATAATCAGAAATAGAAATAACCCCCTGTATATGCCACATATCAGATCTCATATGGATCTACCAGAATTTCTAGTACAAGGTAATGATTAAATTGACCAGCTCTTTGTAGGAAATGTGCCAGAAGCCTAATAATTTCACAAGAAACACTGTGTTAACAACAAGGGTTTGAAGAAAGTTTTTTCTATCAGGGCACCATAGTTTCCTTCAAACCATTTTCCTTTCAGGATTGGGATATTGAAGAAATGATAGGCCAGAAAATGTTATATTCCACCTGAATAGATTCCAGATTACTTGCTAGAGTTCCAGTCAATGTCTCTCTTCTAATTAACCATTTTCCTTAATGGTTAACAGATGTTTTCTGTAAATTCCAGCATTATAGGCCAAAATAGCAGATTTATGTAGAAAAATTTGCTGGTTGAGCCAACTGGAAATTTGTTTAAGGTTAAAAATCATTGAGATTGGGTCAGTTACATGGCTCAGCTTGAAGAGGCACTTGCTTTCAGGCCTCATGACCTGAGTTTAATCCTTGGGTCACACAAAATGACAATTGAAAATTGGTGCTGAGGAATTTTCCTCTGACCTCCACACTCTTGCTGAGATATGTATGTAACATGCACACAGAATAGCTCTTAAAAACTTAAATTAACCCATTTACATTTTTTTTGCCCCTTGGTTTGTTACTTCTCTTCATTACTCTATGTAATTGTCCTTTGAGTCTGTCTGGCAAATTCCCCACACATCTGATTCTTATTCAGAATTCCTATCTCTCCGAAGTCCCATCTACCCTCTTCTGCCTAGCTGTTGGCCATTCAGCTCCTTATTAAAGAAGGTGCATTAGTCAGGTAAGGAAGAACAAAGACAAATCTTCACACAATATATCCCAACTGGTAAATTGTGGATGTTTGTTTCCATTCAACTAATAAAAAAGAGAATGTTGAGACCAGGGCATGTTGGCTGTCCTGCTTCTTTGGTGTGTTTGGTATCTGCCTTTCAACTTTACCATAGACTCCCAGGACATGCCAAGAGAGTAATTTTCTGCTACTTGAAGTTCTTCAGAGTTGAAGCAAGGATGGGTGTGGAATTCTACCTGGATACTTTAAATACAAATAACTTTATTGTACCACCTTCACATTTGCTAGAAGTCCTGAGGAGATCTTTCTTTCCATTGTGGTTGCATCTCTAGTGTCTGATATATGACAGATTTAGAGTAAACATCCATGAAATAGGATTGGCTGTGAATAGAAAGACACAGGGTGAACAAACACCATAAAGACAGTTTTAATTTTGTTTGTAGTCCAAGACAGAATTTAAATAGCTGATTTTTCACTGTTCATTCATTGTTTAAAGTCTGGTTGAATGTTGTATATCTGTCTGCATTGTTCAAATAAGTCAAGGTAATATCTTTCTTCCTTTCTTGTCTCCTTTTAAACCTGCATGATAATTAAATAAAAGAACATAAATAAAGGAATATGCCCTAGAACTTTTCATTATTAATGTTCTATGAATGAGTTAGAAATATGTTACTATACCCCAAGGGGATGATTAATTTAGCAGACTAAGAGTTTTGATTAAAAAGGAATAAAATGTCTGACACAGAGTCTATTTATCAGTTATTATGATATTAAAATACTCTAATCATTGTGGTGCCTAAATTAAGACTTCACAGCTTAAATGTCACTTCATTTTGCTTCTTTAAGTTTGGTGATGTTTTATGGGCTCATTACCTGTGAGTATGTATGCCTGTGGCATATGCTCTTGCTGGTCTCTGAAGAAAATACTGCAGCATGAAAGCTTGCTACATAAGCAATGTTCCCTGTTCCTTCATGAATCAGAAGAAATGAGGACTAACTGAGAATCTGATCATTCCTGAGTAAGCTGGTCATTCTCGAAATTCTCATGTTTGATATGTATCCTATTGATATTTAACATCCAAAAATAAGTATTTAGTATTTATAATCAGGTTTTTGTTTCACCATAAGATTTGACATGCTAAGCCCACGCACGTATCAGAAGTCATACCATGTCATTAATCTATGGTGCCTCAAAATTTATAAATCAGCAACACAGAAAAAAGAGAAAATAAGCAATATTGGTTCAGATTATCTTTTCTGATACAATAAGTCCTCTGAGCATTTCAAGCCTGTGAATGTATTAAATATATTATGCTTTATTGAATAAATAAAATAAATACATAATCAAATACTATTTACTTGACATGATATTTTTCTTTATTGATCAGGTACAGCAAAATTCAATACATATATAATGTGCAATGATCAATAAATATAATTAACATTATATAATAATAATTTTTATATTGGTAATCTTTGAATTTACCCATTTTAGCTATTTTGAAAAATGGAAGAAGTTATAATGTACAGTTATACTTCTGTAGAACCAGTTCCTTATACTGAATTATAGTTTGGTACCTGTTCTCTAAGCTCTTCCTGTTTCTCTCACTGCCACACTTCCTGTCCTCTAGCAACCACTATTCTATTGGCTCTTTCTATGAGATTGTTTCACTTTCACTTCAAGGCTCAAGTGACTTAATGTGTTTATCTTCCAGTTCTAGCCATACTTCTGAAACTATAGATTATAATTTATGAATAAAGTATATCCCAGCTCATGTGTGCGTGTGTGTGTGTGTGTGTGTGTGTGTGTGTGTGTGTGTGTGTATGATTATCTATTAATCACTCGTACACAAGCTACTTAATGATACCTGGAAGTGAAGCAGTCTGCTTGATTACATGTTGATTTGATTTTCTTTTGTGTATATTAAGAAATAAGAAGACCATATGGTAGCTCTGTTTTTAATGTTTCAGGAGACCTCCATAATTCTTATATTGATTCATATTTCCATCAACGTATGGAAATTAGTAAGAGTTTTCCATTTTCTCATCTTCACCAACATTTCCCTTTTTTTTTAATTTGAGAATATTCTAATTGTGTTAGATGAAGCCACATTATTGTTTTGATTTTTATTTGAAGTAATTTCCCTTTGTTTCAATCAGAGACTTCAATCAGTTTTCTTCCTTTCATTTCTTTCTTTCTCTTAGCACCTGTTGTGCTCAAGTTCAAGACCTTGTATATAATGCATAAATGCTATTCTCCATGCATGCTTAGCTCTTCTTGAGTAATGTCTGTCTTCCTTTGGGAAATATTTATAGAGACCACTTGTTTCCTTTATAATCATATTATCTATATTTTCTGTGGAATTCTTTGATTTATTTCATTATATATTCTTGGAGTTAGTTATCTGTTCAATGAACAAATTAAAAAACAGATTACAAGTATTTCCTGACATTTTCAAGTGATCTTTTCCCATTGTTGATTATAATATCATACATGAGTACTGTATTTATGACATTTTAACTGCTCACTCTTATACCTCCAACTCTTCTTTTGTCCCCAAAACTCATTCTCAAATCAATGACATTATTTTCCTATGATTGTTACACACATGTATCTATCTCTTTCTGTGTGTGTGTGTCTATTGTGTATAACATATTGAGTCACTCCAGTCTTACCCATATTTAAATTTATTTAGATTTGCAATTGAATGACCTACCAAGGAGCACAACCTGAAAGAAAACTGATTATTTATCTTTCAGCACTAATACCTTATAGCTCTTTATCCAAGTGTGGAACCTTTTAAAACTTCCCCTGTCCACATCAGCGTGCTAACTGGTGTTGTCATTTAACTCTCATTAAGCACCCTTACTATTGAAATTTCATGGGTGCAGCTTCTATGCCATGTCTAGAAGGTGCTACTTAGCAACAGAAGTCCTTGTCTTTTGTCTCTTATAAATTTTGCACATCTTCTTAATTTGATAAAAACCCCATATGTCTATTTTAAATTTTAAATTTTGTATTCTATGTTTTAGGGGATCTTACCCACAAAATGTTTGCCTATAACAATGTCTTTAAATATTTTATCTGTTTTCTTCTAGTAAATTCACTGCTTTTGGTCTTACGTTTCTATATTTAATCTATCTGAGCTTACTTTTCTACAAGGTGAGACTCAGTTTCAATCATTAAAAAGATTGTTTTTATCACCACTGTTTTCCCCCCTCCATATTTCTTTTTCCTGTAAAAAGAAAACAAGCCTGACTTGTGATTTGGTCTCTCCTATGGACTTGTGAAGCCTTACTACAATCCCACTGTGAATTTTCTGTTTTAATCCTGCAATAAATATTTTCAGTGAACTTGTAAAAATGCATCCTGCTATCTTCTTACCTCAAGGGTGCCCTAAGTTTAATTCCATCATTAGCTGAAAACATAAAATTAAACCAATGACTCGTGTCTCTTTCATGCTCTAAAGAACTCAGACAAAGGTTAGGTATCAGTCTTGTCCTTCTCTTTCACCTTTATTGAGGTCTGTCATGACTGCCAGTGGTCTGGTGACATTTCTGTATTTGCTAGATTAAAATCTGGAATGGTGCCAAGGCTGACAATAAGTGTGTATTGAAACACAACAGAAATTTAAATTCTATGAAACTGTTGTCATTCTGTGTTTATGTAATATGCACATAATCTGTCATTCCAAGTGCAGTATGGGAAGACAGTGATAAGGATCATGCTACTAAAACAGGTTCCTTCAGATTCTTAAATTTAAAAGAGACACAAAACATACAGTTGGGAATTTTATACTGGGACATTTGTTTTGTTGTGCTTCTTTCTATTTTGATATTTTCCATTTGTTATGCACTCAGAGTGATTCAGGGATACAGAGCATGGTTAGCTTCAAAACATATTAGTGGACATTGGACTGGAGATGCATTTGTAGTAATATAAAAGCAAAGTTACTTACTCTATGTGATTGGAGACAAAAGGGCGAGAACGCCACACAGAACTGTGCATTAGAGCACTGATGGAGAGGAGGGGAAAGGATGGCAATGCTAGTCAGAAAAACAAAGTTGTCTCTAGTTTTCATTTAATTATGATTTGAGTAAGCAAAGTAGAGATGATGTTGAAATAGAGCACACTGATATTACGTGTTCTGTTCTAAATCTGTGGGTAGATTATTCTGCATCATAAATATCACTTTTAGGTCTCCATGGACCAGACAAGGGAAGATGATAATGCGATTGTCTCAGTTTTGTTTTTATCATCATATTGTCTTAAAAGAATCATTGTCTCTGTACTCTGAAATGCTTTGGCAAGAAGTAATGAGAGATTACAGGAAACTCCATTCACAGGCAGCTAGAGACACCTGTAACTATTCATCTTTCTCATCTCTATTTAAATTCACGGTTACTCAAGGGAAATTCTGTGGAGCTACCATATATGCTGCCTCCCATAAAGATCACACAGTTCTTATCAATAAAAAGGATTTTGGTGAAGGGTGTGTTCAACCCTCTCCCACAAGGATTATGCTATTTTTTTTTTCTTTTTTTTTTTGGTTTTTCGAGACAAGGTTTCTCTGTGTAGCTTTGCGCCTTTCCTGGGACTCACTTGGTAGCCCAGGCCGGCCTCGAACTCACAGAGATCCGCCTGGCTCTGCCTCCCGAGTGCTGGGATTAAAGGCGTGCGCCACCACCGCCCGGCGGATTATGCTATTTTTATCTCGCTTAAGTGAAACAAACTTAATAAATATTCTGGCAGCTTTATATGGAAGATTGATTTTTATATTGAAAATTATATCATAGCAAGCAATAATGAGCTTTGTGTCTGGCGTAACAGCTAGAAACAGACTCGCAAAGCCCAGGGAGATGAGCTTCTGTGGAAAGTTTTAAAGAGATGAATGTTTCCCTTTGCCTTGATTGACAGCAATGCTACTAAGCATAAATATGCATTCAGTCTCGGTGCCAATACTGCTGTGACATGCTGTGGGGTCCTGATTTCAGATGAAGATGCAATGGATATGCAAAGTCCAAATGGATAACTATTTCTTGAATTTGATATTCCTCAACCTTCTTAAGTGATACCAGAAAATCCTATAAAAACTATGGGAAATTTTGTTTGGCTTTTGGACACATGTAATTCCATTTAAAACAGCTTTTCATTTTTTATTTTAATTTTTGAGATTATAATTAAGTTTCTCCCTTTCATTTCATTTTTATAAACCCTCCCATTTTCTCCTCCATGATCTCCTTCAAATTTGTGGCCTCTTTTCCATTAATTTATATTGCACACACAATTGTGTGTGTGTGTGTGTGTGTGTGTGTGTGTGTATTCCTAAACATAACCTGCTCAATCTGTATAATGTTTTGGTATATATGTTTTCAAGATGATCATTTGGCACTGGGCAACTGATTGCTCTTCTCATAAAGTTTCATCTTTCAATTTTAACACTGAGTTTTATGAATATTTAGCCCACAGCCTGCTAGCCATCATAGAAGTTAGAGGAGAACCTACTACTGTACTTACCTAAACCAGTATAATATCAAACAGTTGTCTTAACTCTTATTCTATTTCCAAAAGATCAATGTAACTCTCAGTTCTCATCAGGGAAGCTTCCTTATGCAGCATAGAGAGACAATTACAGAAAGCTATAGCTGTTCAAGATACAGAGAAGAACCTCTGACCATGGGTTGTTCTGTACTAGTTGATAGAGGAACAATATCTCCACTATTTAAGTTTTAGGCCATATTACAGAATAGGAGAGGGAAAGATTGAAATAACTGGAAGACCAGGATATTGGATGAAATGATACATCTTCTTTGTGTAGAAGGGCAGATGTACACATGAAATATCAACAAGACATACATAATGACACCAATTAACCTTTCAACCTGGGTTGGATAATTTCACAAGGATCCAGCTCTCAATAAAGAGCTATAGTCACTAAATGACTGCTGAGAGGGGGAGAATACTTGTCCAGAGATGAAACCTCTAATTGTTTTTCCAATACTAAGTTGTCAGCCCTACAAATATATGCATATGAACAATACTAAATGGACTTAGTTGTATTTATATGTCTATAATGTGCAATTAGGATACCAACAAACAAAAAACTCTTATTCCATATCAGTGAAACAATTGGAGTTACTTACAGAAACATGAATTACATACAGTATCACAGGTAACTCAAAGTAGTCATGTCATTAAAAAGTATCATTCCAGGATAGAAGACAACTTTCCCATGCTCCATGGAGTGATATCACACCAATGTACATATGGGGAATAGCATTTGGATTTAGTTGGCTATGAAATAGAAGACAAAGTCAAAGATGATGATTATATAAAAGAAGAAAAAAAATAATATTAATAATAATAATAACAACAACAACAACAATAATAATAGTGAAGTTATATGGGGAGAAGAAATGAAATTATTAAGAGGAGGTGTTGGGGAGATCCAGGAGAGGTGGCAGTACATGGTAGGGTGTACAATAATATCCCATTGTCTACATGTCTGAGGTTCCCAAAGAGAAATAAAAAAGAAGGCTCTAGCACAGGAGCCCCACCCTCAGTCAAACTGCCATCTCCTATGTACACTATTGATGTCCAACATCACACCAAATGGGAGGCAGCAGAGAATTGTATGGTGGATCTTAGGTAACTCTACTCACAGCTCTCTGTCCTGTGAGGAAATTCTGGCATCTCCATTACAGTTTACCACTGATCTAATTACCACTGTGCTGACTTGGTTTCTTCCTTACCATGACTGCTTGCTAAGGTACTCTGTTGATCAACAGAGAGATTTCTGCTCCAGGTGGGGATAGTAATGATCTGTCATGTAAATGGTAATAATATAACCCATTAAGCCATATTCAAAATTGATAAGAAACAGGGACAATAAAATACAAACATGCTTCATTCAACCAACTTATCTAATGTACTGCTATTTCAACATGAGACAAAATTAATAATGATGTATTTTATATTATTATGGTTTACTAAGTTTTATATTTATTAGACATCTCAACTTCTGCATCTTCTTTTTTCTATAGAAAAAAGTTGGCTTGCTTATACTACAAAACTTTCAAAAACAAATGTGTAGGCTGAAGTTTCTGTCCCATCAGAAACTCCTAAATACTCAGTAGCTGTTTCACAAATAATTGACTCAGAGGTTTAACATTACTTAAAAATGCTTGGCTGCTTCTGTAAGGAGAAGGACACTGTCAGTAAAACAAAACAGCAGCCTACAGAATGGGAAAAGATCTTTACCAACCCTACATCTGACAGAGGGCTGATTTCCAAAATATATAAAGAACTCAAGAAACTAAATATCAAAATATCAAATAATCCAATTACAAAATGAGGTATAGAACTAAACAGAGAATTTGCAACAGAAGAATGTCAGATGGCTGAATGACATTTGAGGGAGTGCTCAATATCTTTAGCCAATTGGAAAATGCAAATCAAAATGACTCTGAGATACCATCTTATGCCTGTCAGAATGGCTAAGGTCAAAAATACCAATGACAGCTTTTGCTGGAGAGGACGTGGATAAAGGGAAACACTCCTCCACTGTTGGTGGAAGTGCAATCTTATACAGCCACTCTGGAAATCAGTATAGTGAAATCTCAGAAATCTCAACCTACCTCAAGACCCAGCAATACCACTCTTGAGCATATACCCAAAAGATGCTCCATCACACCACAAGGACATAGCCTCAATTATGTTCAAAGCAGCATTATTTATAATAGAACCTGGAATCAACCTAGATGACCCTCAATCAAAGAATGGATAAAAAAAGTGGTACATTTACACAACGAAGTATTACTTAGCAGTAAAAAAAAAAAAAATGACATCATGAAATTTGTAGGCAAATAGATAGAACTTGAAAAAATTCAACCTGAGTGAGGAAACCCAGACCCAGAAAGGAAAACATGGTATGTACTCACTCATAAGTGAATATTAGATGTAAAGCAAAGGATAACCATTCTAAAATCCAAAGCCTCAGAGAAGCTAAGTAAAGAGGACCCTCTAAGATCTTCTGAGTAAACTGGGAGCATGGAGTAGAGAGGAGGGAATGGGAGGTGGAAACATGAGGATTCAAGATGGCTAAGTTGGGGGAAGGACAGAGAAGGAGGTCAATGAAAGAGATATCTTGACATAGTGAACCATTAAGGGGTTAGAGAGAAATCTGGAACTAGGAAAATCCCCAGGAACTCATAAGGATATCCCTAGCTAAGTTTTGTAGCAATGGTGGACAGGATGCTTGAAATAGCCTTCCACTCTACTCAGATTTGTGTCTGCCCTAATTGTTATCATAGAACCTCCATCCAGGAACTGATAGAAGCAGAGGCAGAGACCCACAGCCAAGCACTTGGCCAACATCTTGTAGTTCAGTTGAAGAGAAGGAGGGTTTACAGGAACAAAGAAGGTCATGATGAGAAATACCACAGATTCCTGATCCAAGCTGTTTGGAGCACATGGACTCTGAACTGACAGCTGAGGAGACTGCATGGGACGTGGGACCACACTAGGCCTTCTAAATGTGGGTAATAGTTGCATGGCTTGATGTATTTGTGGGTCCCCTCACAATGAGACCAGGGCTTATCCCAAGTACACAAACTGGCTTTTTAGAGCACATTCCCTGTGGTGTAATGTTTTACTGAGCTGTGATGCAATGGGGAGGTGTAGTCAGAAAGTTTCTCTGGTTCCACCAGGCTCCCACAGTCCTTTGGCCTGCTTATAAAATAATCGCTCAGAAGCTTATATTAATTATAACTCCTTGGCCATTAGCTCAGGCTTATTACTGACTAGCTCTTACACTTAAATAAACCCATAGTTCTTATTTATGTTTAGCCACATGGCTTGGTACCTTTTCTCAGTTCTGCCTTATCATCTTGCTTCTTCTGTGTCTGACTGGTGACTCCTGACTCAGCTTTTTCTCTTCCCAGAGTTCTCCTTATCTGTTTGTCCTGCCTATTTGTCCTGCCTGGCTACTGGCCAATCAGGGTTTTGTTTATCAATCAATCAGAGCAACATACATTCACAGCATACAGAATGAGATCCCACCACATTTCCCCTTTCCTGTCTAATCAAAAAGGAAAGTTTTAACTTTAACATAGTAAAATTATATATAACAAAACAGTTATCAAGCAAGAATTATGGTTAGAATATCTAGTCTATTTGTATTTGGCAAAATATTTTATCATCTGTCCTATATTTGTGATTCTAAAGATCCATATCTAATTTATCTTTTATCATACCCTAGGAAATTATAACTATTTAGTCTTCAACTATATCAAAGACACCAGAAGGATGTGATATTACCTAAGTAAATAGGAAGAACATTGTAAGCAACTTCTAAAAAATCTAAAATGACAGAGACAGCTGGCTACCTGGATAGTTACCCAAAGTTCCTCTGCAACATTGAGGCATCCTTCTTCAGCATATAGGCCTAGAGTCTCTCAGTCTTTGTGTCCTGTTGAATGTCTGGTAGTCTCCTCTGTGGAGCAGGAACCTGGAGGACCATTTTGTCTTACAAAGTTCAGTGATCACCTTCCTATGGTTCCAGTATGTCCACTTTATACAACATACTGTCAAGCAGTTGACAGAAGGGCACTTTTTTGCCCAATGGCTAACTTTTGCTACAGAGAAAGTAAACTCCATAATGAGTTTCTTCAATGCCCATTATCTTCGCTGAAGTAATTGATGCTGCCAGGAGCAGATGTGTTTCATTGTCCAGAAAAGTCTAATTTTTTGAAACATTTTAAGTGCCATATTCTGTAGGTCTTTGCAGTGTTTGAAATGACCTGTCTATCTAAAATATATCTCTGCTGGACCTTGAAAACATACCTAATATGATTACAAGTTTTATTATCATGGATGACTAATTATTAATCTGTATTTCTTAATTATACATTACAACACTACGATTTGAAATGAGCTGCACAAACATAATACCTTAAACAAGAGCAGAAATATACATACAATATAACAAAATTAACTTTAAATTTGTATCAATAAACTAAAACCTATAGCAATGTAAAATATTTTAAGTATATTATTGCTCTTTAAAAGTAGATTCAAAAATCTACCCTTTTATCCTATCATATCTATAGCCTATATATCTATATCATATCCCCCTTTCTTCTTTTAGGAAGAGATTGACTATGACCAATAACAATTTGTAACCAACAACCTAAATAAAGACAAACAACCATAATCCATTTTTGGGGAATGTGGCTACTTCCTACTGATAGGGGGTGCTGGTAGTCTTATGGGGATCCTGAGAAAATTCAAGATAATGGTCAAGTCCTGGGAAGACTGGCTATAACCTTTGTTGATAGGTACCATCTGTTAAGGTTCAGGATGTCTGGCTTGATCAAATCTGATCCTTCTTAACCTGGAACAAATCCATAGCCTCTTGCTTCCTGTGGAAACAAAAGCAGAGCCTCCTTTCTAAAGCAACATATCCTTAGATTCAAATTTGGAAGTCAAGTATCTTTAAAATACATGTATTGGTTTAATTTAGCAGCCTTTATAATCAAATGTCTCTCTGCAGTTAAAAATCCCGCAGACAATATAATCCAGATTCTGTGTGTGATATCCATCCTTACATGGCTTATTTTTCATATTACTTTTACTATCTCTTTAAAAGACTTTATTTTTTTTTAAACTATCTGTTTCTTTATATACATGTCTATACTCATTTTCCTCTCTCTTCCAAGCCTACATACATTTTTACACACACTGTAAACCATTTAAAGTCTCACTCCATCTGAATCTGCCTTATTGTGAATCTATTGCTTTAAACTGCAGTGGCTAATACTGAAGCAGAATCCTTGGCTGCTGACTCCGCCCACTTCATCTTCCCAATATGGTGGTGGTACATTTACTGCCAGCTCTCGGAGCCATGCACACCACCAACTCTTGGAAGCAGTGGGTCTATGTCTCCTTCAAAGCATCATGTAGCCCAGATTTTTTTTCTTTTTTGTACTAGCAAAAGCTAAATCTACCATGCAGTGTACTGTGTGGCTTGGACAAACCTCTGTGTAACTCAGCAGGAATCCTCCATGCTGTAACTCAAACCTACAAGCTGAGAACCCACCATGGCCAGGGGAATCGTCATTGTATCATGGCCCACCATGAGTGACATGAACTAGGAAGGTGCTCTTAGTTACATTTATAATCTCTTCTTAAGCTCTCTCAGGTTTTAGGTGGAAACTCTTACCCCATGTTGGGCACCATTTGTAGTTGGAAAGTTTCTCTGGTTCCAAGCAGTCCTGTGACTTGCTTATAAAACAATCACTCAGAAGCTTATATGAACTAAAACTCCTTGGCCATTAGCTCAGGCTTATTACAGACTAGCTCTATACTTAAATTAACCCATAATTCTTATCTATGTTTAGCCACATGGCTTGGTGTCTTTTCTCAGTTCTGCCTCTGTGTCTGGCTGATGACTTCTTACTCAGCCCCTCCTCTTCCCAGAATTCTGCTCATTTTCTTATCTTGCCTATACTTCCTGCCTAGCCACTGGCCAATCAGCATTTATTTATCAACCAATCAGAACAACACATATTCACAGCATGCAGAAAGACATCCCACAGCAGGGAAGGGCTGGTTCTTGCCCCAACTTAGTATGCCAGCCTCACCCCCTATGAGGAGGGGAGGGGGATGAGATGGGGAAGGTGGGGGGACTGGGAGAAGGGGAGGGAGGAGGAACAGGGGTTGGTAGTAAAAATGAAAAAAATGTTAAATCAAAAAGAACTAATTAAAAAAAATGTTTGGCTGGTAGCTCAGGCTCATTATTAACTAGCTCTTACATTTAAATTAACCCATAATTCTTATTTATGTTTAGCCACATGGCTTGGTATCTTTTCTCAGTACAGTATTCTTATCTTGCTTCCTCTGATTCTGGCTGGTGACTCCTGACTCTGCCCTTCCTCTTGCCATAATTCTCCTAGCCTGGTCACCGACTTATACTTCCTGCATCGCTACTGACCAATCAGCATTTTATTAAACGAATTTAAGTGATGAATCTTTACAGTGTACAAGAGCATTATCCCACAGCACAGCTGTTATGACAATGGCAAGACTAAATATACTATTGTAATGTTTTAAAACTTCAAAAACAGAGATTGCTAGAAAGTGAACAAGGTATCATCTGAAATAGAGTATGATAAAAATTTTCAAAGATTGGTTTAATATTTGATCAATTCAATTCAGTTAAATTCAAGTATTTGTTGAATTGTTATATAGTAAAATGTATAATTAATTAAGAAAACAATTATTGAATGTGCATTAAATCAAAGGTATTTTTTTCATTGTTAATTTTTTTTAAAAAAGGAAAAGAGGTAAAACTTATTAACACAAACATTTTTGGCATTGTGCACATTGCTGTTCTGTGAGGACAGAGAGATTTCCCAAGCAGGAAAATTTAGTTCACTCTATTTAAAGAAAAGTGAAACTTGGAGTATTCTCAGTGTGAAAATGTCATAGAGCACAAGTGAGTTGAAAGATTGAAACTAAAATGTCAGGTAGATAATAAAACAGGCAGTGAAGGAAAATACAAAAGTGGTGGATCGATGGTTAGCTAATGATTTGGTACTCTGTTGTATTGAGACAGTCTTGACCAAAGCAAAAATGTAAAGGGGGCTTTGTGTCATGCTCAAGGAAAAGGGCATTCTAACTCTAGGAGAAAACAAGCATAAATAATGTGATATTGCTCCTCACTTTCTGAGGCCTTTAGGTATGTGTTTTTAAGAAGCAGTCGAAATTATAAAAGAAAGACGGGAATTTGAAAGATTGGCTTATTTATAGGTCAGGGTTCAGATTACAAATCTGAATCATATTGCTTTACATCACTAGATCTCTGGTATACCAAATCATTCCACTACCCTAAATCACTTACCCACATCAGATCACTCGGATAAACTCAGGAATGTTTTTGTTTTAAATCTATTAGTACTACCATTAAGGACTTGAAAGATGTACAGGTGGTGATTCCCAACACATCTCCCTTTAACTGTCCTACCCGGCCAGTGCAGAAGACAGATGGATCATGGAAAATCACAGCTGACTACTGAAAACTCAATCAGGTAGTAACTCCGATTGCAGTTACTGTACCAGAGTAGTGTCCCTGAGCAAATTAATACATCTCCTGGTACATGGTATGCAGCTATTGATCTAACAAATGCCTTCTTCTCAATACCTGTCCATAAGGATCATCAGAAGCAATTTGCTTAGAGTTGCCAAGGCCAACAGTATACCTTTACAGTTTTATCTCAAGGATATATTAACTCTCCTGCCCTGTGTCATAATTTAATTAGAAGACATTTTGATTGTCTCTTCCACAAAATATTACACTCATGTACTATATTGACAACATTATCATTGGACCAAATGAGCAGAAGGTAGCAAACACATTGAACTAATTGTAACACATATGTTTATCAGAGGATGGTAAATAAATTTAACTCCTTCAAAGGAGTCCAGTGTTGTGGGGTATGCAGAGATAATCCTTTTAAGGTGAAGGATAAGTTATTGTACCTGGCCCCTCCTACCACCAAGAAAGAAGCACAACATTTAGTGGACCTATTTGGATTCTGGAGACAGCACAATCCTTACTTGAGTGTGTTATGCCAGCCCATATATCAAGTGAATTGGGAAGCTGGTAGCTTTGTGTGGAGCCTGGAACAGGAGATGGATCTTCAACAGTTCCAGGTTGCTGTGCATGCTGTTCTACCACTTAGACCATATTATCCAGTAGAGCTAATAGTACTTGAGGTGTCAGTGGCAGATAGGGATGCTGTTTGATAGGCCGTGATGAAGGGAAATCTTCACAGTATTCAGAACTTCAGGAAGTACACATGATATTACAGTTTGTTTGCAAGGAGAAATAGCCAGATGTGCCATAGCCAATGGATTAGCTGGGATGGTCAGGGGCTTGGAAAAAGCATGATTAGAAAATTGGTGAGAGAGAAATCTGGGGGAAAAGTATGTGGATAGCTCCCTCTAAATGGGTAAAGGGTATAAAGAATTGTGTTCCATGTAAATTCTCATCAAAAGGTGGTTTCAGCTGAGGAGAAGTTTAATAATCAAGTAGATAGGATGACTTGCTTGGTGGACAGTAAGTCTCTTTCCTCAGCCATTACTGTCATTCCCAAAGGGCCCATGAACAATGTGACCATGGTGGTAGAGATGGGGATTATATATGGGCTCAACAACATGGACTTCTGCTCACCAAGGCTGAACTGGCAAAAGCTGATGCTGAGTGCCAGATATGCCAACAGCAGAGACCCACACTGAGCCCAATATGGCACCATTCCCTCAGGTGAGCAGCCCGCAACCACGGGCAGGTTGACTACATTGGACCCCTTCCTCCACAGAAAGGACAAGGCTTTATCCTTATTTGAGTAGATACTTATCCTAGTTATGGATTTGCCTTTTCTGCATGTAATGCTTCTACCAAACTACCATGCATGAACTTACAGAAGGCCTTATCCACCTTCATGGTATTCCACACAGTATTGCTTCTGACCAGGGAATTCACTTCACAGCCAGAGAAGTGGGACAATGGGCTCATGATCATGGAATTCACTTACCACCATGTTACCCAACATCCTGAAGCAGTTGGCCTAATAGAAAGATAGAATGGCTTTTGAAGACACAGTTATATTGCCAATTAGTTGACAGCATCATGTAGAGCTGGGGCAGGGTTCTCCAGAAGGCCCTATATGCTTTGAATCAGCATCCAATATATGGTACAATTTCTCCTGTAGCTAGGATCCATCAGTCTAGGAGTCAAAGGATGGAAAGGAAATAGTTTCACTCATGGTCACCCCTAGTGACCCACTACGGAAAGTTTTGCTTCTTATTCCATCAACCCTAAGATCTGCTGGCCTAGAAGTTTTGGTTCCAGAGTAGAGAATGCTCCTTCCAGGAGCCACAAAAAACATTCCATTTAACTGGAAGCTCAGAACTGCCCCTAGTTACTGTGGGCTTTTAATGCCATTAAACCAACAGGCTAATAAAGGCATAACAATGTTATGCGTGGTATTTGGTCCAGACTACCATGGGGGAAATGAATTGCTTTTCCACAATAGATGTAAAAAGATTATGACAGGAGAATTGGAGATTCTTTAGAGAATTTCTTGCTGTTACTAGGTCCTGTGATTAAAATCACCAGGAAACAACAGCCTAATCCAGGCAGAGTGACAAAGGGCACAGAACCATCAGGAATGAAAATATGGCTCAATCCTCCAGGAAAAGAACTCAAACATACTGAGATCCTTGCAGAGGATGGAGGAAGTATAGAATGGGTAGTAGAGGAAGGTAGTTAGAAATACCAGATAGGACCACTTGATCAGTTGTAGAAATGAGGATTATAATTGACATAGTGCTTCTGTTGTATTTTGTTAAAAATGAATTTGTACAGATACATGTGTTTTATTTCAGTTTCTTCATCATATGCTGTAACATCAATTAAGAGAATACTAAAAGGATATCCCCCAAGGGACATTGCCACCTGTTCTAAACTTATAATGTTATAATTTATAGTGTTTGTGGCCATACAAGGGAGAGTTACATCATGTTAGGTATAATTATTACCTGGTTAAATATATAATGCATTTGTGATTATATGTGGGATAGTTATGTTAGGTATTTTTATGCCATGGTTGTTGTTTTGATTTGGAATGAATCATTACATAAGGAAATATGATTGTGTGACAAGTTGACAAGGGGTGCACTTGTGATGGCTGTTCTTTGTTGCCAACTTTACTATATCTGGAAAGAACTACTATCCGGAAATGGAGAGAACACCTGTGAGATATTTTCTACTTGCTTTGAAATGGGCAAATCCACTTTTAGTCTGGATCTTAAGGAGGGAAGACAGAGTCTATTGAGCCAGCTCTTGAGGAGGGATGACACATACCTTTAACCTGGATCTTGAGATGGGAAGACATACCTTTAAACTGGGTCACATCTTTTGATCGAAGCCTATATAAGGTCCTGGAAGAAGGAAGTTTTTGTTCTTTGCCTGCTTGTCCTTGGTTTGTTAGCATATCCATTTCTACACTGGCAATGGAGCTTACGTTTTTGGGATTCCAGCATATACAGAAGATCATCAGATACTCCTAGCTTGTGGGACTGAGCAAGCAATAGATTCTTGGACTTTCCATTCACAGCTAGCCATTGTTAGATTAGTTGGATTGTAGCCTGCAAGCCTTTCAAATACAGTATTTGAAAGAGAGAGAGAGAGAGAGAGAGAGAGAGAGAGAGAGAGAGAGAGAGAGAGAGAGAGAGAGAGAGAGAAACAGAGTTGAAGTTGCTAGTCTTATTTAAATAGCAGAGGAATAGATATGGCATAGATTTATAGGGCCAGGTAGAAACTGAATAGCATTTGGGGACAGTAAGTTGACTGGACTGCAGTTGTAAAGAGAGCAAAGAAAATTATTGTACTCCAATAATTATAACACTTTGCACTTTTGAATTTGGCTAAAGATCCAAAAGGATGTAAATGAAGATTTCCAGAACAACCCAAGATTTTAGTCACTGGATTGTGAGAATGTCATTGGTTTATAATGCTTACATGATCATTTATATATCTCTGCTCCCTTTTGGACAATGATGACCATAGTAGAATAAAAGTGAGGAACTGAAATATTTATAATTTATTTCAAACCCCTTAACACATAAATCTCTAAGCCAGAATAGCTAGCTATACAAGAGATATGTTTTAGACTTTATGGCCACCAAGGATAAAGACAATGATGGTATGATTCAATTTATTTTTATTATGTTATGCTACTTGTGTGTCTGTATATTCTTATATGGATTTATTGTATAAACACATGGGAAATAATATGGTATTAGGACTAACAAATAAAAATCTAATACATGACCCAAATTCATATAAATCAATGGAAATATTTCCACTTATATAAATATACTTTTCAAATACCATAACAAAAACAACATCTGTTTATTGCAAATATTTCATTGCATATATGAATTTAGTTCTTAGCAGTTAAAATTACAGGGCATAAAGAATAATAATCTAAGGCTATACTAAACAAAGGTTTTAAGCATGAATTAGTTTTCAAAAGTTGAACAAACTTTACTTTCCTGGAATTTGTCCCTCTCACCCAGAAACCTATTTTGTTGCAAATACACATATATATGCATGCAAGAAATATATACATGCAATAAATGTGTATATATGTGTGTGTGTGTGTGAATTTATAGTTACTAGCATCTGCGTAAGGTATTTTAAATTATAGCCATGATTTCAGAAACATATTTACATTGATTTATCAGTTAATTAGGCTTAAGGAATATACTACCATTTAATGATATTTATAGAATATGAAGCCAAAAATGATGCTGTATGGAAACAGTGAAAATCCTCAAAAGGAGAGACATCATATTGTCTTTGCATTTTTGAACAAGATTATGCATCCTGTTTCAGAGAGATGTTTTCTACTGAAAAGAGTTTTTGGTTCACTAACAGTCTCTAATAGAGACAGTATTTGATCATGATTCCCTAGTTTTTCATGAAATATTACCAGCTTATTATGAATAAGAAATTCTATAGCCCATCGCACAATAAAACTTGGCATAAGCTTCAGGCCTGACTGGAGTGAAATTTAATTAGAAGACTGTGTTTCAACAGATTTTAAAGAAGAAAATCATTTGAAAACTGAGTGAGTCTCAGTTTCCACTTTTTATCTATTAGCCATTTCTCATTAACCCAAAGTTGAGGAAATTTCCCATAACAAAGTACATAAGGAAGAGCAAATTATAGTTAAAAAATTAAAGTTAAAATAACATGTGTCACATTATCATAAAATATGAATCAATTAATTCTGTTCATCAATGTAAAAGACACCACTCCTGCACACAGGTTATACCTGCAATGCATGAGAACTTCTGAAGTGCCTGATACTATCCCTTTGCTAAGTAACACAACCACAACAGCAACAGTAATAAAAAGCCTAGCCAATATAAGTATGGGAAACCCTCTCTCTGACTGTGTCTCTTGGTGTTTTCTGTCTCTGTTTCTTTCTGTGTCTCTCTTTCCCCCTCCCTCCTTACCTCCCTCCCTCCTTACCTCCCTCGCTCCCTCTCTCACTCTCTCCTTCCCTCCCCCTCTCTCTCTTCCCTTTTCCTTTCTTTCTTTCTTTTTCTACTTTATTTGTATTTTTGGCATGCTGAATTTATTTTCATGCCATAAGCTTTTGTTTCTCCTAAGATAACTTTTTTCGTATCTGTAATCTATTCTACTGGTTAAAGAATACTTTGCTCCTTTCATAAGTATCCCTCAATGTGCCTTGGGGGGCTCACATGTGGGTTAATATGATATTATCAGCTCTATAAGTTGAAGGTGCACCTTAAATGTGTCATTCATCTGGGTATGTTCAATCTTCAGAATCTACATCTAAATAATTCTTAAGTTCAGCATTGCTCTCTACATTTTGCATATCTGTAGCAAAGTCTGAGCACTGCATTGGCCACTGTCCCATTGTCCAGACCAGTGTGTGGTCTGGACCAACCTCCTGATTCTACTACTGTATTTTTGGAGTCATGGATATGCCTTGTTAAAGTAGCATCTTTCTTTTCATATACCTGATGACTTTTCAGGCACACATACCCTTGATGGCCTGGACAGTTTTACAGGTGTTCTTGGAGTGAATATCAAGATCTGAACCTCTTGATTTGCATGATATTGTAGCAAACCATTTTCCCAAGTGATCTCAAGGCACCCTCAGGAAACTGAAATACATTTTTAAAGGAAAAGCTATGATTATTTCTTTGGTTAATCTTGTTCATACAAAATAACTATATTTTAAAATATAGCAATAATAGCTTACAATAATTCAAATTTTCGTGTCTCATTACATCTTGGTAAGTTTTTGAAATATTATTGAGGACTGTGGTTTAGTATGATCAGAATACATTATATGCTTGTCTGAAGTTCATGCACTCTTGGAAATGAACTCTTTTCTGATTCCAAGTAAAACTAAACATCCTTCAAAAGAAGATGGTTATCACATTGAATGAAGATGGGAAGAAGTATTCTGATCAGTGCCTTGCTTAGTCATCTTCAGACAAGCATGCTTCTTCCTGCAGCAGACAGGAACAAATATAGAGATCCAAACCAGACATTAAGACAGGGAATGAGAGACCTTGGAACATTCAGCTGTGTAGCTTGAGTTTTCCAGTCCTGCCTGGCCCATGATCCCGACAAATCTCTCTCACCCGCCAGTCCCATAGCTGCTCAGACCCAATCGAGTAAACGCATAGAGACTTACATTGCTTATAAACTGTACGGCCGCAGCAGGCTTCTTGTTATCTAGTTCTTATATCTTAAATTAACCCATTTTTATTAATCTATAAGTTGCCACAAGGCTTGTGGCTTACCGGTATCTTTTACATGTTGCTTGTCATGGTGGAGGCTGGCAGCGTCTCTCTGCCTCAGCCTTCCACTTGCCAGAATTATCTTCCCTCCTTGTCCTGTCTATACTTCTATCCTGGCTACTGGCCAATCAGTGCTTTATTTATTAACCAATCAGAGCAATACATTTAACATACAGAACATCCCATAGCACTTCCCCTTTTCTTTTTTTTTTCAGAAAGCGAGGTTTTAACTTTCACATAGTAAAATTACAGATAACAAAACAGTTATCAAGCAAGAATTACAGTTCCACTTTCTAGTCTATTTATAATAACTAGTCTATTTGTATTTGGCAAAATTAAAGAAGATATCCTATCTATCTTATATTTGTGAGTCTAAGATTTCTTTCTAACTTATCTTTTATGATAACTGAGGAAATAATAACTACCTAGTCTTCAACTACATCAAAGACCCCAGAAGGATATAATATTAACTGAGAAATGGGAGAAGGATGTAAGGAAGTCTTGCAAGAGTAGACAGAGATAGCTGGCAGCCTGGACAGTCGTCCAAAGTTTTTTTTATAAAGTTGGGGCGTCTGTCTTTAGCCCACAGGCCTAGCGTCTCTCAGTCACTTTTCTGTGTCCTGTAGAATGTCTGGCAGTTTCCTCTGTGAAGCAGGAACCTGAAGGACCATTTTGCCAAGCAAAGTTCAGTGGTCACCTTTCTATGGGCCCTGCATGTCCAGTCGATCAAGCAGTCCAGGCAAGAACAGTTTCTTGCCCAAATGGCCATTTTTGCCAAGGCGAAGATAAACTCCGTATGGAGTGTCTTCCATGCCCATCCTCCTCTCTGAAGTAAATCGGTGCTGTCAGGAGCAGACATGTCTCACTGTCCAAAAAGTCTAAATTTTTAAAACATTTTAAATGCCATATTTTGTAGTCCTTTGTAGTATTTGAAGATTACCTACCTAATTGAATTATATCTATGTATACCTAGAAAACTTAACATGACTATAAGTTTGACTATCATAGAAGACTAATTGTTAATCTGTATTTTTAATTATCCATTAAAATTTTAATGAGTTACATAAACATAATATCTCAAACAAGAATAGAAATATATATATATACAGTATAACAAAATAAGTTTAAACTTGTATCAATAAACTAAAATCCATAGCAATGTAAAACATTTTAAACAAGTTGCTCTTTAAAAGTAGATTTAATAATCTACCCTTTCATCCTACCATATCTATATCATATCCCCTTTTCTTCTTTAGAAAGAGGTTGCATTTATATTCAACCTGTTTTAAATAAAAATATTGGTTTTTGTCTGTCCCACTCCAGGGAGCTCTTCTGATATGGGACACAAGAATCTCTTAATTTTTTTTTTAAGTAATATTCTTGGGTTTAGAGAAGGAGTGAGCCAATTCTATTTCCAAAGCCAGCTTGGTATATTTGGGAATTTGGGCATAGCTTCTCTTACTAATTCCTGCTGGAGGGGGGCACTATATCTTATGGGGACACAAAGAAAATTTTAGGATAATGGAGTAGTCCATGAGGGTGTATCTTCTGAGACAGTTGCCTTGAAACCATTTTGGATGTTGGATCATCTGACCCATGGTGTCATCAGAGACCTTTCAGGGGGTCTTGGCTGGTCAAACCTGATGTATCTTAATCTGGAAAAAGTCTATAGCCTCTGGCTTTCCATGGAAACAAAAGCAGAACCTCCTTTCCAAAGCAACATATCCTTACATCCAAATTTTGAAGTCAATGTACCTTTAAAATATACATTTTGGCTTAATCTCCATCTAATTCCTCTGTTCAGGGCTCAGGGAACCCTGCCGGGGAAAAGGCAATGAGAGTGCAAGAGTCAGAGTGGATGAAGGACCAAGAAAACAAGACCCTCTAAATCAAATTGATTAAAGCACATATGAACTCCTGGAGAGTGAGGCAGCAGGCACAGGGCCTGTACCAGGTCCTTTGATGTTTTGATGTCATTCCTGAGGATGCAAACAAATGGGTTTCTGTTTCTTGTGCCCTCTCTTGTACTCCTTTCTGTCTTTTCATTTGTTTTTGTCTAATGTCTATGTGTTAGGTTTTTTTTATATATTATATGTATTATATGTCTTTTCTTTTTTAGTGACAGACAGAAAGGAAATGGATTCAGACAGGAGAGGAATGGGAAGGAAATTGGGGAAATAGAGAGAAAGAAGAAATTATAATCAGGATATATAATGTGAGAAAAATGTATTTTCAACAAAAGGACAAAGAAATAAAAATATAATTGTAAACTAAATACAATTTCTTGGTTTAGGCCAATATAAGTATGCATTAATTAATGTCATGTTCTTTTGGATGAGATAATTGTTGATATGACTAAAAAGAGCATATAAAATAAGAAACGTCATAATAGTTTATTATCTAAGATAAAGCCAAACTGTCTAATGATTCTGTGTGTGTGTGTGTGTGTGTGTGTGTGTGTGTGTGCATGTGTATACAACCCACTTGGATTGTATGATGTTACTTGTATATGTTTCTAGGGTAGATTTTTAGGTATTGGACAACCAACTGTTGCACTCTCCCCTGGACTTCCTTGTTTAATTAGAGGAAATGAGGGAGTTTTTACTTTCTGCAATTACACTGTCTAGGTTGAAAATTAAACCAAGCCATGTTTTCATATGTTCATAGCTTCAAAATCAAAGTTCAAACACAATTAAAACTGATGATAAAATACCATTTTTACAAAACTGTCCACTATTCATAGGTCCATCTGCTGTGAATCATTCAAGACTGAGACACATTAATTTGTGATACTTAAAGTTGACATCAGTTAAATAAGGTGCAACACGAACATCATCTTATCTGTTTAATTATGTTTTTGTTTTGTGACAAATTTAGGAATCAAGGTAGATTAATTTCTAAGTATATTTTAATTAACTCAGTCACTTTGGACATTTTTACCTTTTATTAGTTATCATTTTCATGTATATTTTTTCTCATAAATTCATTTTTAAGATTTGGATTTAGAAGTTAAATACAATAATTTTAAACTTCGTGTTTAGTTACAAGCATGTGAAGAACCAAACATTTTCTTTCCTGTCTATTCTTGTTTTTTTATGCTGCGTAGGACATCCTAGAGTTTAGAAGCAGTTGAAGCAGGGCATTCTAAATATTTATGAGAATACAAAAAGCAGCTGAAAAATTACAGTGAGATTAAAAGATCCCTGAGTATCACTTAATCTCCATAAGCAAAATGAGATGCACAGAATACCCTTCTGTCTTTTCACTGTGAATTTATCTGTTGCTATTATCTCCCATAGACTGGAACCACCCAGGATGCTATTTTCCTAGAGTCATAAAACAGCATTTAGTAAGACTGGCAATGGAAAGAATACCTGGGGTTACTGATCCTAATTTCTACCAATTTAGTTGTTCAACTTTAAAGGGAATTATAGACATTTCAAATAAAGATAGTTATTTCCTTGAAAGCCTCAAGTGAAAGACTACAGGTCAGTCTGTTTTCAAAATCTGGAAATGTTAATAAGAGTATTTTGAGGGACTCTAAACTATACAATTTTACTAGAGAATATATACAGTTTTGTCAAGTAAAAGATTTGAGGCAATAACCAATTTAATGATATTGATTTCTCTTCATAGTTAAAAATTAAAAATGAAAATTGATAAGTTAACTTAAAGTGATAATAAAAATACTTTGTAGCTTTGGATTTATTTATTTATTTATAACAGCAAATAAAGCAATTTTATTCTAGTTACTTTTTGCAAATAATCATCATTGTGATTCAGAAAAAAAGAAAAAAATAACCTAGAAATTTCACTAAACTAATTTACATTCAACTTACTAAATATGAATGTAAATTTTTACTTCCAGCCTCATCAACATTTGTTGTGTTTTTGATAACAGCCTTTCTGATAAAGACAAGAAATAATCAAAATGAAGTCTGGAATAAAGTTTTGTGATTTTTAAAGATGTTTAATTTTGTTTTCTCTATATTCTGGCCATTTGCGTTTCTCCATTTGGAAAGTGCCCATTCATTTGATTATTAGTGATTGGGTTATTTATTCTTTTTGTGTAGTGGATCTTACTTGGACCACCCGCTCCTGAATAATGACATGGAGAATTTTATTAATTATAAAAGCTTGGCCTTGGATTAGGCTTGTTCACAAGTAGGTCTTAAAACTTAAATTAACCCATTTATATTAATCTACATTCTGCCTCATGGCTCCTTACCTCTCTTCAGCACCATTTGTACAACTTCTTCCATGTCTGGCTTGTGAATACTCCACCTCTCAGAGTTCCTATCTCTTTCCCAGAGTTCTGATCTCTGCCCAGAAGTCCTGCCTGTCTATTAGCCATTCAGCCTTTTATTAAACTAATCAGAAGGTGCCTTAGTCAGGTGAGGTAAAATAGAGATACAACTTCACACTGATTAAAAAAAAGATTATCCCAACATCTCCCTATTTAATCCAATAAAAGACCTTTTCTCTAACATCAATAAACTGTATAAATTATGAACAATTATCAGGTAATACTTACATTCACAATGTTCAGTCCATTTGCATTTGACAACTTTGGAGAAAACACTCTGTTATCTACGCGATCTTGGTTAGTCCAAAGTTTTGTACCTAAACCATTTCCTATCATAACTTGTATTACCAACTTAAAAATATCTTTTTAGACCTTAAAACATTTTCTTAGATAAACAACTTAAGTTTTCATGTTTCTCAACTTTTATAAATTTTGTCTCTTTTGTGAGTTTCTTTTCTGAATTTGGTAACAAAAAGAAAACTATGAAACTATACCTATCTAGTTTTCAACGCCCTCAGAGACTTGAGAAGAATATACTATTACTTGAGTAAACAGGAAGTGAAGAGCAAGCAACTTCCAAAACTTTAGAAATAACAGAGACAGCTGGCTGCCTGGCCAGTCACCCAAGTTTCCTCTACAATGTTGCAGTCATCTATTTTCAGGCTACAGGCCCAGAATATCTGACAGACTTCCCTGTGAAGTAGGAATATTGAAAGACTCGCGTTCCTTGTCTTTGCAATGTTCAACAGTTGACTTCATGTCCTGCTTGTCCAATTTGGAGAATACATTGTCAGCAGTCGAGGCAAGCATAGTTTATTGCCCAGTGGATAGCTTGGCACATTGAAAGAAAACTCCATATGGAGGTTCTTCAATGTCTACCATCCTCTCTGAAGTAGATTGGTGCTGAAGGAATAGATGAATCTCTCTTTGATGAAAAGCCTTATGTTACTAAAATGTCTTATATGCCATATTCTGTAGATCTCTGAAGTGTTGAAGATCACCTATCTAAAATACATATATCTGTTTAATCTTGAAAACATACCAAACATGACTACAAATTTGATTGTTATAGATGACTACTAACCTGAATTTTTTAACTATCCTAAATAGTTTGTAATAATAGCTTTTAAGAACTAGAACTTGACATCACATTTTTAATGAACTGCATACGTACAATACCTAAAAATAACCTTACATTTGTATCAATATACAAAAATCCATACCAATGTAAAATAGTTGAGATAAGTACTTGCTTTTCAGTTTAAAAGTAGATTCAATGATCTACCCTTTTATCATATATACCTCCTTTTTACTTTCATCCCTTATCCCCCTTTTCCTCCAACATTAGGTAGGAGAAGAAGAAAGATCAAGGAAGTAAAAACAAACAAAGAAAGAAATCCCTTAATGTAATATCCTTTATTTAGTTTCTTCCCAGACCATGACCAATAACAACTTGCAACTAATCCCCCTAAATGATTATAAACATATATAACCCACTAAATTACCAAAACCCACCCATCCCACCTCTTGGCAAGGTGGGTGTCCTGTTGCTAAAATTACTTCATGTTGTCTGGGGGTGATGGCATCTTTAGGGGACCCTGAGAAATTGGGATGCTTGTCAGGTCCTGGAAGAGCTAGCTATATTATTTGTTGCCCAGTCTCTGTATGATGGGAAAGTGCAGGGCTTATTTTAAATCCTGGCTAGAGTAGTCTCTGAAACTGGATCATCTTAGTTATCTGTTTTGAACTTGTCCTCAATGCAGATTTTTAAGGAAACTGCAACAGAGACATTCTAAAAGATTAGATCACTTGGGCTATTTGTCTTGTCCTCATTGGCATCTTGTCCTTTTGTTCTGAAAACACATAAACTTTAAAGATAACATGCATATTTGCATTAACACAACTATGGAATGTACAATGTGCACAAGTCAGCTAAAGATGATTTTCTGTTCTATATTTGAGGTAAAAGGCATCTGTCAACTTTATAAGTCCATTTGGACTACATAATGAATTTGTAATATAAATCTGTATTCATGCCATATGAAATGATGACATGTAATAGTGTTATGAGGACTCTGTATCCAACAAACTTTACCTTGTCTCATCCAGTCTCACAGTTGTTCCAATGTAGAGGGATCAGAATATACATCACCTGTTATGTTGGTTTTGTTGGTTTCTTTCTTTATATCTGTAGACTGATCTTTATTAATTTTGAAGGAACCCATAGCTTTTCATTTCCCATGGAAACAAAGGCACAACCTCTTCCCCAATATAACACCTTTTTTCATTTCCACTCTGAAGTTAAGACATTCTTAAAATATATAGGTTAGTTTAATTCAGCAGTTTTTTTCCACAATCCAGTGTCTCCCAGTAGCTGTTGTTTTTTGCTCATTAGCATTTTATTTTAAAGTTAATAAAGCACTATATAGGATCCAGATGCTCTATGTTATGGAATTTCCCATCCTTACATGTTTTCTTCTTTTCATATTACTTTACTCTCTCTTTAAATACTTCATTTTATTATTTTCATTTTTTTTCTATGACTCTATACACATTTTTTTCTTCTTCAGCACCTAAGCACATTGTCAATCACTCTGTACCTGTTCAGAGGTTTTTTCATTCTGGACCTGCCACATCTGGCTCCATGTCTGAATCTTTTCTTAGCTTTCTTGTACCCTATGCTTGGATATATGTGCCTCTATGTTGGATGGCAAATGTAGTGAGTCTTTCTTTGGAACACCATCTCCTGAAGAATGATATGAGGAGAGTTTTTATTAATTATGAAAGCTTGGCCTTAACTTATGCTTGTTCTCAACTAGCTCCCAACTAGTTGCTAAATTTTAAATTAACCCATTTATATTAATCTACATTGTGCCACATGACTCCTTACCTCTCCTCAGTATCATACATCCAACTTCATCCATTTCTGGCTGGTGAATCCCCAGCCTCTCAGAGTCATAACCAGAGTTCCTATCTCTGCCCAGAAGTTCTGCCTATCCTCTTCCTGCCTATCTATTCACCATTCAGCTCTTCATTAAAACAATCAGAAAGTGCTATAAGCAAGTGAGGAAAAATAGAGATAGATTCTACACCAGAGTTCCTATCTCTGCCCAGAAGTTCTGCCTATCCTCTTCCTGCCTATCTATTCACCATTCAGCTCTTCACTAAAACAATCAGAAGGTGCCATAAGCAAGTGAGGCAAAACAGAGATACATCTTCACACATATTAAAAAGATTATCCCAACATTTTGGTTTCTTGAATTTTCAGAAATGTATCTTAGTTTGCTAATAATCAGAAAAAATTATCATACAGTATTCTTTTTCTTTATTTTGTAAATTATACTCTCTTGTGTAAAAGCTCTTTCAATTCATTTTATATTGTTTGTCAATTATTATTTTCTGAGTAATTGGATACCTATTCATAAAATCTTTGCCTATGCCTAGAATGTCTTCCCTATATTTTCCTGTAATAATCTGAAATGCAAATCTTATTGTTTTCAATCCCCTTTCAGTTGTTTTTTATTATATTAAATATTAAGGATGAGGATGAATGTAAAACCATTTTCATTTCAGAACAGCTATTGTTTTAATGTGATAAATTTCTTTCACCTTCTCCAGAATATAACTCTCACGAATGTAATTCTAAAGGCTGCCATTTTATATAATAGCAATTAGATATTCTATATTGCAATTGTATATGATAGGTTCTCCCTCTATTTGGGCCAATCTCTGTTATTAATACATAAACAAAATCACAGATCAGCAACTAATTAAAGAACAATGTGTTGGAATTAGTGAATGTAACTTGTCCATTCATTCAGAGATTTCATTCTCTCTAATCAAGTGTGAACATGGCTAATGAGTGTATGAGAGAAAAGAGAGATGTAAGCAATGTGAAGTGTGATATGGCTTACTAACCTCTGTGTTTTCCTGATAATATTTTATTGTCTATTGTACTTGCTAGATGTTTATGATACATTGTTTAATGAAGTGGTCACATGCAAAGGACCATCTTCAAAGACATTAATTTCATTTCATTCTATAGCTTATTTGATAGAGATGTGGATTATAGAAATGGATTATAGTGATTTGTAAAACAATCCAGAAAAGAACCCAGCCATGGGAGTTTCAAGTATTCATCCATGTATTCACATATTTATAATAATATATGATATAAATAATATCAGTAATGATCATTACTAATACAACATCTCCATCTGAATATAATATCAACATAAGCTCTATAATTTTAAAGGCCTTATCATATTTTGCAATGCCATATTTAACAAAAAAATTTGAGCCATTTAATAGATGACTCAAAATGTTTTTAGGACTATTTAGTTTGGTGAATATACATTTGGCAAAAATGTTATCTACCAGTGAAGTAATGAACTTATTACCTTTGTATGTTCTTAAAACTTCAGAGATATTTCCAGAATTTTATGTTTTCATTTTTTACATGCCTGAATATATGAACGATTGTCACTGACACCTAAACACAGTAGTAAAAACGTCTGACTTTGGCCACATTGTTCCTTTGATGTATCTTGCAAATTTTGCAGATTAAACAGAGAAAATTTATGTTGCTGCTTAGAAAATATATTGCTTAATAGGAATCACATACAAATTTACTAAATATAAGTGGTTGCATGGGAATGGTGAATCATTACTGAGTTTTTATTTATTTCTTTTCCTAACTCTTCAGACATGTACATATCAAGCTGATTTTATGTCTGAATGCACAAATTTTTGTCATATTCAAGTAAATGTATTCTCCTTTACAGATCATTTTGATGTTTAATCTCAAATATAGATCTTTTTTACAATTAACAATCACTGTTTTGTTTTCAGTCACTACCTATGAAATGCAATGAGCACACTCTATTAACAGGCAAAACATTACTGTGTTGTCTTATAAATTCTGCTTTTATAGAACAACATTGGCAGATAAACACCATGCTGCTTTTAACAACATTTATCATTATGCCAGAGGCCCATCTGGAAAGGAAAATAATCAACACAAATGATTATGACCATGAAAATAATCTGCTTTCTAGGCAATTAATTAACATGAAAATAGCAATATGACAGTAAAATTTCCTCATAAAGCTTCACTTCCTAGTCCTAAAAATGATCTGTCACAAGCTATCATGCCTTTCCTTTCAGCAGTCATTCAAATCCTCAATATTATAAATCATTTACACTTATAATATCTGTACTGACTTATAATAGCATATATTTGCCCCTTAAGATGCATCTCAGATATACTTTAGTAATATCTTTCTTGTACTTCCTCTTTTCTCCAGGATTTCAAATGTTAGATAACAATGCTTTTATTTGAATGGGGTTTGAGTACCTCCCCCGACTGCAGAACACATTCATTGACATAATATTTTGTTGTGAGATTCAAAGAAGGCAGAAACCTCATCTGGACCATGCTAGTTAGAGGAGAGGCCTTCAGGAGGTGATTGGGATTTGATAAAGTTATGAGGTAAAGCTACAGAACTGGGCTACTAGAGACTTTACAAGAAAGGAAAGAGAAAATACAAGTGTACGCTGTCTGTTTTTTGCTGCATACTTTCTTGCTACTTCAGCAAAAAAGCTATTGCTATTCATACCGAGATTTAAGAAAAAATTGAATCTCTTCCTTCTGAGAGTCTGTCTCATTTTGTTACAGAAGTGAAAAGCAGACTTACACAGAACATAAAGTATATTTTAAAGGCATAGGTGATATGTAGGCATTCTACTAGAAATGTGAAGTATCAAGAATAAGAACAGGTATATAAGTGGATGCGAAAGAAAGGGTGTTGCATAAGTTATTTATAGGGGAAATAATATTTAGAATATTTAAAGTTTCTTTCTCTCTCTCTCTCTCTCTCTCTCTGTGTGTGTGTGTGTGTGTGCGTGTGCATGTGTGTGTGTGTGTGTGTGTGTGTGTGTGTAGTTATGGGTATATGGGTGAACTGTGAATGCATATTTGCATATGTATAGGCACACATGTGACTTTGGTTGTCATTCTTGATCACTCTACATGACACACCTTCAGACAGGGTCTTTTACTTTTGTTTCCAGAGCTAATTCACTGTCTCTCTCTTCTCTCTCTCCACATATATGTATGCACATCTGTGTTTGTATATGTATAATCATATACTTTTTATTTTTTACAAATTACCAAATGCTTACATTTTATAAATTTGTACACACACACACACACACACACACACACACACACACACACACACAGAGTCTCTTGGACTATCCCTTAACTAATATTACTTACTAGTGGCTGAAGATTAAATAAGGGGTTTATCAGGAACAACCACATTTCCAGTTTTAATTATTTCTTTTATTTTTTGAGTTTAGACTATAATTACAATGTTTCTCCCTTACTTTTCCTCCGTTTAAAGCCTTCCATGTACCCCTCCTTGCTATCTTTCAAATTTCTGGCCTCTTTTTTTTATTAATTTTTATTACATTTGTATGTGTATAAATACACATATTTATTACTAAATACTTAAATACAAACTGCTCAGTCTGTATAATGTTACTTGTGTATATGGTTTCAGGGCTGTTAATTTTGTAGTGAATAAACAATTTGTGTGCTCATCCCTGAGAAAGACAACTTTCATTCTTTTAAACTAGAGAAAAGTAAAACTTTTTACTATCAAGGCATCAATGACGTTCCTATCACTTAGCTCATGAAAGTAATAAATAGCCACAAACTGATGAATTACTCTTCAATCTTCATAATAGAAGAAAAAGGGCTATGTTTCTGTCTCCTTCAGATTATATCACATGATAAGAGAACTCATTAATATTTCTTGATTTTTTATGTTGAGCAAACTGATCTATGACACCTTAACAAAAAAAATCTGTAAAACAGAATAATAGAAGCATACACATGATCTGAAGTGGAAAGGGGAAAAATCAGGGTGCTCCAGTTAGAGATGGTGGAAAGATAAAAACAGAAGAAAGATGATGGGTAAAATAATGGTAAGAGAATCTGAAAAAGTCATAAAATGTCAAATACCATATATATATATATATATATATATATATATATATATATATATATATATACATATGTGTGTGTATGTGTGTGTGTGTGTGTGTGTGTGTGTGTGCTAGTGCAATTCTCCCATCTAGATTGCCAATGATTCCACAAGAGCCGTACACCCTCTAACAAACTCCAACATCAAACTGGAGAATCCCTCTCTTGATTATTGCCATTGGCTTTGATTGTCCCCAAGAGGTGGACAGTAACTCCCTATTCCTAAACTCACCACATGCACTTCAGACACAGGGCCCAGCAG
The DNA here is from genome assembly GCF_949786415.1 of Peromyscus eremicus. Lineage (NCBI taxonomy): Eukaryota > Metazoa > Chordata > Mammalia > Rodentia > Cricetidae > Peromyscus > Peromyscus eremicus. Next base: position 76,243,242 of record NC_081426.1, read on the forward strand.
CCCCGTAGGATAGAACTGACTTGGGAGCCTTCTCTCTGAGGACTAGCGTTCATGGAACCAGAAGGCACTGTGTGATCTTCCAGAAGGAGGAAGCAAGTTGGGCTATGATGTGTCGCACCTTTAATCCCAGCACTCAGTAGGCAGAAGCAGGTGGAACTCTGTGAATTTGAGGCCAGCCTGGTCTACAGAGCGAGTTTTAGGACAGCCAGGAATTCACACAGAGGAAAAATAAAACAAAGAAGGAAGCAAACAAAAGTAGTATCCAGCTATGACAACTATGAAACCTAACAGTGACCAGTATGGCAGAATAATTCCAAGAGTCCAATAGCAATATGCACACCTTAATAGCAATCAATAGCTCTCCAATTAGACTTAGGACCTGCTCAATTAGAGAGAAATCATGTCTGGCACTGGAAATCTAGCCAACTACCTAGGATGTCATGGAATTTGGAGAACATACAGTTACCTCTTCACTAAACCTGCACAATCCCTATCTACATTCTAAATATTTGTCTATATGCCAACAGATAACTGTCGTTCTCTCACAACATCAAGGTAACTTCTCATTGTAACAAAGGGATACCGTTATGGAAACCCAAAATCAATCAAGAAGCAGTTGGGGAGCCCAGATCCAAATAATACAACACGTCTCCTTGGTTCTTACAATCTGTCTGCCCCTTCTTCTGAAATGATCCCTGAAATGATCCTTAATTAGAGGAGTTTCAGAGAAACGTTAACTCCCAGAGGACAGCATACCTGTTGTTACACAGTACCAAGTGGACAGAGAGTGACATTATACTCTCAAAAACATTAAAAATTTATTTTTACATGGGCTTTTCCCTATTTGTTTTGATCTATTCTGGTTTTTATTTCATTTTTAAATCATCGTTATTTTATATGCCTGTTTGTATTCCAATGAGAGAAAGAAAGGGTGTGAATTTGGGTGGGTGGGGAGTGGGGGATGATCTGGGAGAAATTGAGGGAGGGGAATCCATAATCAGAATATAATGTATGAAAAACAGCTATTTTCAATTTTTAAAAAGACAATAAAAATTAAAGAAGAAACAATTAATTGTGTAAGAATATACAGAAATACAGAATAAGGAATTTATTCTTTAATATGGATCATACACACACACACACACACACACACACACACACACACATATGGACTAGCTTACCAGAATGTATTAAAAATAAGAGAGAAATGGGTTCAAACTGCATCTCTAAATCCAGAATGTGTCACAAAGACAAGTATGAGGATGTAAGAAAGAAAGGAGGGGATTACATGTGCCTTAAGTAGTGATAACGAAACCTTTCCCAAAAGAATTTCCAAAATTTCATTGTCTGGTTTCAACCCTCAAGGCCAGAAAGTGGAAGGGCAGCTTTTGCAGCAGACCCTCTGAATTCCTAGCCCTAGAAAAGTCAGAATCTGAAGGTAAGAAAAGAAGAAAAGCAGCAGACCGCAAATATTTCAGAAAAGTCAAAGTGATTAGATAATGAAGTCTGTCGACTTTCATAACACTAAAGAGAAATTAAAGCAAATAAATTTAATAAATTTCAATGTTAGTGACAGAAATACATTTTTCATGCATATTTATATACACAAATGTTCTTTCTGAGGAGCACAATACATTCACACGTTGAAGTGTGAAGACAAGAATGTGTGGATTTGCTAAAGTTACTTTATTTTTTGTTAAATTATATCTTTCATACCACTTTATAACAGTGACGTAATTAACATTTTTCTTAATATGTATTCTGTTTTATGCTGGTTTTCCTCTCTTGTCAGTTTCAGTTAATAAAAATAAAAGCCACACAAGAGACAGCCCTTGGGGGCTCTTTCTCCAACCTCTCCCCCAGATTCCTTCTTTTGGTGGGAGCTGCTTTTCCTCTGCCACCTCACCTCCTTTGGAAGGAGCTGTGGTTCCAGCCCTTCATTCAAACATTCCCTCCCTCCACCCAGTGGAGGCTTTAGGAGCTAGAAGGCAGGGAAGGAGACCGGGATGGGGTGCTAAGTGGCTTTAGTCCCCCTCCTTGGAAGAACCCACGTTAACCCCAGCCATCCTCCAGCCCTCCCCATGTCCTTTTTTGCTGTAAATATATAAATACGTCAGGTTAAAGGGAAAAGGTTTTCAGGGCTCTTTTCTTCCCTCTGCCCCAAAACCTACCTCCACCCCACTCCTCCCCATGGCCAGTCAGGGCAGCTTCTCTGCCTGGGAGGGGTTTTCCCTCTCCTGCCTCCACTTCCTCCTGGGCTCCAGTGTCCAGGCAGAGCCAGGGAAGGAACCACCCAGCTAATGTTTTTCTCACCTTGCCACCCGGAGGGAAGGCACCCAGAGGGAAGGGAGAAGCCTGCTTTCTGGGACACTGGCCCTCTTGCCCCCTCCTCCACTCCACACTGTGAATGTGGCGGGAGCCAAGCTGGTGGGGTAGGACAAGGGGCTGCCTTTATTTCCTTTCTTCTGAAATTAAAGGAAAAAAAGTGTTTCTGGAAAAAAATAAAAAGCCACTACGCATGTTTGTGCAAGTGCTTCTAAATAGTTAAGAAAAATGACAATTATGTGGCTAGAAGCTGTAGGTCTCTTTTAAACACTAATGTGCTTGAAATTCTCATAAAAATAATGTCTGTGCCACTCAGGTGGGAAGTTTGCTAATTGTTAATTTAAGGAAATCTCTGCACCATCCACCTTCTAATAAAGTCATGGGGGTTATGTCAGAAACAAGGTCACAGAACATTACAATCAAGCACTTCCTGTCCCCATCCCATCCCAAGGACATGATTTATTTCCACAAATAACCATACGGAAATAATAACTCCACAAACCACTGTTCAGCATTAAAAACCCAGAGGCATGGAACCTTAAGGTGAGTTGCTGCCCATCTGCTTACTTGAAAATTCATAGGGTGTAAAATATAAAAAAATGGTAATGAAAATATTGGATGTCTCAATACATGGTTATCAGCAAGTGCTATTTTTTTCCCTCCCTTGTAACTGTGTGACATAGCAAAGCTTGTGTCTGGCATTAAAGTACTTTCAGCTACATTCTATTATTAAAGACATATTTGTTAAAACATGCATAGAAAAGGGTCTGTAATTGAAGTACAGCTTTTGATGTATTTAATAGGATGTAAAACTGCCATCGTATTTTAATAGGCGATGTTTTATGTGCATTAGCAGTAATATAATAATGCCTCTTCCGTGGGCTCTTGCCATTAGCACTTTTCCCTCCCTTTCTTTCAGTTAATCTTAAATCTTTAATGTAATCCAAACACATTAACATTTTTTTCTCCCTTCACTGTTCTTGAACAGAAGGGATCTTTGCAATGAACTTTCCATAATTGAAGAATCGTTGCTACATGGCTAGATTGTTGGTAGTACTTTCCCTCCAATTCTGCCTGCCTGTTGATTCGTGTATACACCTAGAAATGCCTTTGGTCACTGAAACTGTTGGATGGGAGCAGTGAAGGACATCAAAATGGCTAGGGGACTGGAGAGTTCGCTTAGCAGTTCAAAGCACTAGTATCTCTTCCTAGCACCCACAGGGTATCTAGTAACCATCTGGTTCCAGGGGATATGACACCTTCTTCTTGACTCTGTGGATACCACACACTTGTAGTAAACAGGCATGCTTGTAGGCAAAATAAAGAAAAAAATAGAAATAATAAGTATATAAAATGTTCAAAATGTTTTTAAATGTCTAGAATGTGTAAAGTCAACAAGAAATGAAGTTCCTGCATGTTAGAGAATCTGAAATGTTATATTAGGTCAAACAATATGCTCTAGCACAAATCTATAGTGAGACAGTGATGAATATACCATTGCCTGAATTAATAAAGGCATGATATTTTTTATCATTGTAAATATTAAGTTTTATAGGAGCAATCATGAAGACTATATCTAGCCTTAAAACTAGTAAATGAAACTGTATGTTGCTCTGGTCTTGGTCTTTAAGATTTACAAACCATCTCTCAAAACTAATATTTTATATTACTTCAGAAGTAATTTTACAACATGCTTAATTATTTCCATAACAGGCTAACTGGAAATGTTGAACATAGAGACCATTGGATTGATTTCACTATTCAACTCCATTAAGTGTTAGATGATTTCTGATTTCTGAAACCAGGGAAATTAACATACAGTTGTTTTATAAATTATACACAATTGAACACTCCAGAGGAGTACATTAGTGCTGAGGCTGCTCTATTGAGATCTAATAATGTCAATGGCAATCTTTTAGATGTTTGGGTATTTTATTATTCTAGAAGTTTCCACTGGAGAGAGCTTATTAAATTATAAAAGACAAATTTGACGATGTATTTTATTCCTTGAGTTTTCTGTAAAACTAAGTTGTAATGGTTTCTTTTAATCTAATCTGTTATTTTCTCTCAGTGGAAATATTTTACCAGACAACTGAAGCTATTTTACCTATATCTTATCATTCAGATAATTCCAGAAAAATTTGTCAAGTCTAGTTTATCCAGTTATTTAAAAAATATTGAGTGTACATTGCACTGAACAAATCAATAATTCAGTCACATTTCAAAAAATTTGGAACTAAGAAAATGAAGCTTCCTTTTGGAGAGTATCTGGGGCCTTTCTGAATGTGTTAAACTACACATCGCGTTCTTCACAGGAGTGAAATTGGATGCTAATCAGTAGGTTCTTTCCGACGCACTAACCTTCATTTCATAGTTAAATGATAAAAATAACTAATTACTTAGTTCCGTATTTTGAAGACAGATGAGGAATAATGTATTTTCTGCTCTTTGGCACCTCATTCAATAATATCCTGTATCTTTTAGTTAAAGGTTAAGAGACTTGGAATCATATAGAAATGCAAATATATGTGAATGTATATGTATTCCCTTTTTATTCTACTTGAGAGTGCTATGCCTGTCCAATGTCATATAAGTTTATATTACTCTCTGAGAATGCCCACACATACATTCCCCAAACCTGTTTCTGAACACTTCCTCTTTCCTTTAGGACCCTATCTTCCTCTGGGCATCTTAACTTATACTTTCATGCTGTCTTTACATAAATGATTTTTATGTGTCTATAAACTCTGTGACTCACGAGTCAGTGAAAAACACGCTCTTTGCATTTCAGAAACTGCCTCAATTCATTTGAAATGAAGACATGCAGTTGTGTTAATTTTCTTTCACATGATATAACACATTAATTTGTGGCTGAAACACTTCTGTTGTGCCTATAACTCTCATTTTTTTATCAGTTCCTCTGTAGATAGATCACTGGGTCAGCTCAATACCTTAGATATCATGAATAATTCTACAATAAGCAAGAATGAAGAAGAACTTCTGTGATATGTTGATTTGGGGTCCAGTGACAGATTACAAATTATCTTGGGCTAAAGCAGGGTGTGATGAGGGAGGTTTGAGTACAAAACAGTGGAAAGAAGCTTAGGTGATAGACAAATGCAAGTTTTTGTTTATGGGCATATGACATAATGTTGTGTAGTTGAATGTACTGTGGGATATTTGTACACTGTGTGAAGATGTATTGCTATGATTTGTGTAATAGACAGCTGAAAGGCTGATAGCTAGGCAGGAGAGAACAGGTTGGGCAAGAACTCTGGGGGAAAAGGGGATTCTCCAGCAAGACACTGGAGAATCAGATAACACAGTACAGAGATGAGTCAATGAGCCATGTAGTAGAACATAGATATAAAAAACACGGGTTAATTTAAGTTATAAGTTAAGAAAAAGTCTAAGCTAAGGCCAAGCTTTCATAACTCATAATAAGTCTCTGTGTCATTCTTTGCAATCGTGCAGTCACAACAAGAAAGTACTGCTACAGAAACAGGTTAGCTTCACTGCACCTTCATAATACCCTAATAAAGCAGGCAAATGCTGTCCAACAATAATAGACTACCTGGTATAAGAAGAAAGTATGTAACCTGAACATAAAGCTTTTCTTTCCCAAAATTCATTATCCTCTGCATCACCCAGTTAAAATTATTATTTCTATAAGAACCAGTGAAGTTACCACCAAAATACTTTCACAGGATCTGCCCTGAAATTCATTTTCTTAACACCCTTTGAGTTGTAGACTTCTGTTGGGGACCATTCTCATACCAATCCCATTGTGGCATACAGACTCATCCTTGACCACAGAGATTCTACTTGGAATGCAATCCACACATCCTAAGCAGCAGCCTGAGTCTAGAAGCAATTTCTTTTCTTACTTTCCATTAACTCCTATTTCCTCAGCTCAGCTCTTTTTATAAATATCCCTCAATCATAAACTATTTCTATATTAAAGTACAAATAATCCTCACTAGATGACTGTCTCTCTGAATGCTATATGTTTTCATAAAATTTTTATCTTAAGCTAAATTTCTATGATACATTAAATTTATAAGATACATTCTCGAGAAAAGTCTCATAATTAAAACCTTGTGAAGTAAATGTTAGGTACTACCATTATCTATATTTCATAAATTAAATAGCAAAGATATATGAAAGATTGAAACAATTGTTTGTTATGGTAATTTTAGAGTTCACTTCAACTGATAAGATTTCAGTAATTGTCTTGTGCCCTTGTTAAAGAGTGACGTTTTAGTGGTAACTCACAAATGTAAATGCAAATGTGTATTCTTTTTTCATACTTAAGCAAGACTGAATAACATATCCATATTTACTCAAAAGTTTTTATGTCAAATATGCAGATATGAAGACAAATCCTGAAAATAATAGACTCATACACAAAGTGAAATGATGCGTTCTTTTCCTCTCTACTTGGGAACACCTTCTTCTGAGTATCGTTCTTTGTCAAAGCACCCATGACTACTGGGAGATGAACCTCAAGATTGGAAGAAGACGCTGAATCTGAACTGTTGATATTCTCTCATAGAAGGAATATGTTGGGAGAATCCTTAGACATTCATCTGGGATTTCATCCAACCCGTCTTGTACCTCCCCACAAGCTCAGTGTCAATCTACACAGCTGCATATATTACATTTACATATGATCTCATAGTCTCTGTGTTTGCAAGGGTATATTGTATGTGAAAGATTAAAGTGTGAGGGACTCCATCTAAGTGATTATGGGGAAGATGTTATCTACACTGGGTTGATAAATTGTAGTGGGGCAACTGTCTGTGGGTCACTAACACTCCTCTAAGTAACCTCTCACCCTTGCTGTATAATGAGCTCAATAAACTTACCGTGTCACTATGCTATACTTCAGTGATATCATTACTTAGTTCTCTCATTGGTGCCCTATCTACACTTAGGTGACAACTTGACACATCTCCCCAGGAAAAATCAAGCATCATTCCTTTTCCACATAAGATCTCTAATGCATCTGCAAGAATTCCGAGATGGCTGTATGCTTTAACAATTTAAAAGTTGCTATGATATCTTTCAAGCTATCAGACTATGCTAATTTTATGGCTGTGCTAATTTCCTAAGTGACAGACATTATGAAAGTGCTGAACAGAATGGATTGTGATTAGGACAACAATGATTTTAATGGATAAAAGGTCAGCAGTCATACAAATTGCACAATACAAGTGCAGAGAATAATGTGGAAACCTTGCGACATGAAGATGGGTTGCCTAATGAGGAAGCTGACAATATAAAGCAAATAACCTAAGCAAGCCCCTCTGCTGACCTTGTTTATGACTTCACTGAAGAAAGTAAAGTCAAGCTTTATACTCCCTCCAGACTCAGTTGTACAAAGGAATTTATCATTTATCTGACTGTGATATCAGCTTTGGTTTGAAATTCTCTACAAACTTTAGCCGTCTTGTATTTTTATGAACTCAGTGTCCATTTACAGGATGATGTTTGGTTTTTCTTTAATATGGCACTGCTTTCTGTTTTACAGGACTGATGTTAAAATAATCAAGAAAAAGTTCTTTCCTGTCTCCCTGTCCTTATCAGGTACTTTCCATGATTCACTATGCTTGGCACTCACTTCCAATGACTCTGTCATTAAACTCATTCTTCCTTGGTCCCCCGTCACTGTATTGATCACTTTGGGCCTTGATTTTTGAAACATTTCTTTACCTTTATTTTTGCTAATCTATAATTTTCTATTATTCCTCAGACTTCTTAGGAGATTTCTTGTGTATTTCATGGTGCTTCTCTGACCTCCAATTATCAAAATAGAAGAAAATTGTGAAGGATCTTTCCCGTTCTTTATAATTTTTCAATATCCAACTTCCATGATTTTCTTCTGCAAGCATTGATTGTGCATGCCTTCTAGATGGGTCATGTCACCATGGCATTGTGACCTTTTCTATTTTCATTCACTTATTTATGTATTCATTAATTTGCAATACTAAGAATTGAACTCTGAACCTTTTGCCTCCTAGGCAAGCACTATGCCATGGGCCCATGTCTGTAACCCTTAACCACTATTTTCTTAATGTTATCCTTCTATTTCCTGTATACCTTGTCACAGTATCATTTCAAATTCTTAAAAGTAATATCTCAGGAATAGATTTTTAAACATTTTTCTTCTCATATACTTCCCCCATGATCTTGGCACATACCGTGTGTGTGTGTGTGTGTGTGTGTGTGTGTGTGTGTGTGTGTGTGTAGCTGTTCCTTTCAGTGGGTTAATAAATTTTGTCAGTTTATTTTGTCAGTGACTTCTGAACCACCTGCTCCATCTCTGTTGCAGAAACAGCTTAGTTGTCTTACATTATGAAAAAAGAATCTTATTCAAGTTCCTAAAATGATTATTCTTAATCATAAATCTTCCCAATGGCATAACCTTCAATTCATTTTACTATTTCCTTTCATAAGCTTACTTATTACTTGAGTTGAACCACAATGTCCCCTGATTGTCTTGAATATTTTCCATTTTTAAATTTCTCTGCCACGGTTGATATATTTTCTGTTTTTTTGTTGCTGTTTTGTTTTTCCAGAGTAATTCCCCATTCCTTTCTCATAACTTCATCCTTCATATATTTCATATTTAGAGTAAAACCTTGTTAGAGTCTCTTAAAAGTGACCATATTTCATCAGTGCTAATATTTTATTCAATAAAACATTTTATCTGTACACTTTAATTTTTGGCATTTCTGTCTATTTAAACAACACTTTAACTACTTAATTTAACTATGGTCTGCTTGAGTGAAATTTGGTAGCACAAAAGTATTTCTTACCTGTATCTTTTTTTCATTAATTGCTTTTTATTTTTTTTTATTTTTTATTAAGAGATTTTCTATTCACTTTACATCAACCACAGATCCCCCTCTTCTCCTTCCTCCCGTTCCCCAGCCTTTCCCTACTTCCCACCTCCCATTCCTGCCTCCTCCAAGGTAAGGTCTCCCTTGGGGAGTCAGCAGAGCCTGGTACATTCAGTTCAGGCAGGTCCAAGCTCCTCCTCCCTGCACCAAGGCTGCGCAAAGTGCCTCGCCATAGGCACTAGGCTCCAAAAAACCTGCTTATGCCCTAGGGACAGGTCCTGATCCCACTGCCTGGGCACCCCCTGTACAGTTCAAGCTAAACAACTGTCTCACTTATCCAGAGGGCCTAGTCCAGGACCATGGGGGCTCCTCAGCCATTGGTCCACAGTTCATGCATTTCCACTAGTTTAGCTAGCTGTCTCTGTACTTCTTTCCAGTCATGAACTTTAAGTCTCTGAAGAAAGAAATTGAAGAATATATCAGAAAATGGAAAGATCTCCCATGCTCATGGATAGGTAGGATTAACATAGTAAAAATAATTACCTATGTCTAAGCTTAGGAAAAATGCAATATGTTTAAATACATACTTTATGCCCTTATGCAAAATATAAATTAACTAAAATACTAAATATTATTAAAATATCATTTTAAACAGTACAAAAATCCATTAAACACATGCTTGATTAATATAGTCAAATTTTAATCTTTACAGACTTATTTAATTCAATGATAAGGAGCAAGAAACTTTATGTGAACCATCACCATATGGTACTTAAGAAACAAAAATTAGAAGAAAGAATAAGCCGGGCAGTGGTGGCGCACGCCTTTAGTCCCAGCACTTGGGAGGCAGAGGCAGGCGGATCTCTGTGAGTTCGAGGCCAGCCTGGTCTCCAAAGCGAGTTCCAGGAAAGGCGCAAAGCTACACAGAGAAACCCTGTCTCGAAAAACCAAAAAAAAAAAAAAATGTTTAAAAAAAAAAGAAGAAAGAATAAAATAGTTAAAAAATAATTGATTTTGAAAACAAGTATTTTGTTATTACCAAGCTGTGTTCCCCACTAATGTCTGGACGATGGAATAAAAGTTTTGCAGCCAATCATATAAGCCGAGAGAAGAGTCTAAAGAAAACCAGCCTTTCCACTGAGACATGGGGAGTACTGAGGATGTTCTTTAAAAAAATCTCAAACTGTTTTCATTGATAACCTGAAAAGTAAAGGTATATGGGAGGGCAAAGAAAGGAAGGAAGAGAAAAAATAGGGGATTGAGAGAGAAAGCAGGAGGGGGAGAAGAAAAAGGAGTAAAAGAAGAGAGATAGAGAAAGACAGACAGGTAGAGGTGCAACTGATGTTATATTTCTGCAAGAGTTGTTTTGGGAAGAATACTGACACGGAATCTGTAGTTGCTTGATTTGTGAGCAGGAGTAAGAGAAGCCTCCATGAGTTACTGAGGGACAGCTGAGAATAGAGTTTTACACTCACAATCCACACTCTTCACATTCCCTTTGTTCCTACATGATAGTCTTTCCTCAGAAGACCTGTTTCTGATTCAGAACAAATTCAAAAGATTTTATATTTATGGGGGGTGGGATAGTACACAGCTATTCATAAGAATATAAAAATTTCTACCTCTTTGAGTTTATCACAAAATTCATCTGAACAATTTAATCATTCCACATTGTATACTTTTATGAAGACATCATATTTTATCCTATAAATATATACAACGACCACTTTTACAAATAAACAAAAGAATGTTAGAGGTAAAGCATATAATAAAGTTAACTTGAAACTTCATACAATTCAGAAATATGGGCAACAGTTTGGCTACATGCTTACTAAATATTCAGCTTCAGAAAAATGCATTTAAAGCATATTGAGTACATTTATTTATCTCAATTATATGATCCAGTGTATAACCATATGACCCAAGGTATAAAACAAAGTACATAAAGAAAACATTCTTTTTTAAAAGTTATTACAAACACAAGAAAATGAACTTTTAGAAATTAAAACTGAACAACCATTTCAAAGTGCTGCTCTAAATGAGAGAAAAAGTAAAAATAAATAAATAAAGCCCACAGGATTAATCTAGGCAGCCCAACATTTTAATAATAGGAGTTCCTGTGAGAGTAAACAAATAAAATAGAAGAGAAATTACCAGAGAAGTACATCATTTCAAGGAACAGAAATAAACCATGTTTTCAAGATTAACAATGTCTGCTGAGTGCTCCGTTTAATGAATTCTCATGCTGAGACAAAATATAATGAAACTGAGCAACACTGGGGCTGCAAAGAAAAGCTTCTAAAAACCTTCCAGAGAATGAGAAAAAAACAACAACAACAAAATGCAGGCATTATCAGAATTATTAGTCAAGTGGTGTCAGACTTGAGCAACATGCAGTATTTTGGGCTGTGATGGAGCATAGCAATGGGATATGGGGAAAGATAATTTCCAAGATACAATTCTATGCCTAGACTAGAAGTGTAGGCATGGGATAATTACAATTCCTATCTGAATGATCCTAACTTTTACAATTCATATATCCATTAGTAAGTGACTAAAACAGGGACTGGTAATATAAATCAGTTAATAGAACACAATTCCAGCGTACACAGGATCCATAACTGGGCTCTACATATCTCAAGAAAAGTCTAAATTTGTATCTAAATCTTTTAAAGTCCTAAAATCAAAAGGAGGTTTGGATAGAATATTTCTTTAGTATTTAATGACAAACACTATGGATTGGTGTTTTCTGCTGCCCTGTTAAAACATCATAAAAACAATTAATGGAAAGTGGGTTTATTTTACTGTTGTGAGCAAGTTATGTTAAGACAGCAGGTGGAAAAAGTAGAGAGACCACAAGTCCTGTGCACTCAGGAAGCAGAGAGAGAAAACAGAACAAACAATGGAGTTTTAATTCTGCAAAGTTTGCCCTCATTGACATACTTCCACCAGCAAAGCTTTACCTCCTTAAGGTTTTATAACATCCCCAAACAGTGCCACCACCCAGGGACCGACTGTTCAAATACACACTCTTATTCAATCAGCACATTTGCCTGTTTTTGAAAGCCACAGTACTAACCTAATACACATACTCCAGTTACCTATCGCTTAACAGCAAGTGACTCCAAAACTGGGTCACACAAAACAACCATGTTTATCAAACTTGTGACATCTAAAAAAAAGTCCAGTTAAGGCAAAGGCCCTCAGCTGTGTGTTCTCAGAGCTTCTGAGAGGAAACCAATACCAAGAGGTTGTTGTCCGTAGAAGGTTCACTCATATCTGATGAACGTTGTTTGCTATTTACAAAGCCATCAGTAAATGCTGCTGTTAGGACACCTACACATGGCCACTCCACAAAGCATCGCTAAGTAGTTCCAAGAGTGAATGTACCCAATAACGAGAATGACTGCCTTTTGTGAGCAGGCTAGGGATTTACATAGGATCTGTTTCATTGCTATTATATTTGTTCAGATTTAAAAAGGCAAAATACTGAGGCTGAGTACTAATAGTAGAGTAACTATAAGATTATTTTAGGGGACATATTAAGAAAATTATACCAATATAGGAAATATATATATATATATGTATTGAAAGGTCAGAAAGACATCTATTATTAGTACACACAGTACAAGAGACTTCACAAAATGAAGAGAGGACAGTTATTCAGGAAAGACTTTTTGTATATTATTTTCTTTCTTTAAGGCTGGAACATTGATGTGATGGTTAGAATTACAGCTGATACTTTAGATCAGAAGACAAACTGAACATGAAAGACATACTAAAATCGCTATCAAAGAGAGAAAATATTCACTATCTTTTCAAGAAATACACTTTTCTAGGCACCAAACAGACAATGTTGAATTAAACATTTAAAAATTCTATTCGTGAGTTTATTTTATTGCTTGATATCTCAAAAATTGTCAAATCATACCCACAGATGAGTTCTTAATTAATTTGAAAGGTATAATACTGAAAAGTAAAAACAATATGATGAATTTTGGGAGGGATATTTTACTTCATTTCAAACACCCTTTATTAATGATGGACTTAAAAGAAATTAATTATTTTTCTAAACTTCATTATGAAAACCTCCAAATAAAAAAGCTCACATACTGTATATCAGTTTCCTCCAACACTGAAACATTCAATCGTGCAGTAAAGCACCTGAAGCCAGAAAGTCCCCTAAACTGACCAGATTCGTTAGGCCCCTCCCTCCCAAGAATAAACAATGGAAATTGCTAAGGGTCATTATGAGATAAGCATTGCTTCAAAGAAGATTCTCAGACAATATGAGCAGCAATGATGACCCTGAGATCATACCAGAAGAAAAACCCTGAGCTGCAAGAAGAGGTTCAGCCCGACTAAGTAACTTGGAAATGACCCTCTCCAACCTGTTGAGCTGCCATGTCTCTCCAAATATACTGCCACAAAATAATAGGGAATAAATTTCAAGGACTCATTACTCTTTCTTATGAATTAAAATTCATATAAGTATCATTCTGTATACTATTCATAATCATATGGTCATTTGCATGGTTAGAATTGTCCAGAATAAAACACCTTTTCACTTCAGAAATAAAGGAAAAAAAATGGTGAGGAATAGTGATGACCATCTTTACTCTCCACACTCAGGAGCTTAAGTATGCAAATTTCTATTCATTCAAGACCTGTCTGGTCTACATAGAAATTTCCAGGCCAGTTCAGGCTACATAGTAAGACCTTTTCTCAAACAAACAGAAGAGGCAGGGGGACTTTTATTTTAAATGTATAAATACCATGTTTTAATTTGATGTCACTTTAGTATATAAAAATACTCTGTTGTAAACCAAAAATGTCTGGATTAATGAGAAGTTTCAAATGAATCAAAAACTTATAAATGAATAATACAGACATTATTTTAGTATTAAGGTCACTGTTGTTCCTAGAGCATATAAGTAATTTGAGTGGTGATCACACAGCTCTGAATTTGAAGGATTAGAGCAGTTGATTTCAGTCACATCCTTTCAGCCAGAAGCTATAATGATCACAGACACAGGTAGGACCTTGGTTATATGCAGGACACCCATCTTCTGGGAGGAAAAATATGTGTGTGTGTGTGTGTGTGTGTGTGTGTGTGTGTGTGTGTGTGTGTGTGTGTTTGCATGTGTGTACACCTGTGTGTATTGTGTATTTCTCTCTCTCTCTCTCTCTCTCTCTCTCTCTCTCTCTCTCTCTCTCTCTCTCTCTCTCTTTCTCTCTCTCTCTCTCTGTGTGTGTGTGTGTGTGTGTGTATGTGAATGTGTTGTAAGGGGTGATGGTGAGTATATGCAGAAGCCAGAAAAGGACACTGAGGTTCCTCCCCTATCACTCTGTCTACTCCTATGAAGAAGTCTATCCTTGAACCTTGGGATTATCTTCTCTTGGCTAGACTGAAAGCCAACAGTCCCCAGTGAGTCTTCATATCTGTAACCCTCAGAATCAAAATTAAAAGTTTCATGAAATGTCTAGCTTGTTTATGAATTCTGGGTTCTGAACTCTGGTCCTCATGGCTGCACAAATGCTCTTTTTTTAATTTTTTTATTTTTTTATGTTACATATGAATACCAATTCCCCCTCTTTCCCCCAATCCCATACCTCACATCCACTCCTCAGAGAGGGTAAGGCCTCCCTTGGGGAGTCAACAAAGTCTGGCATATTAAGTAGAGGCAGCACCAAGCCCCTCCCCTCTGTGTCAAGACTGAGCAAGGTATCCCACCCAAGGGAATGTGTTCCAAAAAGCCACTTCATGCACCCAGGATAAGTCCTGGTCCCATTGCCCATTGCCAGGGTTTCCCCAAGCAGATCTAGCCACACAACTGTTAACCACATTCAGAGGAACTAGTTCAGTCCTATGCATGCTCCCCAGTTGACGGGCCAGAGTCCAAGAGCTCCCACTAGCTTGGTGCAGCTGTCTCTGTGGGTTTTCCCATCATGATCTTGACCTTACTTGCTCCATTGATCCCTCCTCCCTCTCTTCAATTGAAGTCTAGGAGCTCAGCCCAGTGCTTGGTTATGGATCACTGCATCTGCTTCAATCAGTTACTGGATGTAGGTTCTATGATAACAATTAGGGTAGTCACTAATCTAATTATAGGGGAAGGTAAGTTCAGACACCCTCTCCATTATACTTAGGAGTCATAGCTGTTGTCATCCTTGTAGATTCCTGGGGATTTCCCTAGCATCATGTTTCTCCCTAACCCCCGAATGGTTCCCTTTACCAGGATATCTCTTTCTCAATCCCTCCCTCCAATAGGCCATCTCAGTCCCTCCTGTTCCCATACATGCCTCCTATCCCTTCTCTTCTACCCACCACTCCCATTTTACCCAGGAGATCTTAACTATTCCCTTCCTGGTGCCCTCCATGTGTGCCCCACTTAGGGTTATACATTTTACCTAGCTTCCTTGGGGTTGTGAATTGTAGCCTGGTTATCCTTCGTTTTGTGTAATATCCATTTAAGAAGGAGTACATAAGCATGTTTGTCTTTCTGGGTCTAGGTTACCTCACTTAGGATGATTATTCCTAGTTCCATCCATTTGCCTACAAATTTTTTGAAACCTGGTAATCAACCCACCTCAAGACCCAGCAATACCACTATTGGGCATATACCTACATACCACAGTCATACCACAAGGTCACTTGCTCAACCATGTTCATAGCAACATTATTCCAGAACCTAGAAACAACCCTCAACCAAACAATGGATAAGGAAAATGTGGTACATTTACACAATGAAGTATCACTCAGCAGTAATAAACAAGTGTTCTTAAACACCGAGCTGCCTCTCCAACTTGGAGGCTTTGCTCTTCAAGACCAGGTAGCAACCACATAAACTGAATATGAAGCTAAACATAAAATGTTGCCTGACTCTTCACCGTGGAACATCTTGAGATACTGTTGTCCTCATACATTACTTCAAATGATCCTTGGGTGGTTCAGGGAGTAGTCTGTCATGGGTTGGGCCTGTTTGATTTTCATAATTTGCTTCCTAGAGTAGGGCAGCCTTGCTCAAACATCAAGTCTCGTATAAGTTACAAGAAGGGATTATGAAAGTGTGTATTCTGAGTTAGTAATTAAGGAGCAAGGAGCTCAAATTTGTAATATGTTTCATTGATAGTTTATAGGGAATAAGCACACATATGCATTTAGCTTGAGTAATAAACAAGAGTAAAAAAATTAGGCAATATGAATGGTAAAGGAAATTGAAAAGAAGGGACACTTTGTTCGTCGACAACAATAGAGGTCAAAGGTGAAAAAGGCCTAATAGTAATTTTATTCTTAAAATCTCTAAAAATATTCACTATTACTTCCTTAGGCTTCATTTCATTAATAGTTTTTAACATGGTTCTCACATAAAATTAGCTATTGGGTTACAAGTTTGGATAACTAATTTTTAATCTTACAAGCTACGTGGTAAATCATTAGTTAGGATTAAAAGTGATGACGTCATATAAGCACACAAACACTCTTGTGACATATAACCATGATTCAGTTTTCATAATCAGTATTAATATTTTACTAGTTTATTAATGTATTTATATGTAAGAATATGATCATTTTCATACATTGTAGCAATTATTTCAAACGTATTCCTTTATTTAACATCTAGGTGACATAAAGGAAATAGATAGCCCCAGGTGTTCCGGTTCCCAGAGATAATGTTACAGAGTGTTGTTGAGATCTTAAATAACATAATACAAATAGTGTCTTGTTGTAAACCTGACTCTTATTACATGTCCGTTTTATCTATGATGTGATCAAAATAACATCTTAAAATTTTTCTGTTGTTATAATCCTCAAAGTATTTTGAAAAGGGTCGTGAGAATATTTATCCTTTAACACCATTTTAGGAAAAACATTGCTTCGAGGATTGACAAGTTTATTTTGTCAAGATATTTTGAGAAATATCTGGTGTTTAAAAGGAATTTCTTACCCTGTGTCTGTTTTATCCTATACAGATTAGTGTCACGATTAGGATTTAATGTCCTCTATGTAGAGCCATTGTATGGTTTTTTTTTTTTTTCTACCAAGAGAAAGTAAGATTGACAAATTAAACTATTATATCACATGTGGGCAATAATACCTAGGTTTCAAAACAAGGCTTAGGAATTTGTTTTTTCGTATCCTTCTGCCACTGTTGCTTTGAAATTTCATCAAATATTCAAGTCACTCGATGTCTCCTGCTTTTTGTAACATTGTTTTTTTTTTTTTTTATCATGCAAACCCTTTGAACATCTTTCAGTAATGAAAGTTCTGCTTGGTTTCCAATCAATGATCCTCAGTTTGAAGCAAATAAATCTCTTGGGATGTTTTTTATAAAGTAAATTTCAACTTAATGGGTCTGGAGTGCAGCCTAAAGTCCTGTCCTTCTAAACAGCTCCTAGCTGGATGAGACCTCACACGGGAAAAGACATAAAACACTGGGTGGAAGCTTCTAGGGAAATTGGGAATTACATCATTTTTCAACTGGCACCTACCAGTCTCACTTAAATCTAATTGTTCTATTCCTCAGCTTTTCCGACACGGTTACAAGCTATAAACTTCTGTTGCAATATTAAATCAGAGCCTATTATTTGTGAAGATACTTTACACATATTTAATACATGTACAATTCCAATTTCAGCTGAAATGAGATCATTTAAAAACACACTGACCACAGTTTTATATGAGGTGACATGGTTAAGCAACACTGGAGACCTTGCTTCTAGAAGGCAGCGTCAGGTAAGAAAGCCTTGAATTATTCTGTCTCGAGAAGCAGACCAGAGGAAAAGACCAACATTGACCCTAGCTCTATCTTTCTTCCTTTATTTTGAGATTTACCACCTAAATAAATAATTATCCTTATTCCTATAGCAGGACAAAATCAGCTCTTTAATTGCCGATTTCACACTCAGTGCATTTTCACAACAGGCTGTGTCTAATTCAGAATAGAGAATAGGGGTTGAATAAGTAGCCCCAATCATCAAATACATTCATTTTAATCTAGGCTGTCTTGATTATTATCTATGTTACCTTACACATGTGACTAAAAAATAATCCAAATTTTCATTCTAAAGTAACTCAAGGAAAGAAAGTTATATTTTCATCCAATCATATCATCCTCATGTTGGAAAGCCTGGAAGTTTATATCCTTCTTGGTTGAAAATCATCTATATATTGGAACTCATACCTGACCCTTTCAACCCATTTCAACATACTTCACAGTGTGTCAAAAATACCAGTTAGCCATATATGAATGATATAGGGTTAAATGAAGTATATAGGGCTAACTGATGGTCACAATAGTTCATTATGCAGCCCACAAGGAAATATTGGGCCTTTCTACCTTATGACCTGTGCTTCCTTCACATCTCCCTCTTTCCGTTCCATCTCTGAATGCTATAATGACTTTCTTCATTTCTGCAATATATAAGGCATTTTCCTTTATAGGTGTATATTTCTTAATGCCACCACTTCATGCCTAGCTATACCTAGGTGTTGTGGTTAGCTTCTCCCTGTCATTTAGCCATCATTTGGGTTTCTTTTTATATAGTTCTTTGTGAATTGTGTACAATATACTTTTTTCATATTCACCTTTCTCCACAAACACCTCTGGGATTCACTATCTTCTCTAAAAATTCTGTGTCCTTTTTAAATAACTCACTGAGTTCAAATTGTTCTGACCATAAACTGTCTGATGTGTAACCTTCCCATAGTGGTTGGCCAAAATCACTCTCCCTTTCCTAGCAGCTGTCAATTGTTAATAGCTTCTAAGATAGGGGTAGGAATTTATATCCACATCCTATATACATGACTGATTGTTTTCTCTGGTTTGAGATTTGAAGCAGCCCCAGAACAGAATGACTGGAAGAAACAACAGGACCTGAACACTGGAGCTGGTGTTCCCTCTGAGAGGGCAGCCATAGCCTTTCTTCTTCTGACTGTTGATGTAGTGACTACAGTATTAGAGTTTGTAAACTTTCAAAACAATATTTAATATGGATATCTTGTTTGATGATCAATATTATCTGTCAACAATGAACCCAAAATTGGAATAAATAGATGTTCCACTCACAACTTTGCTATGTATGGTTTTCTTCACTTTATGACTATATGAAGAGAGCAGGATTTGAAATGTTAAGTAGTAGAAAGAAAAGAGTTCTTATTTCTTCCTATGATTCTCTGTGGGCAACACAATGACATATTGCAACCATCAGTTAACCACATATACTTCATTTAACCCAATATAATTCATATAGAGTTAACTGATGTTTTTAACACATAGTTAGGTATGTTCAAATGGGTTGAAAGTGAAGGTTATGAGTTACAAGTACATAATGTAGAAGTTTAGGCACAGACACAAATATTTGTTGAGTAGTCTGAAAAACTTATAAAATTCTGTCTGCAAAATGAAAATGAAATGTAATTTATCTCAAATTTATGCTGAAAATGAAATAAAATAAACTTATTAAATGTTTCCAATGTGGTTTGTGCTAAGTACATAATAAATGCTGATGGCAGTTAGTGGAAAAGGAGGAAGACAGAGCATAAACTACTGTAATGTTCTGTCAGCAAGGAAAAACACCACATTCAAAAGAACAGAGAAAATGAGAGAAGGGAAGAGACAAGAAATTATATTACAAAGGTTGTCAATTATCCTGGGGAATATTAATGCTCATTTTCTGCTGAGGCAGGTTTTATGTTAATTAGGAATCTAGAATCTTTTAGTACATAATGAAAATTCTTTCTCATGCTCTACATATTTGTACCTGACAATTACTAAAATAATTACTTAAAATTTGAACTTCCACCCATCCTTAACTCATGTTTGGGCTCAATGTGTAATCTAAAGTTTATTCTCCAAAATGCTTCCAGCAATTACTTTGATATATAAATAAAATGTATATAAAACATTACTAAAATTATCTTGAACAAAAGTATATGCCACATATAAGAAAATTTGAAAGTGAAAGATTTTTAGTAGTTAGATTTAATCAAGAAAAAAAAAACCAATGTAATTTGCTTATTATTGAAATTTTTAAGGATCCACTAAATTAATATAGAGATTAAAGCTTAGCATACTTACATGTTTTCTTCTTAGGTGACAACTGAAAATACATAGAGAAATACACATGAATAAATAAATGGTTATTGTAACAAAACTCCAGAGATTTTATTGATTGATAATAAAGTCAGTAAGAAAATTTTAAATACTTTCTATTAGTCTGCAAAGACTGTCATCACATTTTTTTAAATCCTCATCTTATGCTTTAGTGTTAGTCTAGGAAAACTAAGTCACATGATTAATAATGGATTTACATTTGGTTTATATGGCTTTGATAGCACAAAAATGATCATAAACACCTGATATCACAACAGAAAATTGCCTTGCATATCACTAAGGCACTACTAGAGGAAAGGTCAATCACAAAAGTTGTATTCTATACCATAGAACGTTGAAATCTTAAAGACAGAGTAGTCATTTCCAGGATATACGACAGGTAATTAAATGCACAAAATGGGAATTAAAATGCACAAAATTTCCAAAGAGTTTCCACTGTGCTAGGTTTCTACATCACCACTCCCAAATGTCCCCCAGTTCAAGTCGTCTCTCCGTGTACTCTTTCCTTCTGTCTCTCCTACCCCGGCCTGGAGTCTATGAGAGAGTGACCCTAGCCAAGTCGCCTAGTAATGAGGGATAAGGAGCCTGAACTGGCCATGTTCTACAACCAGGCAAGGAACTTGGCAGTGAGACTGGGACATTAACCAGCTGCAGAACCTGCCATCTACAATTTGCCTTTGCCTGCAAGATGTGTTGGAGTAATGGGGACGCAGAACTTGTCGGGAGTGGTCAGCCAATAACTGGTCCAACTTGAGGTTCACGCTAGAAGAGGAGCCCACTCCTGACGCTGCCGGGATGTCTAGGAACCAGAATCAGGATAGCCCAGAGACCCTGGATAGAACAAAGCACCACTGGGGAAAAAAAGTCAATGAAATGATTATAATGATATTCTGCTATACTCATAGATCGTGCCTAGCCCAATAGTAATCAGATGTCATCCAGGTGTCATCCAGAAACTGATTCAGAGATCCACAGCCAAACACTAGGCTGATCTAGGGGAACTCTGCAGAAGAGGGGAAGGAATTATTGTAGGAGCCAGAGATGTCCAGAGGTGTCAAGGACACCGGAGAACGCATCCCACAGATTCAAACGAGCAGGCTCATAGGGACTCACTGAGACTGAAGCGACAAACACAGACCCTGTATGGATCTGAGCTAAGTCCTCTCTATATAACTATGGTTGTGTAGCTTGGTATTCTAGTGGAACGCCCGACAGTGGGAGGAGGTGGCT
Organism: Peromyscus eremicus; assembly: GCF_949786415.1. Taxonomy (NCBI): domain Eukaryota; kingdom Metazoa; phylum Chordata; class Mammalia; order Rodentia; family Cricetidae; genus Peromyscus; species Peromyscus eremicus. The sequence continues at coordinate 76,264,759 of NC_081426.1, forward strand.
GTCTCTGACTCTTGACTGCACTTGAAATCCTTTTTTTCGTAACTCAGTGATCGTCCAGCCTTGGTATGAGGGTTTGTGTCCAGTCTTACCGTATCTTGTTAAGGCTTGATCAGTGAATATCCTTGAGAGGCCTTACTTTTTTTCTATGTTAGGGGAAATGAAGGAGGAGTCGATCTGGAGGAGAGGGGAAGTGGGGGCAGGAACTGGGAGGAGTGGAGAGAAGAGAAACTGTGGTCAAGATGTAATGTATGAGAAAAGAATAAAAGTTTTTTCTTAATTCAGCATACCACAAAAAATAAAGTAAAAACACACAGAATTTAAGTTTGGTTTGGGGGAGGAAACGAAAACAAAAATTATATAATGACAAACAAAAAAAAATGAAAAAATGAGTATACATTCCGATGCCAGGATGTTTAATGAAAGGGAAACATAGAAAGTGAAAGAAAAGAAAAAATAATATATTTGATATATCTTGAAAATAAAAGTTAATATTTGCCTTCAAAAAAAAAAGAAAAATACCTAAATGATGGTTTGTTATTGTACGTTTTTCCTCAAAGCAGAATATTTTAATCTATCCAGGATGATGCTTCTCTATTCACGAAAGATATCCATGTTACATTTTATATATATTGCTTAAGCAAATAAACTCCTTAGCTTCAGATATTACAAAGTTGAAGGAATATTCATGTGTTTAACTTGTGATCTGTACATTATTTGGGTGTGCAAATATGAATGTAGCTAAAGATATAAAGCTCATTTTAAATTATGAAAAGTTGCTGCTCAATCCACTATGCTTGTAAAAGGTTGCTTTTATGTCAGACACCCTTCTAAGCCCCTGAAACCAAAATATGGAGTTGTTTGATGCCTTATATAATGTAACAGTGGTGGGTTAGCAAGATTGCTCCATGGATAAGTTGCCTGCCATGAAGCCTGACAGCCTGATCCCTTAAACTCACATGGTAGACAGAAGGAATGGATTCCAGCTTGTCTTACGTTGACATCCAAAGGCTCAGTGAGTGTGTGTGTGTGTGTGTGTGTGTGTGTGTATGTGTGTGTGTGTATACACACATGCATTTTCATACACAAAATAAAATAAATAAATGTAATTGAAACTTGTAAAAATAAAATGACAATAGTAATTGTATGTAACCCATAAACGTATTTGTGTATATATACATTAAATTATATTTAGATTATCTAACAATGCAGTCCAAGTTGTATACAGATAATTGCAATACCACATTATTTACAGAGCAATGACAATTAAAATAGTCTCTACTTATTCTGTATAGATGCACTTTTTCCAAAAAGTTTTCTATCTGCAGATGCATTACTTGTGAATGCAGGACCCACATTTAATTAATGTCCAAATATATGTTGTTTGTCCACTCCAGGGGATTAATGCCAATACATTAAAATAAAAACACTAATGAAAACCCAGGTTACTAGTAACAAAGATCCTATTAGTTCCCATTTTCTAATTTCTTGGACAAGAACACAAGAACATCTAATGTTATAGGGTAATTATCCCAGAACAACAATAAGAAAAAACTTTTAAAGTATTCTCTCATGTTTTACATCTTCCCATACAATATTATGTTTTTATGTGCCATGAGGAAATTGAAGGGGCAAACAGTAAAATAATGTTCTCAGCATGACAGACTAATCAGACTATCTCCAGGGAAAATACATCCTTGTGAAAGCCCCCCTTTCCATGTATAGAGAACTGATTAAAGACACATGTTCTTTCATGATTACAAAACATGTTTTTATAGTTGGCTATTAAAACACAATCTAAGGAGACTCACTTGGATGTACTTGACTTTTTCCCACAATAATATAGTGGCAAAGACAATATACCAATGATTATCCACCTTTATTTGAAGGAAGCTGTTGTTTCTACACAAAGTTCATCAATCCACCAGAACAGTGGCAGGGTCAAAGCAGAGATCTGCTGAAATGTATGGAAATTAGCCTCAAGTGTGCAGATAGAAAATGTCAATAAAGGGATTAAAAAGCATCCAAATAAGCAATCCTCCTCAGGGCCAAAATCACTGATGAATCAAATGGCTGAAGACATTCAAGGAGAAGATATTCTTCAGGTTGGACCTTTGACTACGATGTGACTACAAGAAATCGACAGTTAGAAACAAAGTGGTGTGGTAAAGAATTACTTCAAAAACAATGTGATTTATCCATATGTATTCTAACTTGTTTATTTTATGGTTTTCTTTATAAATAAAGTATTAAGTGGAATACTTTTATGTTTGATGTACATCTTATAACATTCTGCTTTGAAATTGTGCCAGCTGATTTTATATTACAACTGGGTTGAACCATTGAAAATATGGATATTTCTAAATATTATTTTTGTATGTGTCTATTAGACTGTCTCCAGAAGGCTGCTTTAATATTTGTATTGATGAACAAAATAAAGTAGATGTTCAATATGACTAATCATGAAAGAGAACAGGAGGCTAAATTCCCTTTGTGCTGAGTAAGCATTCAAGTGAAATAGTCTTATCTCCCCATGGGCTGTGCTGTTGGCCATCAGTAATCTTGGTTCTCAAGCTTCAGAATATGACTGGAATATTAACCAGCTTCCTTTGTGGATCATTAGCCTATAGATCATATGCCTTATCTATCAGCTTCCATACTGTGTGAATCAATGTGTCGCAATAAAACCTCATTCTGAATTCCTTAGGGTATTTCTCTGGAGAACTTTGACTAACACAAAACTAGAATAATGAGAAAAATCTTACTTTAGAATAGCCAAAACTTTCAGAAAATTTATCTTAATTCATAAAGTTGGCAAAGAGAACTGCAGGACTAATCTAATCAGCAATTTAATAGCATCCTTGAAGAACAAAATTATTTCCATCACTCTAGTTTAATCATCAATTTCATCTTTTCCTAATGTAATTTTCCCTAATTATTGCCAAAAGTCTGCCATTGTTTGCTATAACTGATGCTCTAATGATAAGGAAGCCACATGTATGTTCCTACAAGAAACAAGCATACTTGTTTGTGTGCCCCTTAAACATATCATATGTTCTTTCCAAACCATCCACATGCAAGAAAATCGTGATTGTGTGATAACTACAAATAACCATCTGACTGACACAGATTTTGGGAATCTTCACAACCAAAAATAAAGTATTTACATGCAAACTCAAATTTAAATACTTTAAAGAACGTTTTCTAGCAAACTACAAATTGTGTGTTGTTAGATTGCAATTTGATGATATAAATAGTATATTAATATTTCAGAGTAAAGTGTAAGGTACTTAAAAGCAAGTAAGATTTCAAAAGTGTATATACTTTGAATTATTTTATATGTAATAAAACATCAATTTACTTTTTAACTTCATGGAAAAATTAAACTGCTGCTCTAGTTGTCTTTTTATTCATTCATGAATCTGTGTGCATGCTTATTCACCTAAATCATTTATTTATTCTGTTTGCTTATCTCAATTTTTAATGAACATTTAGTTGTATGATAATCACTGTACTGGTCTAGTAAACATACCTGCTGAGTTATATAATTCAGAATTCCCATCTAGACTTTTGTCTGTAATATTCACAACTGTACTGATTTCTCTGCATTGTAAAGCATTTCTATAGGGAAAATTTTAATTACATACTAAAAATAATTAAGCATTAAATCTGAAAAGTGTATAGTTTAAACATGGCTATACATAAATAAAAGATTTTACTTCATAAATGCAAAGTTAAAGACTTCTCATTTAAGAGTTATGATAAATTTCTTCATTGTTCTTAAACATTAAATTTTACTCTTTAAAATAAGTAAGATACATTCTATTATTTGATAATTGAGTTACCATAAATTAATACTAAGAGAAATTACTCGACTTTCCTTTCTTTCCAACTTCCCATTTCTACAGAAGTCTCACAGATTTTATATCTGTTTCCAGATGGGAAGCATTTAGAACTTATATAGCATAAATATATTCATTATGCATTTTAACCATTTACTAATTAATCAATAAGCATATCTATCAAAGGAACTAATTAAGAGTTGTGTCATAAAAGCAGGCAATCCTGAGTTATCCTTCTAATATCCTATTATCTAGTCCTAGCCTTCTGGGTCTGGAATTTCATGATCACTCTGAAGCCAGTAAAGCTGCTATTCGATCTTTTTGTTTATTATTTAACTCAAGTCTGAGTTTGCAAGAACTGATATTAAATTTTAAAGCAATGTATTAGGTAAGAGATCTATGAATCTCACCGTGTTCTGTCAAAACTAAGCTACAGGGGCCGGGCGGTGGTGGCGCACGCCTTTAATCCCAGCACTCGGGAGGCAGAGCCAGGTGGATCTCTGTGAGTTCGAGGCCAACCTGGGCTACCAAGTGAGTCCCAGGAAAGGCGCAAAGCTACACAGAGAAACCCTGTCTCGAAAAACCAAAAAAAAACTAAGCTACAATGATCCTACGGACAGCCTATAAACCATGCGGTATATGAGCTCAGAGTAGAGTTTATCTTTATTACCTTCTTAAAAGGTCGATCTATCTTGTTGAATTGCACATGGTTAGACAATCCTGTGGCCATCTGATCTACGTTTGGGATACAAACAATAAGCAGAACTTGTAAGACTATTTGCTGCTATTGTGAAAGTTATATTTCTCAACAAGATACTACCTTTACTCTATAAATAGCTCAGAAACAAGAATCAAATATCTGAGTTTTTAGCACTGTTTTTGTGTTATCTAGATTTGTGACTGTGGTATGTACATTCATTAGATGGCAAGTCTTTTAAGCTATTTGGATTACTCTCAGTAGCTATCCAACATCCCTCTGAAGGTCTGTGGGAACTGAAACAGCAGGGCCACACATTTTATATGCAATTTTCTCTGCAAAGACTTATGTGGACCTCTAATTGTTTATTTGGAATTAGGCTGTTTCTAGATGATTCAGCATCCCTTTTCACTAAAAAACAATGTGGAATAATTATAGGATTACAATGACATGGCTTCTTGTAGCTGTTTGTAGTAAAATACTGTAGGCATCTTGCCTCTGAATTCCCCTAGTTTGGTGTATTTTGTGTTAATTACTTGTCTCTCGACCTCACCAAACCTCTTTCCCAAGAATACTAACTTCCCCTACCTTCACCAAAAGCTATTCCTGGGCTTGATTAGGAATCACAAACACAAGTCTCTCATGAGATACAAACAAAAATATGGAAAAGACATTGAACTCTGAGGTCTTTACTGTATAGAAATACAATATTTTTATTCCTACTCTGTTTCTTTTGAACTATTTAGACTTACTGATTTTTTTAAGCTTTTATATTTTATTTGCTTGCTTGGGATCATACCATGATTTAGTGCATACAACAGTGGCTTAAATTCAACATAAATTGTAGTTTGAGAATACGTACAATAGAATAACAATCTTCAGAGGGTATTTGGCCTGTACGGTGACTCACAGCAACACTTGTCATTTAAGTCTTATGAGATAATATTTGAGGAAGTAGGTTTACAATTTCTATTCTGTATATAGAAAAAAATCTAAGAAAATATAACCACAATAAAATATCTTTAGCATATCGAGTAATAATTATTCTGCCAGGTGGGGGAAGATAGCTTGGCTTGAGACATGGCTCAGTGCTAGAGAACATAAACTATTTGACAACTGAAGAAAAGTTAGCTCACAGCACACACACTGAGTGGCTCACAACCGCCTACAACTCCAGCTCCATAGGGAACTGGTGGCTTTGGTCCCTGTGGGCACCTGCACTCATGTTTTAATACTTATACACAGAAATACACACATAGTTCAAAATGACATGAATTTAACATATCAAATAAATTAAAAGAATACATGAAATAATCCATCAGGAAAATGACTTGAGAATAAGGTATATAACTCTGTATTAGCTTCTTCCTACGTTATAGCCCAAATTCTAGACTTTATAAATTACAAATTTAGCACGATTCATTAAGTTTTTAATATTGAACATAGTTAAAAATAGGTATGTAGTATATATTTATGTTATGGATTGAACAATTTCCCTCTAAATTTCTTTGTTGAATTTCCAAAACCCAGAGCAATTGCATTTAGACACAGGTCTTTAAAGAAGATAGGTTATGTGAAGTAGTAATTGCTGGATAGTCATTCAATAGCGCTGGAGTTAAAAGAAGAGGAAGAAACATGTGAATTAGGAGTACACAGGAAAGCACAGTGAGTCAACAGTGAGAAGCTCTCTCAACAATGTGGCATTACCAAGAGTTTGTAAAGAGCGAACAATGGGCTTGGCAAAGCCTGTGATCCTGTGGTATTTGGGGTTTTCCATGGGGCTCCTTTGTTCAGTGACTCAACAAGGTATAACCCATTCCTTGCACTGAAAGTTGTTTCACTTGGTAGCATGTTTATATGGGACTTTCTTTCCCTCATCATTTGGTGACTCTATTCAAATGTCTTTCATATATGCATATAATTTAAGAAGCTTATAGAGTAGCAGGCTTTATATGGTTCCTCAAATGGTCCTTAGTGTTGCCTGCCCCATATTTCCTTACCTCTCTTTTCCATTCCCCCTGCCTCATTTAATCATGCCATTCCAGTCCTCCTATTCCTCCTCCATAGCAATATATCTATTTCCCCTCTTTTGGGAGATTCTTTTCTCCCCAATAGTCCCTTGCTAGGTATTTAACCTCTGTGGCTGTTTGGGTTGTAGTACATACATCAAAAGCTTAAAAGCTAACATCCACATATAAGTGAATACATACCATGTTTGTCTTTTTGGATCCTGCTCAGCTACCGGCCTGTCAACTTTTTATTAACTAATGAGAGTAATATGTATTCATAGTGTAGAAAAGGGTTGTTCCAGAACATTTCCCCCTTTTTGTCTAATTAAAAAAGAAAAGTTTTAACCTTAATATAGTAAAACTATTTACAAAACAAACAAACAAAAAAAAACTAAGTTATTAAGCAAGAATTAGAGTAACAATATCCAATCAAGCAGCATCCACTGGACTTACCATGCTACTGGCTAGCTTTTCCTTTTGTTCCCCAAGCCCTCTGAGTGAGTCTGGGATTTTTCATGTTGCAGCATCTCTACAGCAATCTCCACAAACCCGAAAACCACAGGTGCCACCCCTTACCATGAGCCAGCTCTGCCTTCACGCAGCTCTGGGCTTTCACTTACAGCCCATCACATGTGGTGCTTTCACATGTTCCTCATTGTCTGCCTCTCAGGTGGCTGGCTCTTTGACTCCTTTTCCACCTCAGGTGTGGGCTTTCCCTGGATCCCCTCCTTAGGCTGCTGGCACAAGACCAGTGGCAGCTGTCCTCAGCCAGGCTGTGCACGACCTGTGTTCTCTGCCCAGTAGTGCTATGCAGCACCAAAGTCTCACACTTCACCCTTAACATCGGCAGATTTGGTGAGACAATTGGGACTTTTTAAAGGAGAGAATTTGTTGAGAGAGAGAGAGACAGAGAAACAGAGAGAGACAGAGACAGAGAGAGAGACAGAGACAGAGACAGAGACAGAGAGTTTTTTTCCCACATTAAAAAATGGGAAACACACCAGCCAGGTGGTGGTACACGCCTTTAATCCCAGCACCTGGGATAATCATTATTAATTTGATAATTCTTGTTTTATCCCTAAAAAAAAGTTAGTTGATTTCAATGCCAAATAGGAGAAATTGACTGATAATATGTAGGACTTACAAATAATGACTAAAAAAAATGCAATTTTGATGGAAAAGTTAGAAACCTTAGAAAAATTTATTAAAACAGATAATAGAGATATTCAGACAAAGACAGAGTAATTTAAGTGATAACCAACCTCACTGTTACATTATGAAATTAGAAAGGAAGAGCCCAAGGTTATCAAAAGACCAACCTTAATTTATCCAGTCACTATAAAGTAATAATGGCCAAATGACAGTTGCCCTCAAAGACTCTGTGAGAGCCGATTTGATTCCTGTGGAAATGTTAGATTTGAGGAGATTTAAGGAAGTGATAGTCTGATATGGTGTGTATTCACCTTTTATGAGGCAGATGTTAAATTCAAGGTCAACTAGTAACACAATTACCCCATAAGACTGGAAAGACTTGGTTAGAGCAGTATCTGAACCTGGTCCTCAATTACAGGGCAAGAACTGGTGAAAAAATGACACTAAGACCATTGAACAACAAACTAGGGCTAGAGGTATGGAAATTTCCCAAGACCAACTTCTTGGAAAGGGTGATTATGCTGATGTACAAAGACAGTCTACATATGATGATGAGCACACATTGGCTCTATGTCCTGCAGCAGCTTTGAATGCTTGGGATAGAATTGAAGAAGTCGGAAAGGAAACTGAGTCATGTCCTAAAATTATACAGGGCCTAAAAGAAACCTTAACTGATTTTTTATAAAGGCTGACTTCAGCTGTAAATAGAATGATAACAAATCCAGAAGCTAGACAAATAATAATTGAATCTATGGCTTTTGAAAATGCTAATTCACAATATAAAAGAGTAATTAAGCCTGTAAAGGCAAGACCAGAACACATAAAGGAATGAATCTGAGATACAGTCAATATTAAATCTCATAACCATGATGATGCTTGGATAGAAGAGGTGATTTCCAGAGGCTTGAAGAAAAATCAAAATGTCAGATTTTTTGAATGTGGTAAACAAGGTCACCTAAAAAGGGATTGTAGGCAAGACACTCCTAGAAACACTTTTTTTGTTGTTGATGGGTTTTTTTGCTTGTTTGTTTGTTTGTTTTGTTTTTTCTAGAAATAATCCAAACTAATTACCCCTGCCTTCTGGAGTATACAGAAGGTGTGGTAAAGGCTGACATTGGACCAATGAATGCAGATCAACAAGGGACAGACAAGGTAACCCTTTGCCATTGGGAAATCCCTGGGTGGCCTCTCGCAGGCACCAATGCCAAATATGGTTCAATCATTCCCTGTCACCATGGGGGAAACTCCACACCAGAGCAATTAAAGGACCTAATGCCTATTTTAAAAAAAAAATCATACTGCTCTGGATGACAGAAGAGCTTTGGAAGATAAAACAATAATTTCAGAAGAAACCATAAATCAAATATTTTGACAAACTTCTATAAATGATCAAACACCAAAATTAAAAATACAAATAAATGTCGTTGTAATTAAGGGTCTTGTAGACACAGGGCAGATATAACAATAATTGTGTCTTGGCATCCAAATTGGCCTCTTCAGGAAATAAATGTTCATCTTTTAGGGATTGGAACTTTATCTCAAATAAAGCACAAGATGGGTCGAATGAATAGTGCCAGAAGAAAAAACAGGAAAATTGAAGTCATATGTGGCTAACATAGCAATGAATTTATTAGGGGGTATGATTTGTTACAGCAATGGAATACCCAGATTAACATTTCTTCAATCTCAGAAACAAATAATAAACTAATGTAGCTAGAGTTTTCCTGCCTGGGCCAAGGTCAGGATAAATCTCTCTCACCTACCAGTCTCGCAGCCGCTCAGACCCAACCAAGTAAACACACAGAGACTTATATTACTTATAAACTGTATGGCCGTGGCAAGCTTCTTGCTAACTGTTCTTATATCTTAAATTAACCCATTTTTATTAATCTATAAGTTGCCACGTGCCTACCAGTATCGGTATCTTAACATGTTACTTCTCTTCATGGCGGCTGGCAGGGTCTCTCTGACTCAGCCTTGCACTTCCCAGCATTCTCCTCTCTGCTTGTCCCACCTATACTTCCTGCCTGGCTACTGGCCAATCAGTGTTTTATTTATTAACCAATCAGAACAACACATTTAACATACAGAACATCCCACAGCAAACTAACATATGTTTCTGGGAAAAATATTAAAGGGTACTATAAGGAACAGTCACTGACCACTCAGGTTGTACATAAACAGCCCTACCTTTAAAATGGTTAACTGACAAACCTGTCTGGGTAGAACAATGGCCTTTGACATAAGAAAAATTACAGGCCTTAGAACAGTTGGTACAGGAACAGTTAAACGTCAACATATTGAAGAATCAAACAGTCTTTGGAATTCTCCTGTATTTGTTATTAAAAAGATATCTGGAAAGTGGAGAATGATAACCGATCTAAGAGCTATTAAGATGATTCAAAATTGATAAAGATTACATTTAAAAAAAAAGAGGATCTCTTGATTAGAAGAAATAATATTTCACCAAACAGCCTGGCCATTCAATTTAAACTGACTTATAAGACTAGCAAATGCTTTTCATTTCATCAGATATAGCTTGCCAAAAGGGAAACTACCCAAAGTTATGGTTGTGGCAGGGTTTTGTTTTTGTCTTTCTTAGAGAATGAAGGCATCCGGCTAAGGAATCTGAAGACCACTGGACAAGTGAAATATCTGAAAAAAACGAACAAATCACCCAGAAAATATGTCCCAAGAAAAATAGTAAATTGGCCTATTGGTACATCAAATTTTCAACAGGATAAAATTTCATATATCTTCCCAAATGTTTGTTTCTGCTGCTCTCTACAGACATTTAATACAAATGGTCTTCTTGTGGTTTCAGTTCAACTAAAAATTAAAATTGGCTTTGGAGTTGGAGCATGGCTGTCTTCTTCTCTAAATCAAAACATGCTTGTTAAAGGAATATCCAAAATCTCTGTCTCATGTCAAAAGAGCCACCTGATATGGGAGAGAGAAGGAAAACCAAAATTGAGGGACTATTCTATTGCTACTCATTTGATAATTCTTTGGTTTTATTTTGCCTCTTTAAAACTTTTCTTAAGGTGTAAATATTGTCTCAAAATTTATAATATTAATACATATATTAATTTTTGTCATGATATTAATGGTCATAAAGAATAATAACTAATTCTTAAAAAAAAGGCTTCATCTAATTTCCTGTACATGATTTCAGCTTTGAGTCTCTATCAGGTAACTAGGAATTAAGTTTTTGTACTCTTGATGTACATAACAAATTATGGTCCCTTAACTTCTTTCAGGTCTGCTATATATGACATTTAAAATGTTTATGTTTTCTGCAGTGAACCATAACCATACCTAACAGTGACCTTTGAAGTCTCCAAAAAGAGGATGGGGCCCCACGAGGATGATTTCACCCAGTTTGTGGTAAAGCCACTAAGATGACAAACATCACCCCAAAATCAGCTTTAGACTACAAACTGTTCAGGACAATTTCAAGGTGATTAGCTGAGATAGTCTAGCCTTACAGACTACTCTAGACATGACTTGAAATAACCCTTGCACTTTCCCATTACACAGATACTGGACAACAAATGATGCAGCTAGGTCTCCCAGAACTTGACAATTATCACAATTTTTTCAGGGTCCCCTAAAGATGCCATCACCCCCAAACAACAGGAAGCAATTTTAAGAACAGAACACCCACATCCCAAGAGGTGGGGTGGGCTGTTTTTGGTCATTCAGTGGATATTTGTCATGGTTTAGGGGGACTGATTACAAGTTGTCATTGGTAATGGTCAGCAAAAAAAAAGGATGAGCAAAAGGGAGATTCAGGGATTTTTTTTTTTCTGAAAAGAAAAAAAAAGGGTATATAGAAATAATAGGATGAAGGGGTAGATTATTGTATCTACTTTTAAGCAAAAAAAAAAAAAGCACCTACTAGTTTTAAATATTTTACCATGGTGTGGATTTTTGTATATTGATACAAATTTGGGGTTATTTTTGTTATATTGTATATATGTTTCTACTCTTCTTTAAGATAGTTTTATATATTGGTAGAAATATAAAGTTATTTTTGTCAGAACCTATTGTACATATGTTTATACTCTTGTTCAATGTATTTAACAATATACTGTATATTTCTAGTCCTTGAAAATTGTTATTACAAACTATTTAGGATAATAAAGAAATGTAGGTTAGTAGTTTATCATCTATTACAATTACATTTGTAGTCATGTTAGATATGTTTTCAAGGTCAAACAGATATATTTTTGATAGACAGGTGGTCTTCAAACACTTTAGAGTTCTAGAGAATATGGTATTTAAGATGTTATAATAACATAAGTTTCTTTTTTATGACAATGAGACATGTCTGCTCCTGGCAGCACCAATCTACTTCAGAGAAGATGATGGGCACCAAAGAAACTGCATATGGAGTTTACTTTCTTTGCGGCAAAAGTTAGTCACTTGGGATGAAACTACCCTTCCCTCAACTACTGACAGTTGCTGTCCATATAGGACAAGCAGGACACAAAAGAAAGTTGCTGCCAAACTTTGCCAAGTCAAGTCAGGACAGTCCAAAATTCCTGGTTAACAGAAGAATCTGCCAGATATTCTAGGCCTGCAGGTCAAAGATTGATGCATCAATGTTACAGGGGAGCCATGGGTGACTGTCCAGGCAGCCAGCTGTTTCTGTCATTTATTAGATTTGGAAGCTCTTTGTTCTGCATTTCCTGTTTACTCAGGTAATATTATATCCTTCTCAGGTCTCTAATGGAGTTGAAGACCAGATAGTTACAGCTATAGTTTTCTTTGTTAACAAATTCAAAAGAGAAACTACCAAAAGAGGTGGAAAGTATAGAATATTGAAACACACAAAAAGATAATTTTGGATTGATAATGCAAGTTAGGATAGAAAGTGAATTAGGTACAACACTTTGAACTCACCAAGATAGGATAGATAATGGAATATTTTCTCTGAATTTGTCAAATGCAAATGGACTAGACATTGATAATGCAGTTATTACATGTATATATTTGTATATGGTTATTGTACTTATTGTATATAGTTTTACTATGTTATCTAAAACCTTCACTTTTTATTTAGACATTTTTGTGTGATATTTTGATTGTTCTGACAAATAAAGCTTGCTTGGAGTCAGAGGGCAGGGCTAGCCACTAACTGACCAAAATTAATCATAGAGGTTTGAAGGATTACAGACAGAGAGAAGACAGGAAGTAGTAAGGTAGAATAGAGAGAGGAGCTCAGCCCTTTAGAATGAAGGAACAAAATAGGTAAAAAGCCACTGATGTCTGCTCCTTGTTCTCTGATCTTCCAGGTTCTTACCCCAAAATTTGACTCCTGATTTTTTATTGATAAAGATTAATAAGATTAATTCTTCACATACCCCTAGTTATATTTTCAAAAGCATAATATATTTTGAAAATAATGCTAGTTTATACAGCCAAATATCTGAAGAATTTTTCTTTTAAATTCCAGATAAGAATCAGAATTCAGGCAAGCATCTACTTAAGGTTTTCCCTTTAGTACATGTGTATTGAAGGTTCTAACTTTCACATTAAACAATAAAACCTGTCATCTATTGAGAAGTGGCATTCTATACAGCTGCCAAATTACAGTTTTTGTAATTAAACATTTTAAGTTTTCTCCCTAAATTTAGTATTTATTTGAAATTATTAAAATTCAGGTTAAAAGTATATTAACCAGGAAAGACTCAAATAAATTCTCCATAATCAATTTATATATTCTCTACAATCAATTCTTGTCAATTAAAATTTTAGTTATATAAAATCTATACACTTATATTAATCTGTGCACTTTATATAATTATATTATATTTATTTTTATTTTTCACTCTTCATTATTAAATATGTATCTGTCCTTCACTAGAAAGTAAGAGAATCAGCCTAAATAAATTACATTGCAAACGCAACCATCTCAAATGGAAGGAGTAGAAAAATCAAGGATGATCTTATGTGTAAACACTGTGGCCTTGTATTTTACATCTATAAAATGTACAGATGTAAATAAGACTGAAGAATGGGGGTGTGGTGGTATTGTGTTTCCTAAAATATTGTGTACCCTAATAAACTTATCTGGGGTCAGAGAACAGAAAAGCCACTAGATACGTAGGCTACAAAATGTTGGCACTCACGCCTTTAATCCTAGCATTCCAGAGGCAGAAATCCATCTGGGATCTCTGTGAGTTCAAGGCCACACTGGAAACAGCCAGGCATGGTGACACACGCCTTTAATCCCAGGGAGTGAGCCTTTAATCCCAGGGAGTAATGGTAGAAGACAGAAAGATATATAAGGCATGAGGACCAGGAACTAGAAGCATTTGGCCTGGTTAAGCATTTGGCTGGTTAAGCTTTTAGGTTTTGAGCAGCACAGCTCAGCTGAGAGCCATTCGGATATGAGGACACAGAGGCTTCCAGTCTGAGGAAACAAGACCAGCTGAGAAGTTGGCCAGGTGAGGTTAGCTGTGGCTTGTTCTGGTTCTCTGATCTTCCAGTGTTCACCCCAATAACTGGCCTCAGGTTTGATTTTATTAATAAGACCATTTAAGATTCCTGCTACATGGGGGGCTTTCTTTAATGAGGACATACCAACAAATCTTTACAATAAATTCTCATGGAAGCAGTTTCTTTAGAGTTCATTGATTTATATTTTAGTTTTAGTTAAAAGACTGATAAAACCCATTTAGACTTACAAACACTGTTAGAGTATGCAAAATGAACTAAAACATGTTTTTTAAATTATGAATAAAATTAAAATGGAAACAAAGTTTATATTATACACATCTTTCATAGTCTTCTGAACTTTTAATAATCCACTCAATTTGTTATCAAATTGTCTTAGGTGGTATTTCAGCAACACTTTACGCTTTTGACTGCTCCTCTGCTCAGACATTTCTGCTGTTAGTGTGCAGCAGGAACTATTTTTTTTGTTCTCTCTCTCCTTAATACACCACTGGTGGCTCCTAATTTGTCTTATCTGCTCTGTCCTCCAATTATGTTGACTCACAGTGAAATATACCATAATTTAATCCTTTCAGAGGCTTGTCTGTGTTTTATGCTCATTCTTTTGGTGCCTCATCTAATCTTGAGAGATTTGAAAACATTCATATAAAGTGGTGTTCATTGCTTGCCTCAGCCAGAGCTGTACTCCCAAATTATGCTGAAAAACTGCATTTTCCAAGCAATATTTGGCTATTTGGATCGATTTGGAATGCTAATGCTGGAGAAGGATGTTCTGCATCATTTATGAAATGTAACCAACACCCTGTCTATCGTCGCACAAGGCATAGAATGATGAATAACCTATTTCTTCACATAAAGTGGTATCACTTTAAGTAAATTATCAGCCTATGAGTATATGGATGTATTGAAATCAAGCCAGAAAATGGAGGCCTAAGAACTTACCAAAAACACCATGTGGGAGAGAAAGGTACAAAAGGGACCCTGTAAAGAGAAGAATCCTAACACTGAGAGAATGAAAACTTCACCAACCTGTCATCAGACCACATATGTGTACATCAAGAGACCTAACACTTTGAGAATACCTGACTGCCCCAGGGCTTCCCCACTTCTTGGTCTCCACTGTCTGTACAACCTGTTCAACGTACCATTCTGTCTGTTTTCCACTTGTTATTGTTCTAGGTCCATCCTGACCTTCATAACCACAGCCTTGATAGTCTCCTTATTTACTTAGACAGCTCTTCCTCATCTGTGGCGAGTCACTCTATGTCTTAGCTCAGTGCTGATCTTCGCCCATGGCTTGACCCTTAGGGCAATGACTCCACCTTAGATGTTTGATATTTTATCTTACTAACACTTGCGAGTTCCTTTTT
Source organism: Peromyscus eremicus (assembly GCF_949786415.1). Lineage (NCBI taxonomy): Eukaryota > Metazoa > Chordata > Mammalia > Rodentia > Cricetidae > Peromyscus > Peromyscus eremicus. The sequence continues at coordinate 76,280,291 of NC_081426.1, forward strand.
ATTTACATGTCAGCCTCCTGCTTCTCCTTTATGTAAGGCCTCTTTGGGACACTTAAACTCTGCTGTGGTCTCTTTAACTCTTTGCAGTCATTCTATTACCTATACATATGCATATGTGGATCTGAGAGTTAACATAAGTAATTGAGATTGGAGCTATTTACCATGACCAACTATGAAGGGAAATCAGGACATGTTGATAAATGTTAGCTGAAACTGTCATCTCATGTATTTATTCTCATTTAATTAATACTGATACTACATGTCTTAGTCAATGTTCTATTGCTGTAAAGACGTATCATGACCATGGCAACTCTTTTTTTTTTTTTTTGGTTTTTCAAGACAGGGTTTCTCTGTGTAGCTTTGCGCCTTTCCTGGAACTCACTTGGTAGCCCAGGCTGGCCTTGAACTCACAGAGATCCGCCTGCCTCTGCCTCCCGAGTGCTGGGATTAAAGGCGTGCGCCACCACCGCCCGGCTGGACCATGGCAACTCTTATATAAGGAAGCATTTAATTGGGTTTTGTTAACAGTTCTTCGATTTAGTCCATGATTAGCATAGCAGGAAGCATAGTGGTATGCAGCCAGACATGGCACTGGAGAAGGACATCTGGATCCAGAGGCATCAGGAAGAGTCACTGGGCCTGTCTTGGGATTCTCAAGCTTCAAAGCCCACGTAAATTGGCATATTCTTTCCAACATATACTCCAACAAGGCCACACTTCCTAATCCTTTTAAGTAGTATCACTCCCTAATGACAAAGCATTCAAATATATGAGCTCATGGGGGCCATTCTTATTCAGCCATCATGCTATGTAAATGCACTAATGTGCCCATCTATGTTTCTGACTACACACTCGTGTCATTGTTTATCTCAAAAAGTATATAGCTTGCAAAATAAACAGAAATTAATTATATAAATGAACTTGGAAACCTATCTACCCAAATTGAGTGATGTCCTGTGTGAAATCCATACATGTTGATTACTGCAGTTTGTTTTACAAAACGCTCCCTGCAAATATCCTCTTATGAAGTCTATTACTAATACTGTGTTGCCCTTACTCAAGGTTTTGCTTTATGCAATAACTTTAATGAGTGATAAAATCTAACCTTATAATGCACTGTTTTTCAAATTGTCTAGTACTAACACAAATTTTTAGCAAATGTATCAAACAAGCAAAACTGCTGCTGTTTTGTAATAGTGAGAATCAGTCACCAAGGAAGAAAGCAAAAGTAACACTTATCATAGAAGAAAGTAATTTTAATAATATTAGACTGTCAGTGTCAAATACTTTGTCTTGAAAAACATGTCAAGAATACAAGGATAGCTTTAGTTACAGTTGACACTGGAGAAAGAGAAGTATGAGTGTGATAAGCAAATATCACCAGTGAAATCATCTAAAAAGACTGGCTTGGCAAAATGGAAGGTTTTAGGTCTAGACAAGAGTGACAGATGTGGTGGCCATAAATCTTTGAATAAAATTTATAAATTACATTTTCTTGTTATTGTGGTAAGCCAGACAGAACTGAAATGGTTCTGTGTGCTTGTCTGTTTTATTCCATTTTATGTGTAAAGGGGCCTGCCCTAGACTGAGTCCAAATTGACACAAGAGCTCTAGAAATTGATAAATGTTAATACATCTCTATGCTGATAGTGACTAATAAGCACATCTCAAACTCTTTAAGAAAGTTTGAGATTTTAAAGTGTCTCGTTGCTTCTAAGTAGATTTATCAAAGAAAATTAACTAATATTTTCTCATGGAAAGTTACCAGTACAAAAGACTCCTTATGCTTTCATTGTACATATAACAAGGATATTTCAAATAATTCCTGTGCGTTAATACAAAATATTTTATTAGTTTGATGTATTATGCAAGGTAAAGTAAATTGATTTAATGTGAGTAAAAAGGGAACAAAAATCTTATAGTTCAGAGGTCATCATTATATTAATTTTAAAAAATTTTACTTTGAATTATGAATGTTTTGTATTTCATGTAATAGTCTACTAGATAATAGCATATACATGAATTAAATCACTAAAAGGACAAAAGTGTCTGAGTGTTACATTCATCTTGAGAAGATAATTGATACTGGCAAGCTTAATTCTGCAGGCTTTCTTCCTAGTTATCTCTGTATCAGTAAGCAGATATTGTCTCTAAAACAAATGTATTTAGATATAAAAGTCCCATTTGTATTTTCCTCAAATTATTAGTAAATTTAGTGCAACAGCTTTAAAAGTGTTTGCATTAGTCAATCTGTTATGCCACATTTAATGTTCCCTTGGAAGGACTTGTTTGTTATTCTCTCATATAGTCATGGTTATATTAATTTTCACCTAAATATGTATTTAGAACAATAACATAATCCTTTTTCTGAAAATAATACAAAAACATAATGACAAGTGAGGTTATGCAAAAGAAAAAGAGGCCTTGATTCTAATAAATACATTATTATAAATATAACATGTTTATTAAATCTTGCTTCATAACATTTAACATTAATGTGTTCTGAATTTTGAGCCCATTGTTTACTTTAGATGGGAAACTATTGAATGAAATATCAAAATCTTCTGTAATGCTTCTTGCATATTGCTGTCCATTTGGATTAAAGGCACTGTGTCTTAGAGGTGAAGGCCTTCATTCATCCCTCGCATTTATAGTTTCACTTTTATACTTTTGTCCCATCCTTCAACTTTTCTTTTACAGTCTTCACTCATTCCCTTCAAAAAGTTACTTTTTTTAAATAACTATTTCCTCTTTTTCCTAAGAACTTGAAATTAATACATAGGATGAGACTTGTTTCTTGTGTTTTGTTTATCAACTCAGGCCAAAACGTGACAGAATCTCAGTTACATTAGAGTATTATTATATAACACAAAGGTAAAAGCTTATATGACTAATATAAATTTGAAAATTAAAGATTTTGTTTGAATCAAGGATACAAAATAGTTTTCAAATTATATAAGCAATATCATTTAGAGCTTTCTATAATTATCTAATAATGTGAAGACAACTTCATTGCTGTAGGCCTTCTTGGTATTTCACTGTTATAATGAAAGTAGATATCAAGTCATTTTAGGACAGAAATGGAATGGGGGTATATCTGACATGTTAGTTTGACTGTGTTAAGACAGACAAGCAAGCCAGGTGGTGGTGATGCACTCCTTTAGTCCCATCACTGAGGAGGCAGAGCCTGGCAGATCTCTGTGAGTTCAAGGCCAGTCTAGTCTACAGAGCGAGATCCAGGACAGGCACCAAAGCTACATAGAAAAACCCTGTCTCAAAAAAACAAAAACAAACAACAACAACAACAAAAAAGACATAGTACAACTCTTAGAAATGCTCTCATTATAACAATATTCCTAACATTAAAATGATGGCTTTTAAATTTTCTCTGCAAGTTTGTAATTATAATCTTTCAAATAAGAATAGAAGAGTGAAGTAAACTGAGATTGGACATGATATGAGGCATAAATTTTCAAAACATAATCAAAATTTCTCTGTTCAAATGATCATCTGTGTTTGTAATGGAAAAGTAAGTGATAATCACAACATAAACACACATAATTTATGTCATGAATATAATTTAAACTCTAATAAAGTCCTTATCATTTATTCTAAGGGATGCATTAATTGAAGCCTCCTCATTGTCTAAGTAGAAGAGCAATACATAATGCATTCACTAGTAAGGGGCTTGAAAAGTTACATTGTTTTGTGTAAAGTCACTGTGATACAGGTAGCATCAAAGAAAATTGTATGTTCATTGATTCAAAAGGTGGAGAGTAGGGTCCAACAAGATGTCTCACCAGGTAGAGTGTTTATGAAGTAAGCCCAATAACCAATGTGAAGATAGAAGAAAACCAGGCTTTCAAAGTTGTCCTCTGACATTTACAGAGGCACTGTAGCATATATGCATCATCCAAACACAAGGTAAAAATATAAAAATAATCAATTAAATATTAGGAAATAAGAAAAAACTGTTTAAAGTGATTGTAGACTCCAGATTATCTTTATAGTTTTATATATTCAACATTAAAAATAAAAATAATCTTTTACCTTGTTTGTCTTGTTTTCTTTTGCCGGTTTTGACAGCATTACTGAGAGATGTCAAATCATAGCTCAGTTTTGTTTTCATTTGAATCTTATTAATGATAACCATGATTGTGATATTAATTAAGCTTACATAGACCTCTCAGCCATTTGCACATCTTCAGAAAGATGACTAAGCAAATCTTTACCCCATTTTTACTCGATTTACTAGTTCTCCTATCCTCTCTTGCAATTACTTATATAACTTAGAGAAGAATATGTTTCTGTATGTGTCTTTTGCAATTACTTCCTACTTCCAGGCTTCCTTTGGGTGCAGCAGGCTGCTTCCTGGGTGGTGAATTTTCTTATGTTTTGTTTTGTTTTTTAAACCTGAAGGGTTCTTGCTCATTCCTTCTGGGCTTTTATTGTCATAGTGATGAAGTCCTACCCCAACAAAGATCATAAGGATTTCTCTTACTAAGAGGACTTTTACCATTTGAGTCTTTAATGTATTTTTCAATTGGCTTTCTAGTACAATTACTACCCAGTTTCATTCTTTTACATGTGGATATAGAGTTATCCAAATGTCAGTTGTTAAAGAACTCTCAGTTTAACTCTGTGAAAAATTAAATTTTTAACTATCTCTCTCACTCTGTGTGTGTGTGTGTGTGTGTGTGTGTGTGTGTGTGTGTGTGTGCTTCTTTAATGTGTCTTTATGCAAGTACTCTAGTTTTTTGGTTATACTTATGCAACATATTTTGAAATCAAGTGTGATACCTCCAATTTAGTTTTCTTTCTCATGATTGTTTTTGCTGTTATCATTGTTGGTTTCTTGTAAATGAATATATATTTTTGTCTGTTTTTATAAAATCCCATTGGTATGTTGTTAGTGGTCAAATTGCATCTGTGGAACACTTTTGATAGGTTTCCTCTTAATAACATAAATTCTTTCAACACATGAATGTAGCACGAATTCTAATTGGTCTTAATAATAAGAATCTGGAATCAGATTTCATGGTGAAAGCTAAAAGACCAGAGAAGCAGAGCAGCCAGCCACTAGAAAGACTTATTGCCTCTAGTAATCTTCAGACTGGAAAGGGTGAAGTTCCTGTCTCCACCCTACCTTATCACTTCCTCTCTCCACCCAACCATATCACTTCCTGTTTTCCTCCTTCCAAGTGCTGGGATTAAAGGCAGGTGCCACCACTGCCTGGCCACTAGTGGCTAGCGATGCACTCTGATCTTCAGGTAAGCTTTATTTGTTAGAGAACAAAGACAATATAACCACATATCTATACACATCAACGTTAATTTAATATTAATGAACAGTGATATTATTAAAATCAATAAAGCCAATTTCAAATACAATGTAATCACTATCAAGTAACGTTCTTCAAAAAATAAGGTATAAATCCTAAAATTCATGTGAAAGCACAAAAAACTCCAAAGAGTAAAAATAATATTGATTAAATTCAGTGATGGCAGAATCACAATATGTGACATAACCTTTTAATATGGAGCCACAGTAGCCAAAATAGCACAATATGGGCACCAAGCAAACAGAGCAGTGGAATAGTAGAAAGGATCCAGAAGAAAACCAAGAGGGTCAGGGCCCCTTGATTTTTGATAAAGGTATCAAAAACAAAAGGCATCCTCTTTGACAAGTTGTACTTATGACATTGGATATTCTAAACAAAATACTGAAATCTAATTGTAGTTGGAGTTTTCTCCAGTCTTACCTGGCCCATGATCAGGACAAATCTCTTTAACTTGCCAGTTCCATAGTTGCTTAGACCCAACAGAGTAAACACACAGAGACTTATATTGCTTACAAACTGTATGGCCATGGCAGACTTTTTGTTATCTAATTCTTTTATCTTAAATTAACCCATTTCTATTAATCTATACTTTGCCACATGGCTCGTGGCTTACCGGTACTTTACATCTCACCTGTCATGGCAGCGTGTGACAGTCTCTCTCTCTCTCTCTCTCTCTCTCTCTCTCTCTCTCTCTCTCTCTCTCTCTCCCTTCCTGTTCCCAGAATTCTCTTTTCGGCTTGTCATGCCTACACTTCCTGCCTGGCTACAGGCCAATCAGTACTTTATTTATTAATCAATCATCCATAGCATCTAACCTTCTCAATTTTGATTTATGGTATCTCCTGAATTTTTTGTTTTCTCTTCTATAGCTGTTCTATCATCCAGAGCAGTGTGGTTTTTTTTTTGTTTTTTTGTTTTTGTTTTTTTTTTTACAATAGGCATTAGAATCTTTAATTGCTCTGAGAACAAGTTTCTTCCAGGATGAAAGGAAGGAACTGAATAGAATTTGACATAGAGGCCTGCAAGAGGTCTCTCAGGGAGCTTCCCAATGGCAAATGCAAGGAATTACCTTGTCTGTCCCTTATTGATTTACATTCATTAGTCCAATGTCTGCCTTTGACACACCTTCCACATATTACAGATGGGAAAGATGTTCTATTGGGATTATTCCTAGCAAAAATATTGTTTCTAGGAATGCCCTGTTTACAGTCCCTTTTTAGAGGACCATATTTACTGCAATTGAAACATTTGACATTATTATTTTTCTTCAAATATCTGGAAATCACCTCTCCTATCCAAGCATCATCATAATCATGAGATTCAATGTTTATTGTTTCTCAGATTTATTCCTGTAAGGGTGCTGATCTTGCCTTTAATGGCCTAATTACCCTATTGCATTGTGCATTAGCATTTTCAAAAGCAAGAGATTCAATTATTATCTGTCTAGCTTCTGAATATGGTATCATTTTACTTACTGCTAAAATCAGCCTTTATAAAAAAATCAGTGACAGTTTCTTTTGAGCCCTGTGTAACTTTAGTAAATGACTCAATTTTCTTTTCTACTTCTTCAATTCTGTCCCAAGAATTCAAGGCTGCCATTGAGTATAAAGCCAGGGTGTGGTCACCATATAAAAACTGTCTTAGTATATTAGCATAATTGCCTTCCCCAAGGAGTTGATCTTGAGAGATTTCAAGACCTCTAGCCCTACATTGATGTTCAATGATCTTAGCCTTATCCTTCCACCAGGTCCTCCATTGTAATTGAGGGCCAGCCTCTAAGACAGCTGTAACCAAATTTTTCCAATCTTAAAGAATATTTTTTTTTTTTTTTTGGTTTTTCGAGACAGGGTTTCTCTGTGTAGCTTTGTGCCTTTCCTGGAACTCACTTGGTAGCCCAGGCTGGCTTTGAACTCACAGAGATCAGCCTGGCTCTGCCTCCCGAGTGCTGGGATTAAAGGCGTGCGCCACCACCGCCCGGCTGAAGAACAATTTTATTACAAGTTGACCACGAGTTTAATATCTGCTTCACATATGGTGAATGCATACCATATGAGACTATAGCTTCCTTGAATTTCCTCAAATCTAACATTTGCACAGGAGTCCAGTCAGCTTATACATAGTCTTGAGGATATCTATCATTTGGCAGTTCCTGTAAGGTTACTGGATAATTTAAGATAGGCTGTTTGAAAGCCTTAGGCGGTTTCTCTGTAATCTTATAATGCAGTGTTGATATTGGTTCCCCTTTAAATTCTTCTGTCTGGGTCTGAATATCTCTATGATCTGTTTCAACAGGTTTTTCTAAAACTTTTATCTAGACATTTATATTAAACAACTTTTAAATAACAAAACAGAATTTATCAAATAAATAATATTTATAATTGGCATTACATAAATTCCATCAACATTAATTATCCTCTCATTTAATTGTTCCATTTTCAGGCCGTCAATCATATTATCAAACAGAGACCAAACTCCTTCCATTGTAAAAAACATTTCCCATTTTTTTAATGTGAGAAAAAACTTTCTTTTAACTTATCCCTCCCTTTAAAAATCCCAATTGACTTACCAAATCTGCTGACAATGACAATTTAGATGACAGTGAAGTGAGGCAGCTACCTAGTATGGCAGCAGCCTGAGGAAGGGGTCCAGTGAAACCCAGGGGGAAGAAACTAAAAAGCCAACTGTCTCACCAACTCTGTGAATCCTCTAACTAAAATCCTGAGTTCTCACCCAAAAGGCTCTAGCTGAAAAACTTTGAGTTTCTGTCTCCTCACCCCTTATATACCTTTCTCTGCCCAGCCATATCACTTTTTTCTTAGTGCTGGGATTAAAGGATTGTGGGATTGCTTCCCACAATACTGTTAGCAAAGGCATGTGATGTCAAATACTGGGATTAAAGGTGGGTGCCACCAAGGCCTGGCATCTATGTTTAATTTAGTGGCTCGTTCTGTTCTCTGATCTCCAGGAAAATTTTATTAGGGTACACGTTATATTACCACAGATAAATATAGATGGCCAGAGTACACAAAAAAAGCAATGTTAAACATCTTTAAAAATCACAAAAATGCATTCTAGACTTCATTTTTGTTCTTTCATACCTTAATCAGTATGTCTATTATCAAAACCACAACAAACGTTGGCAAGGATGGAAGTAAAGCTGAACTTCACACACTAGTAAGTGAAATGTAAACTAGTACAGTGTCTGCAAAAGTCAGGGTGGAGGTTCTTCAGAAGTATAGAAACATAAACAACCATCTGATCCACCTAGAATACTCTGGGTATATTTCCAAAGAAATTAATGGCAGAATGTAATAAATATATCTACCTATTATAATTATTGTCTTACTATCGAGCCTGCTCTCCCATTAAAAATGAATGGACAATAAAATAAAATCACACACACACACACACACACACACACACGTACTCACACACACTAGTACATTATTCAGATATTAAAAATGAAATTCTATCATTTGAAGGAAAACAGATAGAACTGGAGATCTGTATGTTGAATGATATTTGTCTCCAAGATAACATATTCTTTGGTATAAAAGATACTGTCAATTGACATTAAAGGACATACATTTAATTATGGACAGCCTTCAAATATTGCCTCAGTTAAAGTGTTATTAGGATATAATCTTGCATCCAGAAAGCAGAAACAATAGTCAAATTCAAAAAGTGGCATGTACCCCTCATACTAGTTCCAATGACTTAATGTTGAAAGCATGTATCTATAAAAAAAAAAATACCACCTAGTATCTCAAAGCTTGACTCTATTACATAGTTGTCAAATGAACTTCAAGTAATAATTTTACTAATCTCATTTGCAGTGAGGACTTGGTGGTGGCAAGAATAATAGACACCTTGCAGATTTGATCACAGGAATAAAAAATCAAGTAAATTATACCAGAAATTTCACTAGCACTACATAAATGGCAGTTAATATTATTTTAACAAAGATATCTTTGTTAAGATTGTTCAGATTGGTTCATCTTCTACACATAACAACTCTGACACTTGTGATTTTTGGAAACTGGACTGTGATTATAATATAATTATTTTTCATCACAAATGTTACTAAATAATGATTTTTAGACTGAAACAGTTAGGTTTGAAAAATACAATGATCATTTCTCTTTGCTTCCTGGCTGTGTGTACAAATAGGCTAGATTTCTCAAGTTTATGGTGCCATTATTTACCAAAGTGATGGATCATGTGGAAATATGATTCAGAATACACACTTCCTTCCTTTAGTTATTTCTGTCGGATCAATTAGAAAAGAAACTAATTCCATGGGTATCGTTTTGAGGAATGTATGATATATTCATCTGAGTTGGAACATTCCTAGGAATTCATAAAAGATGGATACATGACAGATATCTGACCATAACTTTTTATGCTGTTCTTAATAAGGGTAGATAAACAATTTTCTCCCTTACAGTGAGTTGATTAAAAGAAAGTCCCTAACTCCCTTTTTCCCATATTAGCTGTGCTATTCAGTACTTAAGTGAATGTCCTTTTGTCATATTGCTTTTAAGATTAGACTCTCTTCGATTAGTCTTCTTTGAGATTTGAACAGAAGAGACCAAAAACCTTCTAAGTAAATTAGGCTCCCTACTGGGTAAATTACACCATGAATCAGTCTTCTTTTACATGACATCACCACATCTGATAATGTACATACTTACAAAAAAAAAATTTCAAGACATAGGCACATGCCGCACCCAGGAGAGGAAATTGTAACCTATGCATAACACCACAATATATTAAAATACATCATTTTCTGCCTTGTTTTTTATTGTTTTTTGCCTTTGATATCAATGTTTAAAACACACAGAAGCACAATTCCATTTATATTTTCTATAACAAAAAATTGAAGTCCTAAGAATAAGACAGGATTGTATCTAAATTTTCCTGCCTGGCCCACAGTCAGGACAAATCTCTCTCACCTGCTAGTCCCACAGCCGCTCAGACCCAACCAAGTAAACACAGAGTCTTATATTGGTTACAAACTGTATGGCCATGGCAGGCTTCCTGCTAACTGTTCTTACAGCTTAAATTAATCCATTTCTATAAATCTATACCTTGCCATGTGGCTCGTGGCTTACCAGCTTACCGACATCTTCACATGCTGTTTCTCATCATGGCGGCTGGCAGTGTCTCTGACTCAGCCTTCCACTTCCCAGCTTTATTCTCCTCCTTGTCCTGCCTATACTTCCTGCCTGGCCACTGGCCAATCAGTGGTATATTTATTGACCAATCAGCAACACACTTGACATACAGACCATACCACAGCACAGGATTGATCAATTAATATTTGTTGAATCAATTTTAACTGCATACTAAATATGGGCTTTGTAGTTTGCAAAGTTCAGTAATCTGTACTGAATACTGTATGTGAATACTTCTCACTTCTCAAGCATGAGACTAAATAAAATATTGATATTTGTGGAGTTCTTGCAAATATCACTTCACTGTAAAACAGTTTGAGAAACAATAGATCTTTATGTTTTTATCAATCACAAAACTTTATTATAAACAATGAGGGGGAAAAAAAGAGACATTCCTGAAACTGAGTACATTAACTTTGATTACTAATTTATAGAAATGCATGATCAAATTATATAGAATTAATAAATGTCCCCAAAACTTACAAGACCCACAATAGAGAGATGGTATGAGTATTGATTGGATTCTGATTGGTCTTAATGTCTGTACATGTGCAGCTATTGAAACTTAACTCCCACTATATTACTTCCTCTTAGAATATATGAAATCATACAAAATAAACAACAAAGATTGTTAAAGCCTGCAAAATATCAGCAACTTCAATTGTAAAATCTCCTTTGATATTAAGATCTTCTCTAAGAAAGAAGCTTCTTTTAGTACTACTCAATCAGCCATTGTCCCTCTTTCTCCAAGCATGTCCTTTCTCTCTAGACGGAAAAGCCTGCACTGTCTGGGAGTATCAACTTCAGATGTTTTCAGATAGTTTATCATAGTAACAGGAGAGAGCAACCCTTTCTATCTCAGTAAGAGTAACCTAATCCAGGGCTCTCTGAGGGGAATAGGTATCATCTCACTGCAGAACACAGAGGGAAATTATTACCTTAGGTTATAAACTCAATTTTTTTTGTCATTGAATCAACTGTAGTTGTTTGATTTGCAAGCAGACTATTGGCCTGCCTGTATGTTCTTGAAGCTATGATCACTATATTTCCATTATGTTCTTTTAAAAAAGTTATTCTCTACAACACAACTTGCATTTGATGATGTACAAAAAATAGTGATATGTTCCAAACTTAGGAATTAAATTGTTTCCTTTGCTGCATAGGCTGGGTTCTGCTTTATTATCAGTCACAATATAAAGTATAGTACATAAATAAGGACCCTGTATTTTTCATTAACCTTTACACATCAACAATTAAATGGGACCTAGATTGGAAAGTAGTATATAATTCCAATGATAGATTCTCCAGGATTTTTTTTGAAAATAGATTCTTTTCTCATACACTATATTCTGATTGTAGTTTCCACTGCTCCTTTCAGTTCCTCTCCACCTCCCTTTTCCTTCAGATCCATCCCCTTTCTATCTCTATTTAGAAAAGAACAGGCTTCTAAGACATAAATTAAATTATAAGCAACCAAACATAACAAATTAAAATATAACAAGACAAAACAAAAACTTTCATACTGAAGTTGAACACAACAACCTAATAGGAGGAGGACCCAGGAGCAGGTGAAAGAGTCAGAAACTCACTCATTCTCATCATCAGGAATCCTACAAAAATACTAACTTAATAACTAGTATATACACAGAGGACCTGATGCAGACCCAAGTAGACCCTGTGCCTGTTGCTTCAGTCTCAGTGTGCTCAAATGTGTCTTGCTGAGCTTATTCAGTGGGCCGTGTTCTCCTCTTGTCCTCCATCTCCTTTGACTCTTACAATCTTTCCGGCTCTTCTTCTGCAGGATTCCCTGGGCTCTGAGGTGATAGATTTGATAGAGACCTCCAATTTAGACTCTCTCTCCACATAATGTCTGGCTATGGGTTTCCACATCTGTTCCCATCTGCTGTTTGAAATACCTTCTCTGATAACGACTAGATAAGGCAATGAACTATGAATATTGCAGAGTATCATTAGCAATCATTTCGTTTATTTATTTTTTGACCAGTCATGTTTGGTTTTGGTTTTACTGTGGGTTCCTGGACTATCTAGTATCTAGTTCTTTGTTATCAAAGAAGTGCCCCATATGGGTTCCTTCTTGTGGAATGGGCCTTAAATCAGACATTGGTTAGCTACTCCAAAAATTACTGTGCAACTATTGCCCTAGTCTATCTTGCAGGCAGAACAGATTGTAGGTCAGTGGTTTTGTGACTGAGTTGGTATCCACATTTCTCCTTCAGTAGCCTGAAGAGTACCTTCTCACACTAAAAAGACTACATGTAGGCACCATCCTGACTACTCCATATTCAATAAGTCATGCAGATGTTAACCATGGGAATGGGGCCCTGCTATCAATTTGAGAGAGAAATCATTTGACTTATCATCAGCCTGAGTTGTTTGGGGATTTCCAAGGGAACCTCCTTGTCCAACAACTCCATTGAATGCAACCCAGTCCCTCCACTAGAAGCCTTGTCTGGCTACATAAGAAGGCCAGTTGAGACTCAGTATCCCCCATTACTAGAAGTCTTCATTAAAATCACCTTCATACATTCCAGAAAGTTTCTACTGCACTAGTTTCCACACCCCTTCCCAAATGACCCCTAATTACAGCCATCTCTCCCTATACTTTCTCCATCCATTCCATCTACACCTACACACACACCCGATTCCTCCTGTGATCTTATGTATCAGCCTCCCCTCTACCCATAAAATCTATTTTATTTCCCCTTTCTAGAGAGATCAATACATTCCACCCTAGACCTTCTTTTTTACCTGACCTCTCTGTGTCTATGGATTGTAGATTGGTTCTCATTTACTAAGTATACATTGTATTTTTATTTCTGGGTCTGGGTTATCTCACTTACAATGACTTTTCCTAGTTCCATCCATTTGTTTTCAAATTTTGTGATGTAATTTTTCTTTTAAACAGCTGAGTAATAATTGTGTAAATGTACCACATTTTCTTTATCTATTATTTTGTTGAGAGATATCTAGGTTGTTTCCTTTGGCTATTATGAATAAAGCTTCAAGGAATATGGTTGAGCATCTGTCCTTGTAGTAAGATGGAGTGTCCTTTGGGTATATGCCCAAGAGTGGTGTAGCTGGGTCTTGAGGTAGATTGATTCCCAGTTTTCTAGAAACTGCCATACTGATTTCCACAGTGATTATTTGCATTCTTACCAGGAACAGAGGAGTGGTTCCCTTGCTCCACATTCCCTTTAAGATATTCTCAGCCATTTGAGATTCCTGAATTAAGAATTATCTATTCAGACTTGAATCCTATTTTTAACTAGATTATTTGTTTTTTTGATATCTAGTTTCTTGAGTTCTTTATATATTTTGAATATAAGTCCTCTATCAGATGTAGAGTTGGTAAAAATCTTTCCTCTTTGTCTGATTGACAGTATACTTTGCCTTACAGAAGTTTTCTGGCTTCATGAGGTCCCCTTAACTTAATCACAAGTTTTTTTTCAATCAAAACCTAACTTATGAATAATCATCACTATGTATGTAAGTTGTAATACAAGGATATCCCAAATGTATTTCTTTTTTTTTTTTTTTTTTTTTGGTTTTTCGAGCCAGGGTTTCTATGTGTAGCTTTGCTCCTTTCCTGGAACTCACTTGGTAGCCCAGGCTGGCCTCAAACTCACAGAGATCCACCTGCCTCTGCCTCCCAAGTGCTGGGATTAAAGGCATGCGCCACCACCGCCCGGCCCAAATGTATTTCTATGGAGATGGTATTCTAAATGACTTACACATACTAATTAGTTTAAAACTTTAGAATCTAGATACAATTATCAATGTCATCATTGCCACTTACAATGAGAAATGAACCAATAGAATCTTTGATTCTATTATGTGTTACACGTTGTCACATCTAACATACAAATTCAGTTGGTTTGGCTCTAAAGCCTATGATTTTAAGCAATGAATTCAACTGAGGGTATCTACCTGCCTGATGTTGCTATTGAGGTGCCAGCTAACTGAATAGTCTTTTATGATGCTCAGTTATTTCTCCATTGAAAAACCATAAATTGGTCTGTTTCAATAATAACTTACTAATTTTAGCATATATCACAAAAACTGTATAAAGTTATACAGAGATTGAATTTTATAGACTATATTTTTACATGACCACTTTTAGGAAGCAAAATTCCTTACTTATAAATAATACAGTTTCAAAAATTCTTTAGCAAAAATGTACACAATAAATTACATGTTAGAGTCCTTGTATCTGATGCTGGATAATCACTTCATTTTGGCTACTCTCAGCTGAAATTATGATTCTATTCATAATCCCTCTAACACACATGCAGACATATTTCTTGACATGTATTTTTTTGGAAACCTTTTCATTTAAATACATTTCCTTCCATGATTTATGAAGTGATGATATACTATTAGAAGGTCTAAGAGTTAAAATCCTAAGGGCAACAATCAGGTTAACTATCAAAAATTGGAATTTCTTTTTACTTTATTTTAGGAAATTCTGGGAACCGACTGTGCAGCAAGAGGCACTCTCTTGTTGCTGGGAAACAGTCATTTCTAATTATTTCATGGCACTGCCACCTGGAGTAGAAAATGCCTTTTTGTGCCAATGTGCCAGATTAGATAGATCATATCCCTTCAAAAGCAAACATCTGCTGAGAGAACATCAAGGATGCTGAGGCATCCTATTGGCTGTAAGTATACAATTTTCATTTCAAATTTCCATGTGCCAATTAGTCAATAAATTATTTACTGAGTCTTAATATGATCAGAGCACTGGGGCAGTCGCTACACAAAAGAGAGAGTGATCATTTGCAGTGTCCCTAAGCCCTCTATTAAAAATCTAAAGCTAGAAGAGGTTTGTAACATGACTTAGTGTGACCTTGTTCCTAAGGACAGGTTATTCAAAGACTCAATGAATTATAGGCTCAGAGACTTGCTGTTCTCACACATATCCAATGCAGCATTTTGTTCTGTCCATGCTATCCTTCAAGCTGGTGTTTCTCAACCTTCCTAATGCTGAAACCCTTTAACACAGTTCCTCATAGTGCAGTAAACACCAACTATAAAATAATTTTCATTGCCACTCATAACTATAATTTTGATACTGTTATGAACCACAATGTAAATATCTGTATTTTCCAATGGTGTTAGACAACACCTATGAAAGGATTGTTAGACCCCCCCAAAAGGGTTGAGACTCACAGGTTGAGAACATCTGCTCTAAGCTCTGCTTCAATAAATCTGATTACACCTGTACCTACTTAGGAGGCAGAGTTCAAGTTATTAATTTTTGACATTTATCTTTGAGCATCCATAGCATATTTCAAATATATGATGACTGAATCCTTAAAAATTTGTCACCCCAGTTTCGCAGAAGTTTGGGAATCAATCTATCTCAAGACCCCTCAATCATATCACCAGGACATCTGCTCAACTATGTTCACAGAAGCTTTATTTGTAATAGCCTGAGCTGAAAAACAACCTGGATGTCCCTCAACAGATAAACGGATAAAGAAAATGTGGTACATTTACACAATGGAGTATTACTTAGCTGTTAAAACAATAACATCAGAGAATTAGAAGGCAAATGTAGTCAAAAGTCTTCTCTGGTCCTACCTGGCCCTGCAGTCCCACAACCACTTATAAAATAAATACTCAGAGGCTTAATATTATTTACAAACTCTGTGGCCTATAGCAGGCCTCTTGCTAGCTAGCTCTTATATACCTTAAATTAACCTATTTCTTTTTATCTATGTTTTGTCATGCATTCTGTTGCTTTACTGGCCTGCTGGCATGTTGCTCCTTGGGCATCAGGCTGGCACATCTCCAGACTCTGTCTTTCTTCTTCCTGTCTCTCTCTTTAGATTTCCCACCTGCCTCTAAGCTGCCTTGCCATAGGCCAAAGAAACTTCTTTATTAACCAGTGGGAACAACACATATTCACAGCTTACAGAAAAACATCCTCCAGCACTTCTCCTTTTCTATCTAATCAAAAAGGAAGGTTTTATCTTTAATATAGTAACATTATATACAACAAACAGTTATCAAGGAAGAATTACAGATGCAATATCTAGTCTATTTGTATTTGGCAAGATTAAAGAAAATATTTTATCATCTATCATATATTTGTGAGTATAAAGTTTCATATCTAATGTATCTTTTATCATAACTAAGGATAATTATAACTATCTAGTCTTCAACTACATCAAAGACCCGAGATGGATATAATATTACCAAAGTAAACAGGAAGTGCTTTGTCAGAAACTCGAAAAATTCTGGAAATGACAGAAATAGCTGGCTGCCTGGACAGTCACCCAAAGTTTTTCTGCAACATTGGGGCATCCATCTTCAGCCTACAGGTCTAGAGATTCTCAGTTGCTTCTCCCTGTGTCCTGTAGAATGTCTGGTAGTCTCCTATGTGAAGCAGGAACTTGAAGGACTATCTTACCTTATTTTGGCAAAATTTAGTGGTCATTTTTCCATGGGTCCTGCATGGGAAATTGATACAACATTTTGTCAAGCTGTTCAAGCAAGAGCAGTTTCTTGCCCAAATGGTTAACTTTTAACATAAGGAAAACAAACTCCATGTGGAGTTTTTTCGATACCCATCATCTTCTTTTAAAGTAAAGTGGTGCTGCCAGGAGCAGATATATCTCCTTGTCCAGAAAGCATAAGTTTTTAAAAAATTTTAAATGCCATATTCTGTAGGTCTTTGAAGTGTTTGAAGATTACCTACATAGTGGAAATATATCTATGTATGCCTAGAAAACTTAACTAACATGACTGTAACTGTGATTATCAAAGATGACTAATTATTAATCTGTATTTCTTAATTACACATTACAATTTTAAATGAACTGCATAAACATAATACCTTAAACAAAATGGGAAATATATATATATATATATATATATATATATATATATATAGTATAACAAAATTAACTTTAAATTTGTATCAATAACTGAAATACACAGCAATGTAAAACATTTTAAACAAGTTGTTGCTCTTTAAAAATAGATTCAATAATACACCCTTTTATCCTATCATATCTATATCATATGCCTTCTTTTCTTTTAGAAAGAGATTGACTATGACCAATAACAATTTGTAACCAACCCCTAAACAAAGCAAAACATTCATAATCCATTTTTTGGCAATATGGGCATAGTTTTCTAGGCTACTTTCTGCTGATTGGAGGGTGCTGGTAGTCTTATAGAGACATAAAGAAAATTTTAGGATTATGATCAAGTCCTGACTGGAGTAGTCTGTGTGACTGTATTCTCTGAGCCCGTTGTCTTGAAGCTGTTTTAGGTGTTGGATCATCTAGAGACCTCTCAGGGGTCTTCCTTGATGGAACCATATTAATCTGGAAGCAATCTACAGGTTCTTATCTTCTGTGGAAACAGAAGCAGAACCTCTTTTCCAAAGCGACACATCTTTAGACGCAATTTTGAAGTCAAGATACCTTTAAAATATGCATATTGGTTTAAATGAGTAGGCTTTACAATCAAATGTCTTTCTGTAGTTAAAAATCCCAAAGACATTATAACCCAGACTCTTTGTGATTTCCATCTTTACGTGGCTTATTTTTTATATTACTTTTACTGTCTCTTTAAAGACTTTATTTTGTAAAATTATCTATTTTTCCTGCTGAGGAGAGGGAGAAGGGATTGCAGGAGTCAGGTCTCAGGAAAACCTGCAGAAACCACTAGCTTGGTTCAAAGGATTTCACAGAGTCTGACCCAACAATCAGGTAGCCTACATGAGACCAACCAAGGCCTTCTGCATATATGTGACAGTTGTGTAGCTTGGTCTATTAGTAAGATTTCCGGCAATGGGAGAAGGGCTGTCCCTGATGCTTTTGGAAACCTATTCCTCATGTTGGGTTGCATTGCCCAGCCTGAATACAGGGGAGGTGCTTAGTCTTAAGCTGCTTGATATGCCATGCTTTGATATTGCCCAGGGGAGGCCTGCTCCTTTCTGAGTAGATACAGAGGAGGTGTGTGTTGAGGGGGGAGGGCAGAGGGACAGTAGAAGGAGGGAGTTGGAGGAAAGGAGGTAGATGTGGCTGGGATTGAGAAGTAAAATAAATAAATTAATTAAAAATAAATAAATAAAGAGCAGCAAAAAAAAATGTGACACCCATACAGTCTCTGAGTTTCCCTCTCCATTTCACGAATACAATCAGGCAATTCCGTTCTGTTTTAGTTTACTATAATTTAACACTTTTTTTTGAGACAGGATTTCTCTGTCTGGTTTTGGTGCCTGTCCTGGATCTATTCTTTAGACCAGGCTGGCCTCGAACTCACAGAGATCCACGTGGCTCTACCTCGCCAGTGCTGGGATTAAAGGCATGTGCCACCACCGCCTGGCCTGTATTTAACGCTTTTATGTACTTACTTTTAAATGTCTTTTTTTAAGTTAAAAAATTATTAAATAAATTTTTAAATTATTAAAAAATTAAAAAATAGTAAATAGAATTATTTACTATTCTTCTTCCCTTTTCTCCCTGTTGTGCTTCCCAGCTATCTTCCATCAAACATTGAGTCGTCACAGCCCATATTCTGCTTGATTCGTTTAACTTGTGAGGCTTCATGTGAGTTTTCTAATTGGTTACAGGGTTTTCTTTCTTTCAACTACATCCATTTAAGCTTACATTATCTTAAATGTTTATTGGTGAAATTGTTATGGCAACTTCATGTAGTTAAAAGGGAGGTTTATTTAATGGCATAACTTACAAATGAAGGGATGGGTAGTTTGCAGGGTCTGGGGAAGGTGTGGTGCAGTCCAGCAGTGTTTTCTGGAGAACTCTGCTCAGTCTACCTCCAGCGTCCAGGGTCCAGGAGCCAAGAGAGCCCCCACATCCGGATCTCGGGTGTTCAGGGTCTTCTCTCAGCCCCGCCTTGTAGGCGTGACAGTTACTGAAGCCTCAATAGGGGTTGAAACTTTCAGATCAAAGCTGGAATGGCTACCCACTACAAATGCTTTTCCCCTTTATTGAATTCAGCTTTCAAATGCAAAATTACCTTCATTATTTCATTTTGTATTTATATATTCTTGACTATCATTAAAGTGTTTATTATTATTTTCTTGGAGTTTAATGAAGTGTTTGTTGGTGTTCTCTTTACAATCTTTAAATTTTTTGACGAAGATTATTATTGTTCTATTAAGTTGTGTGTACTATAGTAGTAACCGTTAGAGAACACTGCCGTAGGATCATTGGCTTTGATGGGAGACATTCTGTTTTGGCCGTACATGTTGGTTTTTGTTTTGCGATTTGACCTGAGAACATGGAATTCTTTCTTTATCATTGGGTGTCTGTTGTGATAAGCTGGCCTTCCTTAGACCTGACCAGTGAAGGAGATGCCCAACATGAGTCAGGACAGGTAAAGATGGTGGATGACCTGTTTAATTAGACCATGGAAAATAGCTTTCAAATCATGTGTCAGAGCTGGGCCAGAAATTTGAGGTTCACAAATGAAGATAGTTTCAAGGCTAGAGTGTCTGGTAGAAGGTTTGTGGATCTGCAAAGGTGGAAGCTTAGGCAAATGAAGTAGAAGTAAGAAACAACTTATCCAAAAGTGGTTTGTACACAAAGATGGTTCAAGGCCAAAAGTCTGAAACTAGGTTTGAGGGTTTTAAGCTGTATTTAAGTCTTTTAGATGCTCTATGATAAAGACTATGTTTATTATCAAATAGTTATATTTGGGCTTATTGATTTGTTTTCATCAAAAAGCAATATTCAAAAGC
This sequence comes from Peromyscus eremicus, assembly GCF_949786415.1. NCBI lineage: Eukaryota > Metazoa > Chordata > Mammalia > Rodentia > Cricetidae > Peromyscus > Peromyscus eremicus. The sequence goes on from NC_081426.1 coordinate 76,300,552, forward strand.
TTATAGTGATTCCCATGACTTATTTTTTTTCTAAGATGTACATTCTGGGTAAAGATTATTTATATAAGATAGCTTTAGGAATACACTTTTCATAGAAGGAAATGAAATGCACAAGGAATAGATATAATTTAAAGCCACATAACTGCAGCTATGGCAATATTCAAGGAGTCTTAATGAAAAGAAACTGAACTAACAGGCATTATGATCCATGTTTGACAAAGATTTAGTGGTAGTTGTGGCTTGAGCTATTACTTAAAGAAGTGGAAAAATGCCTTGGTAGGGCATGGTAAAGTTACATAAATTCATGTAATTTAGGATATTTACTGAATTTAGGCATATATTTTAAACTAAAATGAAGGGAAGCTGAAAGATCTTCACACTGTCTCTAAGTTTCGAGTAGTTGGCTTCAATAGGGTATCTATTAGTTATTTTTCTCATAGCTATTCCCCAAATTTCTCAGAGAAACAAATTGAAATATCTGCTCTTGTTTTCAGAAAAGATGTCAGTCTGTCTTAACAGAGAAGACACGGGCAGTATATTGAGGTGGAAGAATGTGACAGAGACCCCTCATATGTTGGCAGCCTAAGAAGCATAGAGGGTGAGCAGCGAATGGAAAAAACGAAATGAAAGGAGGAGGCCATGACTACTCCTAAAGTATGGAGAATATCTTTATTGCAGCAATAAGGAAGAAAACAGGCAGAGGGAGGAGTTCAGGCTGAACATAACCAGCCAACTAAACTGAATCATGAGAGGAGAGAGGCAGAGGGAGGGCAAGAGAGGCGCCTAGAGACTGAGAGGCAGCCTGGGCCAAGAGACCAAGAGACTTGTGTAGCCCAGCTGGCTGAGTTATATAGGGATCAGGCTTGGGGAAGGGAAGCAGAAGCACAGCCCCTAGGAGGGAGAAGTTTAGGGTATGAGGTGGGGTGAAAATTGCTGAGATGAGCCACAGTGACTGAGTGAGACTTGTCCCAGGTTTCTTCCAGACCTAACAAGTTAACTATTTGGTTCTCACTGAACCAGTGAACCAGGAGAGGCAGAACTGGGAAAAGTTTGTAATTACTGCCAAGGCAGGGTGTATGTGGGGTGGGAAGAGAGTCCTCCTGGGTTATATGGAAAGAAGTACTTGGGAGAAAGGCAGCCTGTGAGCGAAGGTTGGGGGGTTATGAGTAGGGACTAAGGGAGCCTAGGAGGCTAGAACCACCTTGACATGTTAAGACACCTCAGTCATGTTAATGGAAAAGTTACATGTCCCTTTGCCAGTGAAGAATGATTCCTTTTGATAAGTAGGAACTTTCTTCAAAGCCTCTGAGGGAACGCAAGCTTTTGTCTGAATGTCCAACTTTAGGAAAAGGAATTTCTTGGGGAAGCTAAGAATAACCTGAATTCTGATTCTAGAAACTTATTTCTGCCAGTCAGATCTTGTATCTTAATGGTTCCTCAAATTTCAAAATGACACCATAATCTGTGTATCTAGTATCTACCACTTGCCCTTCTGAGGGATACTTCAAACTCATAATATAGCCGAGTAGGAGAGAGACTATTTCTCCATAACTTCATTGATGAGGTCCAGCCTCCAGGGACCATAGCAAATCTTTGTCTGAATGATAAAATGCAATTTGATATGGTATACGTGTGCCCAATATAGACTTGGCATGCCAAGAAACAGAAACAAGGAAATATGAGGCTGAAATATCTAAACTGAAGCTTCTAATAAAATGTTTTGCTCTATTAATGTGAGTTTCACAGACCCAGAGATTCAGCAGTTTTAAGCTATCAAACTTTTCATTGTATTGGATCTCACAGGTTTTACATTAACATTTTAAAATTAAAATTTAAATTTTAAGATTACAAGATTTGTTTTCTAAATATTGGTATTTCACATCAAGTCCTAAGTAACCTCATATTTCCCATTTCCAATAAAGCTTGCATTTAATAAACTTGGTGGCATACTTTCCTACTTTAAAAAGAAAATAAAATTGTCATAAAAATTCATTGAATTCCTTATATTTTCACTCTGCTTTAGAATGACAGTTAAAAAAAAAGAAAGAACCTCTGAAGAATACAAAGAATATGACATTTTGATCAGAATATGTACCTGGACATAGGATGCCATTCTTTTTATTCTGTCTGAATATCATGTTTTCTTCTTGAGAAAAGAGACTGGCTGGCTGGTCTATTTAATCTTTTATATTAGGCACCTTGATAGCATCCTTTTGAATATTTCATGTTGTTGTCCTGATAAAGAACATAAGACTTTATGCAAAATGTGGCACAAACTGATTCAACAGAGCTTTAAAATAAAAATAAAACAATAGAGAATTTGGGACCTGGCAGATACTATTGCTCGTAGGAAGACAAGCCAGGCAATTCAAGCAGGACAGGGGCTTTGTGGTGTCTGCAGTGGTATTCTGCTCTTGTCCTTAGACTGATTCTTTGCCTGTGGTTCATATCTGCCCTAACAGGGATATGAAACTCTACTAAAAGTCTGTTTGAATAACAAAGTTCCAGATATTGCTCGTCAATAAATTAACTAAATGCTAGAATAATGAGTGCAGTCTTGGAGCATTAAAACAAAGATAATTATAAATTGGAAAAAGCACAGGGACAAATAGCCAAACTAGTGAAAACTCATGAACTATGAACCAATGGCTGAGGAGCCCCCAACTGGATCAGGCCCTCTGGATAAGTGAGACAGTTGATTAGCTTGAACTCTTTGGGAGGCCCCCAGGTGGTGGGCTGTGCATGAGCTGGCTGTTTGGAGCCTGGGGTCTATGCAAGGACACTTTGCTCAGCTTGGGTGAAGGGAGGAGGGGACTGGACCTGCCTGGACTGAATCTACCAGGCTGAGCTAAATCCCCAGGGGAGTCCTTACCCTGGAGGAGATGGGAATGGGGGTGGGCTGGAGAGAGGGCAGGGGAGGGGGTGAGGGAAGACAGGGGAATCTATGGCTGATATGTAAATAAATAAATGTTTATCAAGCGCTCATATAACAAATTGACTGTAATAAATATAATATAGTAGACAGACATTTATTAACAATTGTCTTTGTGATCTGATTTCCACTCAAAAAATATTTTAGTCTTTGTCATAGTTTATATGTAATTGGACCCCAGATGTACTTAGGGAGTGGTACTATTAGGAGGTGTGGATTTCTTGAGGTAGGTATGGCCTTCTGGGAGGAAGTGTGCTACTGTAGAGGCAGACTTTGAGGTCCCTTATTTGCTCAAGCCACACTCAGTGTCACATACTACTTCCTGTTGCCTTTGCAAGATACGGTACTCTGAGCTACTTATCCAGCACCATGTCTGTCTGCATGCCACCATATCACACTGTGATGATAGTGGACTCAACCTCTGAAAATGTGAGCCACCACAATTAAATGTTTTTCCTTTATAAAAGTTGCCATGGTCATGGTGTCTTTACAGAACAATAGAAACCCTGACTAAAACAGAAGTTGGTAACAGGAACTGGGGCATTGCTATATAGGCCTAACCATGTTTTTGCTTGGAATATTAGGACATTGGTACTTTGGGTTAGAAAAGAAGTGGAATGTTTTAAGCACTACTTAATGAGCCATACCAGTAAGGGCATGGAAGACAGTGGTGCTAAGAATGATTTGAACTCTGGGGGCCTGGCTCAAGAGGTTTCAGAGGAGAAGAATTTTAGTATGTTGCCTAGAAATCATTCTTGTGATATTTTGGTGAAGAATATGGCAGTCTTTTTGCCCTTGTCCAAAAAGTTTTCCTGAGGCTAAAGTGAAGAGTTTCAGATTAATTCTCTTGGCAGAAGAAATCTCAAAACAGCCTAGTATAGACTCTGTCATGTAGTTACTAGTGTTAACTCTAATGAAGATATAAAACAAACAAAAAAAAAAAGCAAGATGAGCAAGGAAAAATATTTGAGGAGAAAAGCCACTAGAAAGTGGAATGGAGCTAATTCATGTGTTTAAAGATATAAACAGATTAAGAAATGGAATAAAGGGAGTGGTGAACTCAGGGCAAGATCCCATCCAGTTAAATTTCCAACTTGTGAGAAGAAATTGAAGGAAAGATAAGAGCTATGTGTGGTGGTGCATGTCTTTAATCCCAGCACTTGGAAGGCAGAGGCTGGTGGATCACTGAGTTTGAGGGTAGCCTGGTCTACAGAGCAAGTTCCAGAATGGCCAAGCTTAGGCAAGTGAAAGAAACTATCAAAAACAGAAAGCTGGTGAATATATAATTGAACAAGGAGGTCATGTTCCAGCCCCAACAAGCAGCAGAACTTGCAGCTTTGGCCATGTGGTTCTGGCTTTAAAGCCAAGGATAGAAAAAAGGGGCTATGGAATTTGTCTCTACAACTGTGGAAAGCCACTGAGGCTTTGGAGACCCCAAGACATTGGAGTTGCCGGAGCTTGAGACCTCTGACAAGGAAAGCTGCTAACAGGGAGTAGAACCAGCCCAAGAGAAAGAAGTGTGTTACAGTCAACAGAGCTGAAAGGAGTTGGAGATCTGGAGTGCTTTGACATCAGACATGAAGATGCAGTGTTTGGAGTTTGCCCAGTTGGTTTTCTGTCTTGCTTTGGTCCAGTATTTCCTCACTATGCTCTCTCCCCTACATTTTGAAATTGTAATGTGTATCCTGTGCCATTATATGTTGGAAGTATAAAATCTGCTTTTTTGTTTGTTTGTTTTTTTCTTTTACAGGGCATTACAGTTAAGAGAGTGCATGAATCTCAGAAGAGACTTTGAACTTCGGACTTCAAAACATTGTTGAGACATAGTGATAGACTATGGAGACTTTTGAAGTTGGACTGAACGCAATTTTGCATTTTGATATGGCTACAAGTCTTTGGGGGCCAGGGAGAGGAATGTGGTGGTTTGAAAGAAAATGGCCCTCAAAGGAAGTGGCACTATTAGGACTTGTCACCTTGTTAGAGTAGGTGTGGTGTTGTTGGAGGAAGTGTATTACTGTGAAAGTGGGCTTGCAAGTCAAGATGTAAGACACTCAGCTACTTTTCCAGCACCATATCTGTCTGCATGCCATCATGTAGCACCATTATGGTAATGGACTGAATCTCTTTACTATAAGCAAGCAACCATAATTAAAAGTTTTTCCTTTAAAAGAGTTGCCGTGGTAATGGTGTCTCTCTTCATGACAATAGAAACCCTAAGACAGTCTTTGAAATGAGTTACACATATTATGTTTTCCAGGAAAACCAACAATTTTTATAGTGTTTATTTTTTTGTTTAGAGATGGTGAAGTTAATGACTTAGTATTTTTTTTTAAAGCTAAAAGTTAAATATCACATGGCTGGTGATGCAGCTCAACAATAGAACATGTCTTACGTTAGTGAGGAGCTGAGCTCAATATTTAGCCCTCGTGTGTGTGTGTGTGTGTGTGTGTGTGTGTGTGTGTGTGTGTGACTGTGTGTTTGTGAGTGTCTGTGTTTTTAACAAAAAATGTTAAATGTGTGTGTGTGTGTGTGTGTGACTGTGTGTTTGTGAATGTCTGTGTTTTTAACAAAAAATGTTAAATATGATTGTTAAACATTTATATCTTGGAAATATCTTTTAGCAGACCACAATAATTTCTTCAGATGAGTCTTTCTTTCCTTTCACAAATTGTATTTTCTAGAAATCATTCACTGTGATTAGAATTAGGCTGAGTTTACTCTTTGTCAAGCTGTAAAAAATAATATAGGTAACTTTCCCTGTAGAGTTACCTCAGTAAAATAATTATTTTTTTCCATTATCCTTGAACATGGGTACTATTATAGTAAAATATACAGGAATAGTGATTGTATAAATATGAGACCAAATATATATTGGTGTTTATAAACAAGTTTAGTATGAAAAAGCAACTATTAGAATTTTAAAAACTTTATTAAGCTAAAATGTATTTTGATGTGGATTTCACAACTTTTATACATGAGATTAAGGGAGATTCAAGTGTCTGGCTACATGAGAAAGTATTTGTCGATGGCTTTCAAGATGTGAGGTGACAGAAAGGTATTTTCTTGGGGTTAATGACAAATATATGACTAAAGGCAACAAGTAAAGGAATTTCCTAAAGGAAAATAATTCTCAGTTATTTTGATAATAATAAAGAATAATTCATTTTATATTTGATACATCTTAGAACTTATGGCAGTTGAACTTACTATTGAATTTTGCAAAGCATCCAAAATTAATTAGCATATTCTTGGCAATAAAATAGGGTTCTCTTGAACTTCTTCTTTCAAGAAAAGTTCAATTTTACCTTTCAAGGATTCTTTATTTGCAAACAGAAAGCAAATATCTTCACAAAAAGCAATATGCTTCACAGATTTTTCTTCTGAGCAGTCTTTTTGAAGCAGAAGTAAGTGGTCATCATGGATGCTGTGCAGCATCTAAATGATCTGAACTTCCTTAAGATTTTATACTGTTTAACATTACCTTAGTCTCATGAATTAAAAATGCAATTAAGTCATGTGGTAAACATACTCAGAATTATTTTCCAAGTGTTTATACTTCTGTATGTACAAGTGTAACCTATTTTCTCCTTAAGAAAAGGGTGAGACAGTCATTCCTGGAGAAAAATTTAGCAGAACTATGCAATTTATTATCTTTTCAAAAAAGCATCTTTCACATGCCTGTGAAACATGTCACCTTGATATTATAAGAAGAAAACATATACTGTAATCAGCATTTTCTCAAGATGTACTAAGGCAAATAAATTGTAGACAACACTGGAAGTGTATGAATTATGTTTAGTAAATTGTATCTTTTAAGTGGTGGAATTTAAAATGTTAGATCATAATCTCGGTTCACATTGAATAATTATATTTTATTAAATATTATATATTTGAATGTCCAAAATTATAGATAAATCCAAAAGTGGTTGAACTTGTCTATAAAATGACAAAAAAGACTAAGACCCGATTACATGAAAGACAAATTATGTTGTTAGTTGAGAGTGTATAAATATTTGATGAAATTATGATAAACCTAAGGCAAAGAAAGGAATTAATGAGGCTCATGCTTAGAAGATTCCATTGGAGGAATTAGGTTTCTATAAACAATCAAGGATGAGTTTAAAGAGAGTAGATTGGTGTTACAGTCAAATAACAAAACAGAAAAAAATTTAAAAAAGAAACATGTATGTACAATAGAGAAGAACTATTTGCCAAATTGAACATTTTGATGCCTGATCTGGTAGGTCTCAGTGAAAAATGAAAGAGGACAAGAGAGGTAACAGGAGAAAAGGGAAAAAGAGGAGAGAAGAGAAGCAGATTCAAGGAGAATGAAGAGGAAAGAAATTTTGTTCAGCTGTATTTTCTTAATTAAAGAATATAAATAGGAAAAAAGTGAAAGGATATTAATAGGAGAATTCATGAAACTGAAAAATATTATACTACGTTAGATAATATGGACCTGAAAAGACAAATGTTACATGTTCTCTGTTATTCGTGGACCCTAGCTCTGAAACCAAATACATTATTGCATAGTTCAGAGCAATCAAAATGGGGGAAAGGAAGGAGACTCAGCCTCAGAGAAAAGGAACAACAGGATACAGGTATTATTAAGGGGAAATCACTTTCTCCCTTCCCTACTCCGTGTGTGTGTGTGTGTGTGTGTGTGTGTGTGTGTGTGTGTAGGATAGAAAGAAGAAAGAGAGAGAGGAAAGAGAGAGACAGAGACAGAAACATACACACACACACACAGAGAGAGAGAGAGAGAGAGAGAGAGAGAGAGAGAGAGAGAGAGAGAGAGAGAGATTAAATGTAAAAAATTCATTCAGAAGCCATAGCTTCCCAAAAACTACCCAATGTCACATATGGGAAATCTGCCTTTGAGATTATGCTCAGGGTTTCCAAATCTAAGAAACTCCCAAAACAACACAGCTGATTTTCTTTGCCCTTGGTTGCCTCCCATGTTCTGCAAGTAAGATCCTGTTGATGAAGATACCGCACTTCAGACATGGAAGTTGATAAAAACAGAGCTGCTGCTTACCTAGAAGTCTCTTTTCCATCAGCTAGCTCTCATAGTATTGTAGTTGCTGTGCACATTGCCAAAATGAAAGAAGCAATCAAATAGTCCTACCGAAATGTAAAAACCTGCCAACCAAAACACTGGCCATCCTGGCAAGATATCCTGTCTATGCAACAGCAGCATTTTTAACTTGGGAATAACCAACAGTTGTCTTATTGAACTTAAGGCCTGCTCAATAGGAGGAAATTCATGTCTGGTACTGTAAACCTAGTGAACCAGTGGTGGCTGGACAAGTAATAGACCATAGAGGGGAACTTATCGTTGCCATTTCCCTAAATCAGTATTAAATATTTATCCTATACCCACACATAAGCAGAGTTCTCACCCTCATGAAAAAAAAAGGAATTTTATTTGTAGCATACGGATAATATTAAAGAAAGTCTCCACTAGTCAAAACACAGAGAATAAGTGTCTCTGGAGTGCCCGGTCCAAGTTGGTACATCTACCATGCAACTTTTCCTCCTTCAAGTCAGTGAAAATTCTTGAAGAGAGGACAGAAAGATTTTAAGAGCCAGAAGATCAGATTACTTGCTGTGATATGGTATATTCTGGACATGTCAGGGATGCTTCACTTGTGAATTTACAATACAGTTTCCTAAACAAGACCCACATAACTCTGGTCAACATCTTAATAGGGACAAAAGGATTTCACAAGTCTCTGTCTCTGGACAAAAAAACTATAGGCAGTCAATCAGTGGCAACAGGAAGGAGAATCAATTTTCTTCAAGGAAAGCAGTTGTATGTGGGAGAGGTAGAGGTAGAAATAATGCAAATTCGGTGTATTCATGTATGGAATTTTAAAACAAAATTTAAATATATTTTAAAAGAAGGAAGTTTGACCACTAAAGATGTTTGGCAATCAAACAACAAATACCAGAAGTATAAGAAGATAGTACATTGGATCCTTGTAAAGATACATTCTGGTAATGATGGTACCCAACATAGCAAGTAAGTTGTGATGACAATTATGTTTTGCAGATTCATTACAAACCATTCTTGACTACTTCCTGTAAACATATCATACAGGATAAAACTAAGAGCTGATATTAGAAGACAATGTGTCTGCTACTAGAAACAAATGTGAAGGGATATAAATATTGGCCACCTGAAACAGCTAATAATGGAAGAAAAATCATTGAACATTATATATGTGTAAAGTCTAAGTACGTAAGAGTCTAAGAAAGGAAACTATAGCCGGGCGGTGGTGGCACACGCCTTTAATCCCAGCACTCGGGAGGCAGAGCCAGGCGGATCTCTGTGAGTTCGAGGACAGCCTGGGCTACCAAGTGAGTTCCAGGAAAGGCGCAAAGCTACACAGAGAAACCCTGTCTCAAAAAAACAAAAAAACAAAAAAAACAAAAAAAACAAAAAAAAAAAAAGACAGGAAACTATAAATTTGCCTCATCTTGCTGGAAAGGGGAAAGAAAATAAGGAAGTTGTATGAGCTGAAACAAAATGACAAGAAAGAACTACATATTTTTCTTTTCAGAGATTTATTTATTTTTAAATGTGTGTATGTGTGTGAATATGTGTATGTGTGTGAGTATAGATGTGCATAGATGTCAAAAGAGGCCATTGGATCCCAGGAACTGGAGTTAGTAGTGATTGTGAGATGGCAACTTGAGTGGTGAGAATTGAACTCAGGTCCTTTGTAACAAAAGTACCTATTCAATGTTATCATTAAGTTATCTCCATTTTTGTAGCCATTGAAGTAACCGAAGTATCTCTGGAAGTTGGGTGTGACAGGTGGTCAAAATGCAGAGGTACAGCTCTGTCTTAGACACCAGGTGATTTAGCCAGGGTTTCTACTGCTGGGATGAAACACCACGTAAAAATCATGAAGGGATTATTTTTCATACAGTTCCACATCACTGTTCATCATCAAAAGAAGTCATTGAAGAACTCAAACAGGGCAGGAACCTGGAGGCAGATGCTTATGCAGAGGCCATTGGGTCATGGTCTTGCTCCACATGTCTTGCTCTCCCTGCTTTTTTTATACTCCATTACCACCAGGTTAGGAGCCATACCACACACAATAGGTTGGTCCTTCCACCTCAATCTCTATTTTGGAAAATGCCCTACAGGCTTTTCTACAGATTGATTTTATGGAGGCATTTTTTTCAGTTGAGGTTCTCTTATTTCAGATGACTCTGGCTTGTGTCAAGTTGACATAAAACTAGCCAGCACAATTGACCCTTTGTCAGCTTGGCAGACAAACACATCACCTTTCAGTTATGACCTCTCCTTTCTCATTTGTCTCCAAGATGGGATATTAATATTAAAATTGCAATATAAAACATAATACCTTCAAAACTTCCACAGCCTTTAAAATTTCAATCTCTTTAAAATATGCAAAAATTCTCTGAAATTCCTATGTCTCTGTAAAATTCCAAAGTCCCTTTATTGTGGGCGTCTGCAAAATCAAAATTAAGATAAGTATTTTCTTATTTTAGGAGGGAAGAACCAGGACATAGTGGCAATCAGAACAAAACAAATGTACTTGGTGGTCATGGGATGGGACAGAATCTCCAAAATGCTGAGATCTCCTGCTGTAGCTGAGCTGCAGTTTCACCAATAGCCTCTCTTGGGCTCTCTCAATGGTGCCGAGCCTCAACTTCCCTCCATAACACCTTCAGTTCTGGGTCTTCAACTGGCAATGAGGCTTTATCTTCACCAATGTCCTTTCCTGGCCTCTCATAATGCTAAGACTTAACCAGTGGGTGGTTGTTTGAACACTTCAAGGTCATAGGCAACTGTAACAGCTACGTGCTACCTTACTAGGGGCAGTGCTCTGAAAAGTACTATTTGGGTGATTCTTACAATATTATGTTCATCTGCCAGGAGCAAGTACAACATTAGCTGCCTCTGGAACACATTTTTTTCTTTGTTCCTGTGGAAACACTTTCCTGACAAGGTTACCTCAATGATGCTAGTCATTAAATATCACAGCAGATTCTCCAGATCTAACATACCAGGATCCAGTGTCACAATACATCAAATGGTTCACTTCAGTTGTTCTTAATTAAAAAAAAAAAAACATATGAATGGTCCTTTTAAGTCTTTACTTCCTGGGAAACTTCACAAATCAAGTCTCCATTGCTTGCATTTCTCTCAATATTTGTATCTTCCAAGCTCCTACAGAAAACCCACTCAATGGTTTTTCTAGCCTAAAGTTCCAAAGTCCTTCTACAACCCTCCCCAAAATATGGTCAGGTCTCCCACAGCTATCCTCTATGAACCTAGTACAAATTATTCCTGTCTTAGGGTTTCTATTGCTGCAATGAAACACTGACCAAAAGCAACTTGGAGAGGGTTTATTTTGCCTATACTTCCACACCAAGATCTGAAAGCATCAAAATTCAAAATACCTTCAGGTCACATCAGAAATAGTTAATAAGTAAGTCTCCAGCTGCAGTGAATTTTGGAGAGAAAACAATCCTTCCCCTGGATGTAGGCTTATTGGAGCAAACATTCTTTGTAGTACTATACTGAAAGATTCATGGAATTTGGATGAAAAACAAAAGAAAACCATAAAAAAAACTACCCTTCTTCAATCAACAAACATGAATGCTTATGCTGTGTACACTGGTGGAGGTATTTTAAGTTGCTACAGCCATCACGAAAAATAGCACAGAAGTTTCAAAACTACTGAATGTAGAAAAGCCATATTATCCTGCCGTTCCCTCACTGTACATGTATAAGTGAAATAAAGTTGGCTTTGGAAGAAATTCTATGTTCTACTCTCTATTACTGCATTATTCAAAAATTAGGTGTTCACCACCAGATGAATGAATAAAGCAAAGGTAACATACACAGACACTAAGAATGAAATAACAGTGAGCCTAGAAAAAAGGAAATCCTGCCATTTTTAGAAGTATGAAAGAGCCTTGTGGATGATATAGCAAGTAAAGTAAGTCAGACTCAGAAAGACAAATACTCTATGATTTCACTTATATGTCAAAACTAAAATACTGATCTTGGACATTGAGAAAGTTGTTGGCAGCTAACAATTTCAAGGGAACTTTAGGGATTTGAGTCAAGTGGTCCAACATTTCAGCTATAAACTATGTACATTAAGAATAGTTAATATAAATAATACTGTATTGTATGGTTTAAATTCATCAGTAGAGTAGATCGTATATGTTCTCACCACATTAAAAAAAAAACTAGGAGGTGATAGGTATATTGATTACCTCAACTGAAGTAACATTATATATATATATATATATATATATATATATATATATATATGCTTGAGTGAGTATAGCACATGGCACATATATACATTGTGTGTGTGTGTGTGTGTGTGTGTGTGTGTGAGAGAGAGAGAGAGAGAGAGAGAGAGAGAGAGAGAGAGTAATACTCCAAAAAGGCTTTCATGATTGAGTGCCAAATATTGACAGAGCATCATGATTCCATCATCATACAAAATGAAAATTCTCAATATAATTTATAAATTAATGTGGGCTAGTTACCCCAAGAAGGAAGCCTCTGAAAGTGTTGTCAGAAGTGCCAGTTCAATGAGTTCAATGACTGAGCATGCAGTTTTATTTAATGTTGGGGGAGGAGAATCTTATTTATTGAAAAAGTAGTATTATCTTTACTTCAACATGGCTCAGATGCTGTTGTCTTGAACTTATTCATGGATTTACCTCTATTAAGATTAAATGATGAATTTTGAAAGCTCTCCTTAGACTTATTCATATACTTGTAGGAATAACATCATTGCCTTGTTGAATAAATATTTATAGATGCCTTCTGAATTATTTACTCATTCAATATGTGAATATTATGAAGTAGGTACTATTTGCCTTTTCTTTTGTATGTGTGTCTGTGTTCATGTGTGGTGATATTGTGTTCCCCAAAATATTGTGCAACCTAATAAACTTATCTGGGGTCAGAGACAGAACAGCCACTAGATACAAAGGCTAGAAAATGGTGGCACTCACACCTTTAGTCCTAGCACTCCAGAGGTAGAAATCCCTCTGGATCTCTGTGAGTTCAAGGCCACATTGAAAAAGGCCAGGCACGGTGACACTCGCCTTTAATCCCAAGAAGTGAGCCTTTAATCCCAGGGAGTGGTGTTAGAAAGCAGAAAGGTATATAAGGTGTGAAGACCAGAAACTAAAAGCATTTTAGCTGGTTAAGCTTTCAGGCTTCTAGCAGCCCAGTTCAGCTGAGAGTCATTCGGATATGAGGACACAGAGGCTTCCAGTCTAAGGAAACAAGATCAGCTGAGAAGTTGGCCAGGTGAGGTTAGATGTGGCTTGTTCTGTCTCTCTGACCATCCAGCATTTCACCCCAATAACTGGCCCTGGGTTTGATTTTATTAATAAGACTCTCTAAGATTCCTGCTACATCCATGCCTGTGTTTTTTCACTTTTAATGAAACTAGATTTTTTTCCTCACATAATATATCCTGAATATGGTTTCCCCTCCCTCTACTCACCCCAGTTTCTCCCTACCTCCCCTCTCATCCAGATCTATCCCTATCTTTCACTCATTAGAAATCAGTCTTCTAAAGGATAGCAATGAAATAAAATAAAATGAGATAAAACAAAAACTAACATCATAATATGACATGACCAGCATGGGAAAGAGCCTAACAAAAGGAGCAAGGAGTGGTCACAGAGTCAGAGACCTCCCTGTTCGCACAGTCAGGAATCCCGTAGAAACACTAAACTGGAGGCCAACTTACATATACATTCATATATATATATATATATATATATATATATATATATATGAACTGTAGTCTAAAAAGATAGAAGAAAAAGTAATATATAAAAAACAGAAAATGAAAAATAAGACAAAATTAAAGAAGAAAGAAAGAAAAGTACTGGCATAACATTATGAGACAAGGAATCTCTAAAAAAGCCCTTGACTCCATTTTCTATTATCATTCTATTCCTGGGAATGTATTTTTTTGCCTAGTGAGACTCCCTTGGGAAAAAAAATACTAAATTTTCATTTGCAAGTGCTTATTATTTGGAGATTGTTACTGGCTAACTCCATAAGATGGACCCCATCACCAACACTCCTTTTGGGTTATTAAGAACCAGAGACTAGATATCCCAGGGACCTAGGGTAAAATCAAACACTAATAGTCTAAAATAGGAAACAAAATGTAGAGATAAAATTACTCCTACTGAGAGTCTTCTGTACTTACAGATGAGTGCAGTGCTCGGTCATCACCAGAGAATCTTCCTCCTGAAGCAGATGGGAACAAATACAGAAACCCACAGCCAAACATTACGCTAAGAGTAAGATACATTGGAACACTCAGACCTAAAAAGTATATCTCCATCAAATCCTTCCCCTCAGGTTTCAGGGAACCCTGCAGAAGAGGAGCTGGAAAGAGTGTAAGAGAAAGAGGAGATGGTAAATACCAAGAAACAAAGCCCTCTAAATCAACAAGAGTAAAGTTCATATGAACTCACAAAGACTGAAGCAGTATGCACAAGGCCTACATGGGTCTGTATCAGATGGGGTCCTAGAGCAGAGAGGAGAAGTACACACGTTACCCCATTGTGGAATATTCCTTTACCTGTGTGCGAGGCTGGCTGCCACTTTTTCCCAGGGTACTCTTGAGGAGAGAGGAATAAGAAATATTTAGATAAAAGACAGTATGGAGAAGACAAACAGAAACACAGGATAGCTTAGGAAGGACCTGGATCAACATCCACTGACCCCTTCTCTCTTCAAAAGGGCTTTTTGTAGAAATGCCAAGGGGTGGGGCAAAATACTTCCCCACAGCATAGCCAAGTGCAGACCCTTCCAAATACCTGGTAACCACACATGTGGCCAAGCCATCCCCCAAAGCAGCCCTACTGGGTAAAGCAAGCTCAGATCTCACTAAGAAATCTCTGTGGGCCCCCACAACACTGTGTGAATATATGATATATGTCACTGTGATTAGTTTAATAAGGAAGCTGACTGGTCAGTAGTTGGACAGAATAAGGTTAGGAGGAGAGCAAAACAGAGAAAACTGGGAAGAAGGGCAGATTCAGAGAAGTCGCCAGCCAGATGACAAGGAAGCAGGACTTGCAGAAGAGGTAAAAGCCATAAGCACATAGATTAATAGAAATGTGTTCATTTAATTTGTAAGAGCTAGTTGGTGATAAGCCTGAGCTATCAGCCAAGAATTAATAATTAATATTAAGCCTCTGTGTGGTTACTTAGGAGCAGCTTGTGGGATAGAAACTTCTACCTACACCCCATCCCTAACCATTTGCCGTTTCTGTCTTGTTATTAGTATTGCATATATCTGAAACTCTATGGAATAAACATTTAAGTACATGAAGTATGCAAATTATTACACTTTACTTTGAGAACAAAACAATGTTTTTTCATGAAAGACCCCAATCTTGGAAAGGACAAATTCCTTATATTAATATTGAAATTAATAAAAATAAACAGGAAGAGTATCAGAGAAAGTAATAATAATCCTGATAATCAAATCCTCACAGACTAAGAGAGGATGTCTCTGTGTTGGAGAAATATATTTAATAAGGATTGGTGAGAGGTCACAGAGTTTGAAGACATGATGTTGATCGCCAAAGATGATATAGCAGAGAAAAAGAAGCATCTGGGGAGCAGTGGATAGGAAGAGGGCAATGACTCATTCCATTGTATGTTGCTGTACTGAATAATTGATGCTGGGTGATGTAGAGAGAACTTTATATGGCTCATTGTTCTGGTGCCTGAAAAATCTTCATAGTAATAGTCCTATTAATAATTTTCCCAGGGGTGTATTGTAACATGGTTGAAAAGTAAAAAGGTAAATGACATTGTACTGAGAAGACCGAACATGCCATGCATCCTCACATTGTAGCAACACATTTTTCAATAGTATTCTGATCCCATGAAGAATAATGATAAGGAGACAGCCCTCATCAGTTCATGAAAGTGGTACCTTTATGGCTTGATATTTCCAACTATTTTCTATCTTTTAAAGGTGCCAATGAGACATATAAGAGGATAGAACTTTCCTGGAAGTCTTTTGGCTACTAGGGACATACTTTAACACACTGGTGAATATTATTTGAGAACTGTCAAATACTTTAAATTATTATCAATATTGATAGTATGTCTGCTTTTCTAAGTACCTCCTTTACTGTTTACTTTTTCCTTTTAAATAACCTAATGGGTGTCAAGTTGATTTAAGTTCATAATTGCCATCCCTTGGACTTTTCTCTGGTAGTCTGGCTGTCATGAATAAATGGCTATCTGTCAAATAGCAGTCATACTGTCTTCACACCAGCCTGATTGCTTGGAATTCTCCATAGAGGGCTTGAGGAAGGTACAGGGCAACCATAAAGTATAACTTAGATTCCAAAAAAAATACCATCCCAACTATTACTACTTACATCAATTTATGTTGGATCTTTTTGCTAATGCACGATTCAGTGAAATCTACATGTCCAATCTACAGTTGTTCTCACTCAGACAATGGGGATAACTACCCTGATGGACTACCAGCAGGTTTATGATTGGTGTAAACAGCCCTTCATTTGTATGAAAGCTGCTTCTGACTGTTCAATCAGAACATTTTTCCTAATATTTTCAAACAACTGAGGCATACCCTCCAGGGTTAATCTCTATCATCCAATATTAAGCTTCACTAAAGTCTTCTATTGAACAATAACGTTTTACTTACTTTTTAAACTTCACTACCTGTAGAGTAGGCTGAGCTGGTAACACAGAGGAAATTAGAAGCCACAAGAGAAAAGTATTAGCAGTAACAATGAAAAACAACAGGAGAGATTCAGAGAGCTGCCAGCACAGAAACAATGGGAAGCAGAGGTGGTAGAGAAAATGAGGGAAGTAGAAAGATGCAACAAGTGGAGAGTTATTGATAAAGAGAAATGTGAAACTGTGGAACTGAGAAAATGTGGGCCACTGGTATTGGAATAATTCTAGGAAGTATCAAAGTCTTAAGAATCATGAACATACTACGCCTGAGGCCTGCTGTTACTCTTTACTGCTAAAGGCTGAGGTGCCCTACACAACAGGCACAACCTTTGTTGTTAGAAGGGTTCCAGTACCTATGCCTGTACAAGAGCTGTAAGACTAGAGGGTGCCCCCTGAGGCTACCTGTACTATCTATTGTAGTGGTCTGTTTCAGCAACCCATTACTATTAAGTCAAAGAACACAATGATTGTCAAGTATTAGGATGATGGTAATAAAATTTCCAAATAATAATCATCCAACATGAGACCCTAAAGCCACAGTTTGTTGTCTCTAAAGCTTAGGACACTAAACCTCTATCATCCATTAACTCTCAGGGGTGATGCAGCAAGTCATTGGGTCTACCATGACAGTCCCTGGCACTCAAGGGTCCCAGGTTACCTGCCCTAGAAGAACCTACCCACAGATAAACATGGTTCCTATATGGGTTGAACAAAATGACTTCATTTGCTGATTGGTGACATCATCACCTCAACACCACCACATTGGGGATCAAGGGCAAGTTTTATCCAAACCAGAGCAAACATCTTCCTTGAGTCCCATATGCAGTGGTTCTAAAGGATGAAAAGGGATAAGGCTGCCTCTCAAAGTTTCTAAAAGTAAGATGCAGATTTCTGCTAGAAGAAGCAAGTGGAGGAATATCAAAAAAGAAACTCAAAATAGATAGGTATGATTTGATGATGAAGCCTGCATTTGAGAGGGCAAATTTAAAAAAAATTAAGAAGATTTGAAGCTCTGTATGTAGCTTTACTATTTCTGATATTGAACCATATTTCTAGATTTGTCTGTAGAGTGAAGACTGATTTTGGAGGCGCCTCTTTCTAGTAGTACTTCTATTGTTAAGGAAGAGTATAACTGGAGAAGTACTGATGGCCCCGAGAGATTTGCTGTTAGGAGACTGAGCATCAGGACAAAGGAACAATGAGTTCAGGTATGCTGAATCACAATAAGTAAATTTCTGATTTTTCTCATTATTAGCTCCTTCATATAGGTAGAAAGAATGACAAATATTGTAAGGATTTATTTGGAGATATTCTGGCTTATCATAAGATTCTTATGAGAGAATCTGTCATGAGAATCCTACTTTAACTTATTGTGAAAGTTTAATGAATTATATTAGGTATAAAAAGGAACATACATGGTATTTTTATTTTTTACCCATGGTAAAGCACAGTTCACAAATATATTTATTTATTTATTAACAACCACATTTCAAAGATGTGATATTTGGCAGAGATATCTTTTTCCATTAACATTTTGTTTGTTTTTTTCAAAAAGAGAATTTTTTAATATATTGGAATATGTACTGAATGGGAGGAATCAGTAATAATCTTTTAGGTAATTTCTCCTCCTTGCATGGGAACAGCTTTCAGGTTTGAGATTAGGACCAATGGGACACAAAACAAAACCTCAGAAAAGCTACAGAGAAACCTAATCTTTCCTGGACACACATTATTATAGCTGATAAAATAGGGTAAGGTATATGCTTAACAAATAATGAAGGAACTCTGTTTCTCCTCTGACTACTCTTGCCTACTCTTCTCTAAGGGGGAGATGTTTGCTCTCCTTGCTAACAGAGAAGGAACCTCAGTTGTCAGCCTTTGACTACTTGGCACTTGAGTGTTTATATGTCAAGTAACTGCAACTCTCTTCCTTATGATCCTCTGTGATAGATGTGGATTTCAGGTACCACCTAGTTATCTATTTTTCAGTGACTCTAGAATGTTACAAGGATAAAAAGATAAATTGACTTCCGTTTTGCCATGGTTTCACATTAATTTTGAGATAAGAGAATGGGTATTATAGAACTTAAAAATTGATAGATTCATAATATGATTTCAAGTGTATTGTTTTCTCATGGCATTGTAAGTTAAGGAACAGAAAAGAAGTAACATAATTTAAGTATCTGTCAGCATCTTTCAAGGTGTTACCAACAAACTATCTCAGAAGTAGAGCACATGTAGGGGAGACTTAAACCTTCATGTTACTTACTACATCTCCCACTATCTATTCTCATCACAAGGCAAATAGTTTCAAAAATTTTGATATGATTGCCACATTCCTGACCTTTCTACAGACAAGCCACTCTCATGAGATAATATCCAATATAACTTACTAGTGAAGGTTTTATTTGTACTTCTGCAAGGATTCATTTCTAACCATGTAATTTTCAATCTTATTTGTATCCTATTGATGAAGAGCAGACCATGAAGGCAAACTGGATCAAACTTTCAAATTGGTCTGATCGCGAATTAGCTAGGGAACCCTTAGAAACTTTACCATTTTACTCATTAGCCTTTTGGGTTTTTTCACCTCAAATAATTCAGAGGTAATGATACTATGTCTCTTAAAAAGTTAGTGTGAGGATTTTAGCTGAAAGTATATCTAATGTTCTCAAGAATTCCTGGTATATAAAAAGCCTGGGCACCTTGCTATCATCACCATTTCCCTTATAAAAATTACTTTGGTTTTGTTTCAATTTTCATGTTCTTTAGTATTCCTAAAATTTTTCTAAGAGAGCTTTACTAATTTAAGTTGCAATTAAATTGATTATTTTGTTAAGATATTGTTAACATTGATACTTGTATTAACTGAACCAGTATTTCTTGAAGGCATATGTTAGTTAGTATTGCTATAGTGCATTTTCTACATAGGTTATTTTCATTTACACCATGCAGAACACCTGATGGAAGTGTTAAGGGAGAAAAAAAATATGCATTCACAATTTTAGAGGGTTGTAGTCTTCAGTGACATGAAAGACAGAGTAGGGAGGCTAGATCTGTGACTACTAGAACATACAATGGCCAGTTCATTATATTTGTGCAGATTCAAAGACACAGAACACAGGCCCAAACCAAACCAGGAGTGGGATCTTCAAAGCTCAGTTCTTACTGGCCTACTTTTGCCAACTCAGTTTCCCAAAGATTCCTGTCTTCAAAACAGTGCTACCCACTGAAGATCCTGCTTAAACATGTGAGCCTATGGGAGACATTTCACTTTCAAATCACAATGTTGATTGTCAGATGTCATTGCTTGTGAGTTTACTAGTGAATGAATTAGTATAAACCCACCTCACCTGAGAGAAGGAAAAAGGTTAGTTAATAATATATAAGTTTAAGCCGGGCGGTGGTGGCGCACGCCTTTAATCCCAGCACTCGGGAGGCAGAGCCAGGCAGATCTCTGTGAGTTTGAGGCCAGCCTGGACTACCAAGTGAGTTCCAGGAAAAGGCGCAAAGCTACACAGACAAACCCTGTCTCGAAAAACCAAAAAAAAAAAATATATATATATATATTAGATATATATATATATATATCTAATATATATAAGTTTAAAGAGGTAGAAATTTGAATAATATAGATGATGAAGTACACAAGGAAAATATAAAATCAGCTGTCAAGTGATATCTTTTTTATCGTATTTTACTTTTACTTTATAAAAGTTTAAGTCATTTATTAGGTAAATATCTTAGGAGAAAAAAGATCAGATACAATACATTAAGATTTCCGTAATTGTCATGATTTAGCAATGTTTTCTTCTACTGAGAATATCAATTTCCTTGGCTTCTTTCTTTGGCCCCAGAATGTCAATGGTCAGTAAAAACATGTTGAATGAATAAATGGTTGTTTCACTTGTCTTATTAGCTCTGTGAGCCTTGTATTGAAAATAGCAATTAGCTTGATTCACAGCATTACAATGAATCTTAACTAGACCAATTTTCTCCATTGCAATTATACGTCCCAGAGTAAACAGGCCACTCCTAAGACATTCCCCTTATTCTGAAGGGGAAACAATACTTGTGTTTTCCTTACTCCTATCATAAAGGTAGAGAATGGAGGACTGAGGGAAATAAGTTATCTAGTAAGTTGTCTGAAATGGTCATTGTGCACTACATATGGAGGAGTTGTCTCTTTTTTACAAAAAGTATCTACTACATTTAAAATATTATAAGGAGAAATTAAAGAAGGTTTAAGTTGCATCAGATAAATTAATATTTTTATTGTATTTACAAAATTCCATTATGATTCTAAAGAAACTTCAAAAAATTGAGAAAAACACCAAGGGAGAAAACACTGATTATACAAAATTAATGATGTCTATATATGTAACAATGTTAAAAGGAAGAATTAGCTTAGCTATTTGGGTACCAAACTAAATTATTTTAAAACTTCAGGTCTTCTGTGAGGAAAATATTTTCTACAGCTGTGACTCAAAATGAAGCGTGAAGATCTCCACGTACCTCAAGTTAACCCACATGTACCCTGTTTTCTTCACTGCAGTCATCAAGAATAACTAGACTTTGCTAGAAATTCATTAATCTCAGAAAAGACAGGACTAATCATCTCATTCTGGGCTCTGTTTTAGTACTTCCTATGGCAGAACAGCTTTTCAGAGAGAAGACACACTCTGCTTTTGTGTTCTGATTTGCAATGATTTGTTTTTGTTTTTTGTTTTTCTTCCTTTCTATAAAACATTTTGTCTGAAAATTCTCTTGCACTGAAACAATTGTCAAAAGATTAAGGTATTTGTGTCAACAGAGATCAATTGTTTAAAGAATTATCCATTTAAAAATAATGCATTTAAACACCATTTAAAACTTTAAAGCTTGTTCATGCTTATAATGTATTCTGTAAAAAAAAAAAAAAAAAAAAAAAAAAAAAACCCACGGGATTTCTCTCTAACCTCATAATGGTCCCCTCTATCAAGATATCTCTGCTGTGGAATGTCATTCTGTATGCTGTGAATGTGTGTTGCTCTGACTGGTTAATAAATAAAATGTTGATTGGCTAATAGCCAGGAATAAAATATAGGCAGGATAAGCAGACAAGAGTCGTGGGAAGAGGAAGGCTGAGTCAGGAGTTGCCAGCCAGACACAGAGGAAACAAGATGACTAGGCAGAACTAAGAAAAGGTACCAAGTCACATGGCTAAACTTAGATAAGAATTATGAGTTAATTTAAGTGTAAGCGCTAGTCAGTGATAACTAATGGCTGAGCAGTTATAATTAATATAAGCTTCTCAGTGATTATTTTTAAGTGGGCCACTGAACTGCAGGGTCCTGGTGTGACCGAGAAAAACTTCTGGCTACATTTGGTATTCACCATGGGGCATTGAGCTATATATACCTAAGAAGGCTTAAAGATTTTGAATGCACAGAAACAGTGCCAAACTAGGCTTCCTAGTCTCACAGTCTTATGCCAGCAGCAGTGCAAATTTGTCTCCTGACAGCTGCCTATGAGAAGGAGCTGGCCACCAGTTGCCATGAGCTAAGCAGCATGGCTGAGGGTTCCCCCCACAGTACACAGAGGCGTCTCTAAGCTGCACAGTGTGGTATGTGGTGGATTTAGCCTAGGCTAGTATAGACAAAAAAAAAATGGTTTCTGGGCTACATGCTTCTTTAATGGAAGCATAGGCCCAATGCTTCCAAGAATTGGTGGTACACATGGCTCCCAGAGCCAGAGCTGGTGGTAAACGTATCACCACCATGTTGGAAAACTGAGGTGGGCAGAGCCAGCAGCCAAAGCTGCCATTTCAGTCCTAGTAAGGCTGCAGTTTAAAGCAATAGATTCACAATAAGGCAGATTCTGATGACACAAGACTTTAAAAGGTTTACAGTGTGTGTAAAATGTACATAGACTTGGAAAAGAGAAGAAAAATGAATATAGACAGTTATATAAAGAAATAGTTTTAAAAAATAGTCTTTAAAGAAACAGTAAAGGCAGTATAAAAAATAAGCCACATGAAGATGGAAATCACACAGAGAGTCTGGATTATATTGTCTTTGGGATTTTTAACTGCAGACAGACATTTAATTACAAAGGCTGCTGAGTTAAACTAATATGTATATTTTAAAGGTATCTTGACATGAAAATTTGAATCTAAGGATACGTTGCTTTGGAAAGGAGGCTCTGCTTTTGTTTCCACAGGAAGCAAGAGGCTATGGATTTGTTCCACATTAAGATGGATCAGATTTGATCAAGCCAGACCTCCTGAGCCTTAACAGACAGTACCTATCAACAAAGGTTATAGCCGGTCTTCCCAGAACTTAACCATTATTTCTAATTTTCTCAGGATCCCCAGAAGACTACCCTCACCCCCTATCAGCAGGAAGTAGCCTAGAACACTATGCTCACATTTGGAAAAAAATGGATTATGGATGTTTGTCTTTACTTAGGTTGTTGGTTACAAATTGTTATTGGTCATAGTCAATATCTTTCTAAAAGAAGAAAGGGATATATAATGTGGAAATATAGGATATAGATATGATAGGATAAAGGGGTGGATTGGTGAACCTACTTTTAAAAAGCAACTTGTTTAAAATGGTTTACGTTGGTATAGATTTTAGTCTATTGATACAAATTTAAAGTTCATTTTGTTATACTGTATTTATATTTCTACTCTTGTTTAAGGTATTATGTTTGTACAGCTCATTTAAATTGTAGTGGATAATGAAGAAATACAGATTAATAATTAGTCTTCTATGATAGTCAAACTTATAATCATGTTAAGTTTTCTAGGTATACATAGATATAATTCAATAAGGTAGGTAATCAATCTTCAAACACTTTAAAGACCTACAGAATATGGCTTTTAAAGTGTTTTAAGAACTCTGACTTTCTGGACATTGAGACGTGTCTGCTCCTGGCAACACCAATCTACTTCAGAGAAGATAATGGGCATTGAAGAAACTCATTGTGGAGTTTGGTTCTTTGTGGCAAAAGTTAGCCACTGAGCAAAAAAGTGCCCTTGCGTAGACTGTTTGATAATATGTTGTATCAACTGGACATGCAGGACCCATAGGAAGGTGACTACTGAACTTTGCAAAGTGACATGGTCCTTCAGGTTCCTGCTTTGCAGAGGAGACTGCCAGATATTCTACAGGACACACAGAGAAGTAACTGAAAAACTCGAGGCCTATAGGTTGAAGATAGATGCCCCAACATTGAAGAGGAACTTTGGGTAACTGTCTAGGTAGCCAACTGTCTCTGTCATTTAGATTTTTAGAAGTTGCTTACAGTGTACTTACTGTTTACTTAGGTAATATTATATATATCTCCTTCTGCGGTCTTCAATGTTGTTGAAGACTAGATAGTTATAATGAAATTTTCCTTGGTTATGATAAAAGATAATTTAGATATGAAACTTTAGACTCACAAATATAGGATAGAATATTTTCTTTAATTTTGGCAAATACAAATAGACTAGATATTATAACCGTAATTCTTCTTGATAACTGTTTTTGTTATATGTAATTTTACTATATTAAAGTTAAAACCTTCCTTTTTTGATTAGAAACAAAAGGAGAAGTGTTGTGGAATGTCATTCTGTATGCTGTGAATGTGTGTTGCTCTGATTGGTTGATAAATAAAATGCTGATTGGCCAGAGCCAAGCAGGAAGTATATGAGGATAAGCAGACAAGGAGAATTATGGGAAGAAGAGGAAGGCTGAGCCAGGAGTTGCCAGCCAGACAAAGAGGAAGTAAGATGACTAGGCAGAACTGAGAAAAGGTACCAAACCACATGACTAAACATAGATAATAAGTATTAGTTAATTTAAGTGTAAGAGCTAATCAGTAATAAGCCTGAGCTAATGGCTGAGCAGTTATAATTAATATAAGTTTCTGAATGATTATTTTATAAGTGGCTGTGAGACCTCAGTGCCAGGTGGGACAAGAGAAATCCTTCAACTACATATCTCTTTCCTTGTTCTCCCTCTCTGTCCCTCCCCCATTTCAACCATCTCATTCTCTCATGTTCTCTTGCCACCACCCCTTACCTCCCAGGCCCCCCATGCTCCCAATTTGCTCAGGAGATCTTATTTATTTTCTTTTCATGGGAAGATCCATGCATGTCTCTCTTAGAGTCTAGGAAAAAACCTTGTGCTAAGGACATTCCCAGGAATCCTCAAGGATGACCCTAGCAAAGCCTCCAAGCAATAGTGGAGAGGGTGGCTGAAATGTGTTCCCCCTGTAATCAGATTGATAACTACCCTAAATGTCATCATAGATCCTTCATCCAGTAACTGATGGAAGCAGATACAGAGGTCCACATTTAAGCACTGGGTGGAGCTCCCAGAGGCTCGTCGAAGAGAGGGAGGGGGGATTATATCAGCAAAGCGGTCAAGATCATGCTGGGGAAACCCACAGAGACAGCTGATTCAAGCTAGTTGGAGCTCACTCACTCTGGACTGACAGCTGGGGAAGCTTCATGGAACTGAGCTAGACTCTCTGAATGTAGGTGACAGTTGTGTGGTTTGGGCAGCTTGTGGGACCACTGGCAGTGGGACCAGGATTTCTCCCTAGTGTGTGAACTGCCTTTTTGGAGCCCATTCCCTATGGAGGAACACCTTCCTCAGTCTCAATTCAGGGGGGAGGGGCTTGGTCTTGCCTCAACTTGATATGCCAGATTTCATTGATTCCCTATGGGAGTCCTTTCCCTCTCTGAGGAGTGAATAGGAATGGAATAGGGAGAAGGTGGAGGTGTGCAGGAGGAAGGGGTAGGAACTGTGGTTGGTATGTAAAATGGAAAAAAAAATTTAAAGAAAAAAAAGAGAAAAAAGAAAAAAACACAAATGGAATCTCGTACTGGAAATTACTCATCACATTTTGAGGATATATTGCCCCACATTGAGTGCCAAAAGTAGCTGTAATTTCTTAGGTCCCACACAGCCCCCTGTGGTCCAGACAAACCTCTCTCACCCTCAGTTTCACAGCTGCTCCCAACCCAAGTAAACACACAGAGGCTTGTATAATTTACAAACGGCATGGCCTATGGGTCAGGCTTCTTGCTAGCTAGCTCTTATAACTTAAGCCATTTCTATTTATCTATAAGTTGCCATGTGACCATGGCTTACCAGTCCTTTCATATCTTGCTTCTCCTGGCATGGCTGGCTTCTCTCTAGACTCTGCCTTCCTCCTTGGATTTCCTGCCTGCCTGTAAACTGCCTTGCCATAGGCCAAAGCAGCTTATTTATTAACCAATGGGAACAACATATATTCACAGCATACAGAAAGATATCCCCCAGCAATATATTCTATGAACTCCAGCTGGGAATTAATTTGCTAAGTAGCAAAGATGACCTCCAGTTTGCAAATTTCTTTCCTCAACTTCAAGATTACTGGGATTTTGAATGTGAGATGCCATTCTCAGTCATGTTCTTCAGTATAGTGGTCTAAGGAGAAAAAATGCATAAATTTAATTTTATTTCTTTTCAATTCAAATACTCAATATTGTACCTTTTAATTAATCAGATATAAGAATAAATTCTCAGAGTAAATCAGCCAAAGGAAATTGGAATTTGAAAGTAATTATAAGGCATGTAAACATAACACAGCTGTTTATAAAAAGTTTGAAAATATATTACACTTGAATTCTTTCTAAAAAATAAGGCAAATTTACACTTCCATAACTATTATTTATTCTAAAATGTATATACTCTACTCATGTAGCATGAGAAGATATTATGTATTAAAACATGCAAGCAGAATATAGTACTTAAAGTAGAATAGTGTAAAGTGTACATAATTTACAATACATAGTATAAGTGGAGCATTTCGCACACTAATTCTGTAGCAAAATATGGCAGAATACGTATACTGTTGTTATTTTTAGAGAATACAATTAACATCAGAAAAATTACATGTTTCTAACTTAATCTTGACCATAAATATTAAGAATGTTACATTGAAATTGATGTATTTCAGACATACCTTTAAAATTAATTGCAGTATTCAAATATGATTGAAGCTAATATTCAAATTATGATTGAAGCTTTTGAAACTTTAGACAAATGCAGACTGAAAGCAATTCAAAATATGGATGATAAACAAAAATTCTTATTTTTAGTTCATGTCTGAAATTGTTCTTTATCAGGGAAATGATTCATCAACCATGCGTCATGAAAATCTCAGGACATCTTTGTAACCCAATGTTGCCTTGACTTAAAAAAATACTCAGAAAACTGTATAAAGAATTTGCATGTGCAATATGTTAAGGGCAAAGGGAGAGGGCAGAGGTTTCCAGGAAAACAAACTTATCTTTTCACATTGCAAAATCACCAGCCTCAGCTTTCCAACACAAAAAGACACACATCCCACAAACATGTTACGTTCCCATAGGCCTCACTACTTTCAAAGGACTTGAGTTGTGTTTATTTGGGCTGATAGTTGCAATGCCAAAAAACTCCAACCAGCCAAACAAACAAGCAAATAACAAAACAATGTAAGTCCACTCTTTAAACCATCTGCTAGACAAATAAATTATCATACATAAAGTGTAGGAGTAAATAAGCAGGTAAAATAAAAAACAAACTATCTGCCTGTGATGATCACATAAGTTAGCACAGAAATTGATGGTCCAATTATGCCCTAGCATGGATTAGTTTTCATAGTCGCCTTAAACAAAGGCATGCTCTAGTTTTCAGGCTGACTAGTTCAGCTCATTACCTATATCTCTGCAGTGCATGACTTTGGTTTGCTACACATGAGTTATGTGTTTCATTCTGAAATGACTTGCACATTTATGAAATGAATAATATAGAAAAATCAATAGTTTGCTTGTTTATTCACCTAAATGTATGCTTTTACAAAAAAAAATTTTAATTTAAATATTTGTGTTTATGCAGTGAATCCTCTTCTACTTAATTTTTCACTGATCTTGTTGTATGATTTCTACTATTATTAACTGATAAGTATGCACATCTGAAAATATCTAATTAATATAAGGCAACAGCAGCTTCCTTATTAGAAATGTAAGTTTATGTGCTGACTTTGACAGAAACTGTGCCTTTTTAGATGTATTCTGCAATTCTTTGTCTTAATAAATAAATGTCAATCTGCAACATTGTACCCAAATTTACTTTTAAAATTTAATGATTCTAAAATATTTTAAGATTATGAATGTAAATAATTTTCAGTAGGCATAATGTTGTTCATATATATCTGTAATTTAGACAATTTATCGATATTGTAAAATTTAAACACAAATTTGGCTTGCATTTCTGTCAGTTGAATTTTCCTGGTTTTATCTTTAGACTACTAAAATGGGTATAAATATGCATACAGATATAATTTAAAATAATCTGATGCTCATTTTTTCTATATATTTTCACTATGATAGTAACTATCCATATTAACCACATTACTATATTTTTAAAATAATATTTGTATAATAATATGGAAATCTTTTAAATTTAAATAAATAATTATCATAATGCTGTACTTAATATTGTAACAATCTGTACTTTGCTTACAAATACAAATAATATCATTCATTAAAGGGAAACAATAAATTTTATGATTTTATAATAAAACCTTATCAATCTGTCCTAAAGTTATATCATTTATAAATTACAACAGTAAAGAGAAGCAAACATAGCATTCTTATGTCATGTTTTTCTTCAAAACTACATTTACAGCAATCCTCAATGCCAAGACCTAATTTTGGTCTCCTAGCTTGTGCATCAGCCAACCCTGTTGAATTTCTTGACCTTCATCCACCCTTAATTTCCCAATCCTCCAGGCCTTGCTTATGCCAAATAGTGTGTGCACTGGCCAAGCCGAGTAACATGCAAATTTGGGCTCATCAATGCTGTCCTCACACTCCCAAGCACAATTGTCAGCAAGCTTGTGTATCAACTGAAGCAGACCTAGCAGCTTTCATAGTCACTTATTTTATTGTTTACCATTCTTCCAATCCAAAATCAATAATGAGAATCTGAAGAATTGACCTACCAGTTCCACATAACTGATCTGAAATTGATGAAGCTTGATCAACAATAAAACCAAAAACAGGCTTCAATTCAATTGCACAGCATAGAATCTCACATCATGCAATCAATGAAATTGCACATGCTTGGATAATAGCACAAAATTATAAACAGTATAAAAGTCAAAGAAAACATCACCCCATTAAAAGAACAAAGAAGCAAACAGAAACAAAAAATGCAACAACAAAATATTAGTCTTAGGGAAATGTTTTCCAATAAGAATTATCTATACTAACCACAGGAAACAGAAATTTAAAAGAACAATCAAAAATGTCTTCAAAGATTTAAGATGTTTAAGGAAGATGTGAGCAAACTCTTCTTTGAGCTTTAAAGGGGATAGGAATAACTGAGTAAGTCCAAGAAAACACAAACACATGGCTGAAAAAAAAGACATAAATAATTCATGATCTGAAAATTAAATAAGAAAGATAAATACTGAAGAAAACTCACTGAAATGGAGATAGATTTGAAAAACTCAATAACACAATTAGTAAAATTTAGATAAAGATTTATCAGTAGAATAGATCAAGTAGAAGATTAAATACTAGGATTTGCACATAAAGTAGCAATAATTTGCAAAATTAAAGACACAGGCTAGCTGAACGTGTGAAGAAACAAAAATCCATCTTTTAATTGTCTACAAGACATCATCTTACCTTCAAAGATAGAAGACACCTTAGAGTGAACCAAGGAAAGGAAACTATTCCAAGCAAGTGTTTCTATCCAATATATAAAAAAAAATCTTCAAATTAAAATTAATCAGAAGAGTTAAAGAAGAACATTTCATTCTGGTCAAGGGAACATTAAATAAGAATTTATTACAATTAAAAACATATACACATGAATTACGGTACATCCAATTTCATAAAAAATCATGCCAGTCATGAAAAACTCTCCTCAAGTTGATGATCAGAGAAATACAATAGACACTAAAAACATTATGGACTACTGCCATTACCACTAAAAGTAAGATCCTATTGATGAAGATGCCACCCACTTCAGACACTGTATTTGGAGAAACCTAGCTTCAATTACAGGAAGCCTCCTCCCTGATGCATAGCTACCATTGTATTAGAATGTGCTGTGTAAGCTTCCAAGGGAGAGGAGCAATTAACAGTCCTATCCAGTTACAAAACCTATGCGTCCAAACAATGACAAGTCTGGAAAGATATCCCTTGATTCAACATAGGCAGTTTTTTTCTTGGTGTTAATCAACAGGTATGTAATTGGTCTTATGGCCTGACTAAAGAGAGGGAATTCATGCTGACATTTAGCCAACTAATCATGGCTGGAGTAGTCATAGACTCTAGAGGAGGACCTACTAATGTCATTCCCTAAACAAATACATTTTCTAAGTGTCTTTTAAAAACTTATGCTTATATCTACAGATAAGTGCAGCTATTACCCTTCATCAAAAAAGCTATTATAGAAACCCACAATTGGTCAAAATACAGAAAAGAAATTACTGTAGTATGCTCAATCTCAGTTGATACATATATAACAACCTCTACAACTAAGGCTCAGGGAAAATGACAAAAGAATTGGGAGGAAGACTGCATGAGACCATGACTGCTGGTAGATACTGTCCTTTAGACTTGACAGGGAAATGCACCCATGAAACCTTAACAATATTGTTGCCTAGTTAATACTTGCATATCAACAGCATTAGATGGCATACCAATGTGAACAACGGAATGTCCATAAAGTCTAACCCCTAGATGAAGAGCTACAGATAGGCAATGACTTCTGAAAGAGGGAGAATTAGTTTTCTCCAAAGATGAGGTTTTTCATTCTCAAGTGATTAGTCTTGGACACATATATATTTAGCAGCACTAATGAATTTAATAAGATCTCTCTCTCTCTCTCTCTCTCTCTCTCTCTCTCTCTCTCTCTCTCTCTCTCTTTCTCTCTCTCTCTGTATATGTGCATGTGTGTTTAAGTATAGTAGCTGAATAAGTATCTTAGTTAGGGTTTCTATTGTTGTGAAGGGACACCATGACCACAGCAATTCTTATAAAGGAAAACATTTAACTGGGGCTGGCTTACAGTTCAGATGTTTAATCCATTATCCTCATGGCAGGAAGAAAGGCAGCATGCAGCCAAACATGGTGCTAGAGCAGGAGCTGAGAGTCCTTACATCTTGACTCACAAGCAACAAAAAGTGGTCTGACATACTGGGTGGTATATTGAACATATATGAGACCTCAAAGTGCATCTCCATCCAGTAACATACTTCATCCAACAAGAGCATACCAACTAATAGTGTCACTCCTTTGGGGACTATTTTCTTTCAAACCACTGCAAGAAGTAATGGAATGAATGGGAACACAGGATGAACTGGACTATGAGAGAGGGTCAGAGGTTATATAGGTAAAGGTACTCATGCATGAACTTTTCAAAACAAATCCATTTTTACAAACAATTGTGTCATTGTTTGCTTGTAATGTAAGTCTTAGGAGATCCAGCCAGGAGAATCAAGAACTCTAGTTTGGCTTATGAAATATAATAAGTTAAGGCCACCGTGGGCAATATAAGATCTTGACTGAAGGTCCAAACAAACAGATCATCCAAACTTAAAAGCAAGAAATATATGTAATTATATTCTGGCTTACACACACACACACACACACACACACACACAGAGAGAGAGAGAGAGAGAGAGAGAGAGAGAGAGAGAGAGAGAGAGAGAGAGAGAGAATAACAATTAAATGTAAAAATTACTCTCAATTCTATCAAATCTGAGTTCAGCTTTCCTGATAGTTACAAGAATTGGGATCTTTGTTATAGGTATACTGAGAATGCCAAATTGCTTCTCCCTTCTGAATTGTTATAATTATCATTAGTGTTATTTTGGTAGATATCAGTACAACACAGAGTACGAAAAATAGTTTTAAATCTTCCCCAAAGTAGTTCCTTCTTGAAATTTACCCTTTGTGATTATTTTGTCATTTCAATTATATGTTTATGTTCACAAATTTCCACTGTTCTGATATAATTTTAAAAGTTGTTACACATATATTTGCTCAGATCTTGTATCAGTTATAACAAAGATAAAACATCATCCCAAATGCTGACAGAGTGTTTCAAGATGGATTGGTGTCCTGAATGCATGATCACCCTTGAAGTATCCAACACAGGGCAACACCAGTGCATCAGCTTTCGTGGATATCACTAGCTCAAAATAAGGGTAAGGATAGAGTCCTTTGCTATAGCCAGTAGTCTGTGTCAGCCACCACCTTCCTTTCTGCCCATCCAGCATGCTGTATTATAGTGCAGCTTCTCTCAAGCAGTTGACAAGTTTAAAGTCTTCCATGACATCCTCTCCCAGCTTTACTGCCACTGGGGCAGGAGTTGAGGACAACAGCCTATTCTTCTGGCTGCCCCCACTATTCCATGATCAATCCATGATCAATCTCACTTTATAAGACCCCAAAGTACTTTCAAATTTGCTAAGAAATCTGGAGAGAGATATAGACACACACACACACACACACACACACACACACACACACACACACACAGAGAGGGAGAGAGAGAGAGAGAGAGAGAGAGAGAGAGACAGAGAGAGAGAGAGAGTAACAGACAGAGAGATCTTTTTATTTATTTGTTGTATCTACTAATAAAAACATAATCAGCCCCCAAAATGAAAAAAAAAATGTTAGTAAACACTACCATTTCTGTTAGCACCTACAGTTTAGAGGACAGTACTGCTACCCCTGTGATTAAAGTAGTTTGTATCCACTTCAGCCTGGGATTTGACTTCTCAGGAAAGATTTATCTTGATCTTAGAATTGTAATGTCATAGTTGGTGTCATCCAGTTCAGTATAATATTCTTCAGTTTGTTTTTCATCCAAAGTTATATGATGGATCTAATTTTAACTCGCTTTAATACTTATGCCGTACAAATGAATGCAGACATGAACTTGTGACCAGAAAAGACTCTCGAAAATTAGGTCCAAGTTCACACTGGAAAATTTTATTTTTAATTCAGCAGAGTCCCTAAACAATTTTTCAGTCATACTATTACTGTTTCAAAGATAAACTAAGGTCAAATTCTAACCTATATTACAGAAATATTTATAGAAACAAAGACTCACAGTGAATCCAAGAGACAGAGCCTGATTTCACAATTTGTGCAGTACTTCTACCTGAGGGAACTAATAAATACAGAGAAAATTATATAAAAAAAATCTAGTTCAGTACACTGTTTATTTGACCAAAGACAGTGAGAAGGGTCAATAAGATATTAAGCTCAAGATCAAGCAAGAGAAGTTGTAGAAATTAATCTGTCTAGGTTCAGTGAACTTAATCATTTATTCCTTTTCAAAAATAGACTGCAATTTTTTTATCAACTTTTCATTCATTTAGTTATTGAAAATCAATTTTTGTGAGACATTCAGTATTAGTATTTTGAGGTTATGGGAAAAATCACTCTATAACTTTGCATGTTGTCATGTTCCACAAAAGTAAGTATCAAATGTTATGTTGTAGCATAAAAACTATTTGAATCTGTGCACATCCAGGCAAGGACATATAAACTAAACAGTCAAGTTTAATATTTCTTTACGGTGAGAATACTTACAGAGTTCTTTTTTTTAATGACCTATTGTTGGAAAACAATTCAGTGGGTTTGTCCTTCTGATAAAGAGTGGCAACACACATGTATTTTCACTTTTAGTATCCCCATAGTTGAAAAAGTCAGGTATTTGTTTACAGAGAGATGCTAAAATCATACAGGCATTAATCAAATGACTGCTGAGGGAAATCAAGAAAATGGAAGGGAGAAGATTAAAGAGAAAAGAAATTGAAACTTAGAATAATGAAGTCCTTGAACAACAAAGTACTACTGAGAGTTATTGCCTACTGATTATTGTTTCTTTGCTTTTCAAAGTTTGTTTTTGATCCTGCAATATGAGGACTTTAACCAAAAGCCTCAAGCATTCTGAGCAAGCATCTACTCCTAAGCCACACCCCAAGACTCTACTAAGTGTTGAATTTGTTGGAACAGAAAGCATGTGCAAAAGTTGGATCTTTTCAAAAAAAAAAAGTATGCATGTTTGAGTACTTTTATTATTATAAGATCACAACACAGGTTTCTCTAGGTAATTCACTTCATATTTTGAAATATGTATTCACAGGTTTCTATATTTCTAACTGGTTGCTAAGTACTCTAATATCCTGCATAAGACAGAAAAGTGTGGGTCCCATCTCATGGAAGGGCCTTAAATACAATCTGAAAGTTTTTGGTTACTCCTGTTACATTTATGTGACAAATTCAATCCATGAGGGGGTATATCTTGCCAAGATATTCATGCAGTTCACAGGGTTTGCAGCTAGGTAAAATAGATGATGAATTTTCTCCTCTATTATCATGCAAAGCACCTTTCAGAATTATGGGATCTTCCAGCTTCATTTCTCCATATGCTGTCACTCAAAAATGCCAGGTCTTCATCAATAGGCCTTATCATGAAGTTCTGGAGGAAAATCAAGAACATTGGTAACAGCTTGTGATGTTTGGGTATCTATGGGGCCTCACTAGCCCACAACTCCCAAAAGACATAATCCATTGGGCTTTTTATTTGTAAACCTGTAGTGCAGCCATCAAAAACCATTATCTACTCAGTTATGGGCTAGGCCTTAGGAAAACCTCCCCCACTCATGCTGGGATGTTTCCTAGCTTGATTTGGTGCATGTCTTGTGCAGGCAAACACAGATGCTGTGAGTTCATGAGTGCAATTGTATATCATGTCCCAAAGACACCATTTTGCTACAGTCTTCTTCATCTCCCATATACTCTTTCTGTCTCCACATTAAGACATCAGCATCAAACATCTTCTAAGAAACCACAATTAGTAGTTTCATTTCTAGGCTTGAAATTTGGAATTTTTTATTTTCTGTATTTTTATTACCAGAAATAGAGTGCTTAGTATCCTATGTGATTTTTGTCTTATTAAGAAAACAATAAATATTCCTATATCCTAGGAGTGATGGGGAATTTAGATAGAAGAATAGATTCAGAATTAATGGAATTAATGTACCTTTGGGGAATAGAATTAAAGCAAATGCCTACTACATTTAGAAGTAAGTGAAAATGCATCCATGAAATATTTATCTCCAATTTTGATTCTATCTTTGTGCTTCTATCTGTTCAAAGGTAGGTTAGAATTGAGAATATTTTTATCACAGTTTTTTTTAAATGGATAAACATGTATATTTATAAATGAGAACACAGTCACTTGGAAAATAATACCAAAAACTCTGGAAGATTTAGAAAATATAGATTGTAGCTTCAAAAATCATAGCATCTCAAGGGAACTTATGTTGTGTGCAGCAAAGTAATCCATTCTCCTCTAAGGTTTGTCATATGCATTTGTAGAATTCATGAGCCTTTCATTCCTTCTAGGAATAAAAGGTTGGATGCTATTTTCCAAAAATTTTTATAATAGTTTATTTTTTAAAAATTGGACTAAAAATAACATACATATCAAACAGTCTTAGAAACAACTATACTTATGTATTAATATGTATTAATTTAATGTGAGAGAAATTAGACCTTATTTATTGAAATAACCAAAAAGAACACTGAAGTACAGAAAACATTTAAAAAATGAAGAATCAACATAGTAGTCTATGCTCTACAAATATTAAAGTCCTGAATTACTTACACACACACACACACACAAAATATATGTTTTTAAACTTTTTATTTGTCTCTTGGTAGTTGAGTTTGTGCCACAGATCCATGATGTACTTAAATATATCATGACTATTTCATCTTAAGCTTTTGGCAAGATTAAGTGTTATGTGCTGTCTCTAGAGAGACTAGATTGTAAAAGCCAGGAAACGTATTGTTATCTAATAAGCCTTTAACATCTTATAACTTAAGTGATGGTAACCGATATTATGCTGCATTGGGTTATTAATGAGTAGTCTCTTACTATGGAAAGATCTACAAAGCTTTAACTACAATGAATCTTAATCATTTCTGAGTATGCCAGAGAGTAATCCTAAGCTATTTTACTCCAGCTTTTTATGTCTTTATCGTTATTATGTGGCTTTTTGTGGGAAGATTTGAACAATGTCTGTTTACTTCAGATAGGAATAAGATGACAGAACAGAGAAAGTATTCCACAGAATTCTAGTTTAGTGAATCAGTTACTTGAGGGTGCTTAGAGGAGTGCACATACAGGTTTTCTTTATTTTTTTCTTTTTTTTAATTTTAATTTTTATTTTGCAATACAATTCAGTTCTACATATCAGCCACAGATTCCCTTGTTCTCCCCCCTCTTGCCCCCCTCTCCTTCCCCCCAAACCACCCCCCATTCCCACCTCCTCCAGGGCAAAGCCTCCCCGGTGGACTGAGATCAACCTGGTAGACTCAGTCCAGGCAGGTCCAGTCCCCTCCTCCCAGGCCAAGCCAAGAGACCCTGCATAGGCCCCAGGTTTCAAACAGCCAACTCATGCAATGAGCACAGGACCCGGTCCCACTGCCTGGATGCCTCCCAAACAGATCAAGCCAATCAACTGTCTCACCCATTCAGAGGGCCTGATCCAGTTGGTGACCCCTCAGCCATTGGTTCATAGTTCATGTGTTTCCATTTGTTTGGCTCTTTGTCTGTGCTTTATCCAACCTTGGTCTCAACAATTCTTGCTGATATAAACCCTCCTCATTCTCGCTAATTGGACTCCCAGAGATCCACCCAGGGCCTAGCCATGGATCTCTGCATCCAGATCCCTCAGTAGTTGGATGGGGTTTCTAGCAGGACAATTAGGGTGTTTGGTCATCCCATCACCAGAGTAGGTCAGTTCGGGCTGTATCTCGACCATTGCCAGCAGTCTGTTGTGGGGGTATCTTTGTGGGTTTCTGTGGGTCTCTCCAGCACTTTGCTTCTTCCTATTCTCATGTGGTCTTCATTTACCATGGTCTCCTATTCCTTGTTCTTCCTCTCTGTTGTTGATCCAGCTGGGATCTCCCGCTCCCCCAAGCTCTCTTTCCCTCCACTCATGTCCAGGCTGTTCATGTAGATCTCTTCCATTTCTCCGTCACTGGGTGATCCCCATGTCTTTCTTGGGGTCCTGTTTTCCAGGTAGCCTCCCTGGTGATGTGAGTAGCAGTCCAGTCATCCTTGTTCCACATCTAGTATCCTCCTATGAGTGAGTACATACCATGTTTGTCTTTCTGAGTCTGGGTTACCTCACTCAGAATGATTTTTTCTAGATCCATCCATTTGTCTGCAAACCTCATGATGGCATTTTTTTTCTCTGCTGAGTAGTATTCCATTGTGTATATGTACCACATTTTGTTTATCCATTCTTCAGTTGAAGGGCATCTAGGTTGTTTCCAGGTTTTGGCTATTACAAACAATGCTGATATGAACATAGCTGAACAAGTGCTCTTGTGGTGTGGTTGAGCATTCCTTGGGTATATGCCCAAGAGTGGTATAGCTGGATCTTGGGGGAGATGGATACCCAATTTTCTAAGAAAGCTCCATATTGACTTCCAAAGTGGTTGTACAAGCTTGTATTCCCACCAGCAGTGGAGGAGAGTTCCCCTAGCTCCACATCCTCTCCAGCATAAGTTGTCTTCAGTGTTTTTGATCTTAGATATTCTGACAGGCGTAAGGTGGTATCTCAGAGTTGTTTTGATTTGCATTTCCCTGATGATTAGGGATGTTGAGCAATTCCTTAAATGTCTTTCAGACATTTGAGTTTCCTCTGTTGAGAAGTCTCTGTTTAGTTCTATAGCCCATTTCTTAATTGGACTGTTGGGCATTTTGATGTCTAATTTCTTGAGTTCCTTATATATTCTGGATATCAGTCCTCTGTCAGATGTGGGGTTGGTGAAGACCTTTTCCCATTCTGTAGGCTGTCACTTTGCCTTGTTGACCGTATCCTTTGCTCTACAAAAGCTTCTCAGTTTCAAGAGGTCCCATTGATTGATTGTTTCTCTCAGTGTCTGTGCTACTGGTGTTCTATTTAGGAAGTGATCTCCTATGCCAATGCATTCAAGACTACTTCCTACTTTCTCTTCTGGCAGGTTCAGAGTAGCTGGATTTATGTTGAGGTCCTTGATCCACTTGGACTTAAGTTTTGTGCACGGTGATAGATATGGATCTATTTTCAGTCTTCTACATGTTGATATTCAGTTATGCCAGTACCATTTGTTGAAGATGCTTTCTTTTTTCCATTGTGCACTTTTGGCTTCTTTGTCAAAAATTATATGTTCATAGGTGTGCGGATGAATGTCAGGGTCTTCAATTCAATTCCATTGGTCCACATGACTCAAAAATAGCTGCAGCACTAAGAATTCCATCCAAGCATGTATGGTGAGTCATGAAATCTATATCTCTGAAGCATCATGCCCATCTTTCATTGGGCTCTACTGGAATGGCTCCTTTCTAATAGAAATTACTTTCTGCTTATAGAACCCGGGGGAAGAGCCTTGTAAGGTTTGTTTGTTTGTTTGTTTTTTAACTTCCATGACCTTCTGGAGCCTTATATTTCCTTAGTCTCTTGAATCTCACGAACCACTCCTCCTACTTTCATAAGAGAATGTTTTAATTTGAAGAAAATAGCTAGCTACACATTAGTATTACTATTTTTCCAGAGCTCCTTCCTTGATGTTCCTTGAGCCTCAGAGATGAGAATGCAAATTCTTGAGTAGTTTCTTCTACTTATGTCTGAGCATTGTACCACCATATCAGAGAAACAGTAATTTATTCTCTCAGGAGATTAACATCCTAAATCTCTGTATTAACTCCAGCCTACTGCCAAAAGTCTGGTTCCCTCTGTCAACAACTCAGGCTGACAGCAGCAGTATTCTAAGATCATAAACACAAATTGTTTGGAAGGCAATAATAGTAGGCATATCTTATTCATTTAATACAATAATAGCAGCTGTTTCCTCACTGGTACCTGTTACCTCAAGCCAACAGTTTATTCATTGCATATGGCACCAGATGGTTGGTCACTCCTGTAGAGTAGATCTTCAATAAAACCAGAATGTTGTTGTTTGCACCTATAAAAGTTGTCCTACTCCTGCATCAGTGAACACACTTGGCTGTGTATTTTGTTAGTGGAGACCACAAGATCCTTTACTGAGAAGGATGCCAGTGACAATCTTACCCTGCAGCCTGTACAGGGCCTTCTGGAAAAACTGCAAATTTTATTTTACAGGGAATGAGCATTTACCACACTCCCAGTTTTATTCTTCTGTGTCTTGCAGCCAAGATGCACATTCTTTGGCAATGGGGTCTTACCATCTAGTTCTGGTGTGCAACCATCAACAGTAGAAATTGAGATATTTATACTTTGTAGGCCCTAAAGTGACTGATGTTCCAGGGAAGTGGGCAACCTCTGAGACATCAGTTTGTATCCAGCTTCTTGATGTCTCCTACAAGTATCCTTACCCACTCACACAAAGGACTTTTCTTCAAATATTAACTGCAATTTTTTACTACTTTCCAGATTATTTTCCAAATCCAAAAGATGGTTTAGAGTGAGCATTATAACTAACAATAAAGACATTTTATAAAGTAATATGAAAACTTACTACCAATGCAGAAGTTTCGTAAAATATGTACTTCTCCCTATGGCTGAACATTATACCACACCATATCAGAGAAAATCGTTTATTCTCTCAGGAGATGCACATCCTAAACCTTTATAAAAAGAGATCGTACAAAAAGAGATCAAATGAAATTACCATATAATACAGCCAAGAGGTCCTCACCAAAAATGGGATTACGAGGATACTTGATCTAAGATTCCCAGAAGTCAGAATATGAAATAAATTAACCTATTTTCTCTCTGACCTACACCAGACATTTTGGTATAGTAAGAACAACAACAAAACAAGCAAACAACAAGAAATTTGTAAGTGACTATGCTGTGCACAGTGGATCACATCAGCAATCCCAGCCTTTGGGAGACTGAGGCAGAAGGACATTATCATGAGTTCAAGTCATGTCTGGACTGGTAATGAGACACTTGAAAAACAAAACACCAACAATAACAAAACAAAACAATGAACAAATGAGGAGGTCAACAAACCCAGTTCCCTTTTATGTCCCTATATTTCTCATATTTTGTTCCTTCCCCTGTGTAATCTCTCTCATGTTAGCATACAAGTTGTGAGTTCTTGTTCCTTGGCCCATCAATAAAACTCATTTTGTTTTATATTTGCTCAATTGATTTTGTTTTTTGTTTATTTGCTTTCATGAATTAAAAATCCTTTGTGTTGACAGATTATTAGAACATATTCTGGTTTGCCGATACTCAGCAAATTTATTCTTTCTCTTCCATCCTTTTCTTAAAAATACAAAATCCCAGCCATAACAAAATAAATTACAGGAGGAAAATTCTTCAAGAGTGGGAAGAATGTACCTGCCTGGAGATCTCGGGGTTGAATAAAGGCACAGCACACTGAGTTTTGTAAATGTTCATTCTGTGTCCATCTCTACTTGCTGTTTAGAAATACAATGAAAATGTCTCTTGTAATTCCCAGTTCTAATGCACTGTGTTATGTACAGTTCTATGTATTGTGTTCCCTCTGTAGTTTTCCACATTCTATATGCCACGGGCAATGTACTGAATATAAGAGGTCTTTATTATCCTTATATAGTTCTAAGGTAAGACAATTTTCACTGTAATCAACTTTAAAAAATGCTGATTAAAATTAGCAATTAAAATTAGTGTTAAAATACATTGAGTTTCACAATTGTGAATTGCTGACATCAGTGTGTAAATCAAGCTTATTCCTAAAGAACTAATTCTTTTATTTTATCATCCTAATTGTTCACCAATCTCAAGGCAGTGGGACCTGGAAGAAAGGAGACAATAAATGAGGCAGATTAAAGTCTCATGCAATACCAAACTTCATTCAGAACATCAGGGTTAAGAAGAGTCACATGAGTAAAGTGTATAATCACAAAGATAAGTCATACATAGCAAAACTATGTTTTTCCATAGAGGTATATAAATGAATATTAAAACCTTAGCCTCAGTGTAGAATGTTTTTCATAACTACAACTAGTGTCTTAGTTTACAGTCTCTCTTAGATTTCTCATTTCTCTTTTCTATAAACTGACTCAATTACATATTTTAATTGATATATAATTTATGTACAGTGTGTGCAACATTTTAAATTTAATCCAAATGAATTTAACGGTAATTTCCTCCCTGTTAATTTTATCTCTTAGACCAAAGTAGTTTAATACTAAAACATACCATTCAAGGTTGTTGCATAATTAGAAAGGTTTTAATTTAGCCTTCCAATATTTTCTAATCTAAGATGCATATTACTTAAATATTAGCTACATAGGATCCCACTTATGGAAAATTATTAGTCTCTATAAATGCTAAATTAAAGAAGACATTTTGTGTGTATGAATGTGCAATTATAGGCTAGTTAAAGCTCATGGTTTAATAGTAAACTAAATAAACAAATATTTTAGTCAACTACTGAAAAGGGAAAAATCAGGGTTTCCTGGATTCATGTGGAAGACAGAACTGACATGACTCTGAAAGAATGTATTGGAGAGTGAAGGAGAATTCCAGACTTCCCTGACTCTTTCATCGTCTTCAGATGGTGAAGTGGTAATAACAAGAGAGGAATTTCCCGGGGAAGAATGCAGTCTTTGTGCCTTTGTTTTATGTTTATAAATAGTAAAGTTATCTAAGAATGTACTGTACAGCATTTTAGGTTTGATAAATCTGTTTGGTCCATACAGTCAAACCAAGTTTGTAGTAAGATATATGAGTCTAAATTCCAAGATACATGACAGTGATTTAAATTCAGAAATTAGTAGTTTATAGAAGAAATATGTGATCTTAACACTAATATTACTCAAACAACCAAATATATACATAAAAAGAGATGGCAAGTAGACCTCAGACCATGTATTGTATTTGGGAATTATGTAGGGGAATGAGTTTTTATAAGTAGAAACAAATTTCACAAATAATTGTATTTCTATTCAACCTTTATTTTTTATTAGCCAGTACAAAACAACAGTGTTTTTCACTGTGTTTACCCTTGTAATTAATATTCAGTGACACCCAAGCAGAGAAATATGGAAAAACAATATAGAGAGGAGACTGGGAAATGTTGAAAACATCGAGAAAATATTCTTAGAATGTATAGTCACATGTGTTCTTTTCTTTGAAAATTAGTGAAACCCCGAGAAGGAAAGTTATTTGCTGGTCTTCCTTCCTTCCTTCCTTCCTTCCTTCTTTCTTTCCTTCCTTCCTTCCTTCCTTCCTTCCTTCTTTCCTTCTTCCTTTGGTTGTTCTTTCCTAACCTCCTTCCCTCTTTCCTTCCTTTAGATCATGATTTTCCCATATCATATGTATAGTGTAGTAACAGCTAAATTTTGTGAATTTAAATACTTTTTGTAAGTATTTTTGTTATACTATATTTAATTATACTAAGACATAACATTGTTTATGCTATATACTGTCACTGGTGATCACCAAGGTAGAAAACACTATCATTTAAACTGTATCATCAAATCAATGAATCATCCCAACATGAAAAGTTTTAGGTGAAAAATAACTACAACTTAGAATACATATAAAACTTCATAAAGCTTTGAACATCTAGTTACTTTAAAGGGAAAAAAGGAGACAGAAAAATGTTAAAATATATCATATATATGCACATATAATATACATGTGTGTTTTCAAAACTGAATTATGTATTTATGCCGAACAAATACACACATTGATTTGA
This sequence comes from Peromyscus eremicus, assembly GCF_949786415.1. NCBI lineage: Eukaryota > Metazoa > Chordata > Mammalia > Rodentia > Cricetidae > Peromyscus > Peromyscus eremicus. The sequence goes on from NC_081426.1 coordinate 76,343,029, forward strand.
TAAATTCACAATTCACCCCATCTATGAGAAATGAGAACTCAGGAGAAACGATTTCATTCTAAAAAGAGAGGGCTGATTCAGCTTTGAATTTAGGAAAATATAACTCAGAAGAAATTATTCAGCTTCATTGCTTCTGGCTCCATGCTGGTTTCAAGGTACTCCATACTGTAGATAATGCTACTTTACAGTCATGGCCAAAATAATTTTCTGTTTGGTTCCTTACCAAACTAATGTTAGCATTTCAATAATTGAATTTGAAGTCTTTCTTTGTTTGTTTGTTTATTGAAGCACTATTGGCTATTCCACAAGACTGTAAATCACTCAGGCACTAATAAATATTCATCTACAGTATTATACAGGCACTACAGTTCTGTCTGTGGGTTTACTGAGAATAAAAGACACCTAAAATATAATCATAAGAGTTAATACACACACACACACACACACACACACACACACACACACACACACACATATATATATATATATATATATATATATATATATATATATATATTCAAGAAGTAGTTGGAATATAATTTCTGGTATTAGAAGTCTATACTTTCATTTTAGTTAAACTCCTAGGTATAGTGGGCATTGAAAGCCAGGATTTAGATAAATCAGAATAACTTTTAATACTCTTTCAGTTTTACATTTAACATTGATATCATGGAGTTATGAATAGGTTATAAATGATAATCAATTATATGATTTCTTCTTTTACACACATCATCCAATCTATTTTAAAAATGAAGTGGTAGCTTCCTAAATTAGTAAATATAATGCAGTGAGTATTACCTGTTAACTTTTAAATCTAAAAAAGAATTAAATAAAGTAAGGAAATATGCAGTCCACAAATAGACCTTCTTAATCATATCAATTTATACATTCCACTATATGAAAAGAACAAGAAAAGTTAGTGAGATGCTTCAAGCAGATAACACTAATGCCTCTGAAACTTGGCAACATGAGTTCAATGCAGAGAAGCATTGATGAAAGAAAAGAACAAATTCTGTGAATTTCCCCTTGATCATCATAGGCACAGAAAGTGTCCACATTTACACATATACACTTATGACAACAATAACAATAATTTTATTTTTAAGAGAACTGGCAGAATGGGGTGAGATTCAATGACAATTATCAAATAAATATTGCAACTCAAGCAGTCAGCGTTTACTCTGGAAACTTAGTTTACCACATAGGTGGTCAGATATACATGGGGTCTTACCATCCCCACAGGAAGAATAAAATATGGAACAAGCCTTCAGTTTATTTGAGAGATTTGAGAACAAAGATGATTTACTATCACTATAAGGAAAAATACTATCTAAATACTGTACCTAGCATGGTGACTTTAAATGAATAATTTTCTCATCTGCATATATATATATATATATATATATATGAAATGAAGAAAAGGAAATATAGTTATGTTGAACAAAAATTATATTTTAAAATTAAAATTAGCCACATAAAATGTGTTACTATGTGGAACAATGGTTCTCATCATGAAATTTTCATACATTTGGATAACTGTATTTTGTTCAGGTTTACTCCCTACTGCCCTATCCTCCATCCCATTAATGCCACCCATAATACCATTTTCTAATAGCATTGTAGCATCCTTTTGAAAAGAGGCATAAAGTTATGTCTACAGAGTCATGATCATAAATTTGATTTAAATTAGTAACAGTCCTTAAAAAAATAGCATCATAGTTGAGGCTCTGCATGTACAGTTTCATGCCTTCATTATCTCTGGGTAAAAACACACACTGTCTTTTCCTTAGTAAGTTTCACTTCATAGTATTTTAAATTAATTGCATTATTACTATGGAACTCACATTGATGCGTGAAGATTCAAAGAAATTCCACCTTAAGTGCACAGGGTTGGAGCATCAAATTTATTGCAGTAATCCTAATTTAGAAATGAATGCCAAGAGAAAGCTGCAAGTTAGAAAATATATACATAGGCTTCTCATAGTGGGATTCAAGGTTAAGAAGGTAATTGAAAAGAGCTAGATAGTAGTTAATAAATTCACACCTGTCAAGTTAGCCAGTAATTTAAAGTTGGACAGTGCCTCAGATTAAAGATATAATGAAATACACATTTTAAAATATCAATCTACGTCAAGCTACACTTTGTGTGCACCTCAAATTTATTGTGCTTTGACAGTTTTATTGACATATTTAACTAATATTCTGTAATGAATCTATGAGACACAGTGTTGTATTGGTCAAAGTGTTTTCATACGTAGAATTTGGAGTCAATAAAGAACAATTCTTTATCTTATTGATAAATCATTAGCAAGATTTTAAAAGTAATAATTATCAATATTATTGTACAATTAGGTAAGGGATTTTCCATTTTTCAAATACAGATAATGTTTTAAGAATTTTTCTTACTGTTCTGTCAGAATGTATATAATGTGTATTACAAGTGAATAGATAGGTTGAGACAGGATAAACTCAATTGTATTAGTATTGCAATAGGGACAAATTTAAGCTACCTTTTATTATACATGAGATGAAGAGCATAGTGTATAAGAAAATATGTACAGCAACAAATAATATTATGGCTGAAAAATCATAGAGTAGATAAAATGCTGTAGATTATGATGTTTGTCAAGTTTATCTACTGTGAAAATATTACCAATTAATTTTTTAAAATGGTAATCACTACAACATCCTATCTTGTTAGTAGTAGAACACAAGTCACTTATTTATTTTTATCTTTTCTTTTCCTTTGGTTTTTTTGAGACAGGGTTTTTCTGTGTAGCTTTGGTGCCTGTCCCTGATCTCACTCTGTAGACCAGGCTGGCCTTGAACTCACAGAAATCCACCTGGCTCTGCCTCCCAAGTGCTGGGATTAAAGGTGTGCGCCACCACTGCCTGGCCTTTACTTATTTAAGTAATCTAATTATAATGAGGTTGTAATAAGAAAAAGAGTACAATGTGGAGGGACATACTATTGATTACCATGTGTACCACTCCCAAAGTATTTAGCAGATAAAGCTTTAAAATTGACTTCCTGCTTATTAATCAAATTTAATAAATTATATTATGATGTAAAATTTGATATTCAATAAGGACATATCCAAAATTCAGTCATTGACTGCAAATACAAAGATTGAACCCTAGAATTTCTAATCAAGATGTGATTTTTTTTTGTGAATCTCAAATGATTGCCTTTTTTCAGAATGCACACCTATATATTTCTGTACCTGATGGATATCTAACCATGTGGCAACATGGATCTCTCAAACTTATTGCCTGTAAAACATACTTGGCTTTTCTTACTCCAATTCAATACTGTATCTCCTAGAAAAAAAAAAAAAATCACACTTACTCTGCCTAGTTGCTTCAGCTAAAATACCATTTGATCCTGCATTTTCTCTCCCCTCACCTTCAATCGTCAGAGTATCACTGCTTCTACCTCAAATATATGACCTAACATTTCACTTTTCTCCCTCTTCTCTGATATAAATCTTGTCGAAGATCCATTTATCAACTTGGTGATGCCACTAATATCCTAACTATTCTCTGTATTGTATTTTATTCCTTCATAAAACAACTTTTTAAAGAAAGCCTTCAGATCATTTAGTTTGGGGGTAGTCACATTCCAGTCTCATTTATTTCAATAATGGTTCACAGCATATACAGACGTCTTGTTTTTTGTTTTATAAGACTATATCAAAGTAAATATTTTATGTTATTTTAATTTATTTAAGTTTATTGTTTTCCAATTGCTTACTGGAATTGACTTTGTATCCTGAAGCTATTTTTAAATTTCCTTACTGGTTCTGATAGGTTTTAGAGGATCCTTTATAATTCTCTACATGAAAAATTTGGTTGGCTACAAATAAAAACACTTTCACTTCTTCAAAAACAGGTTGGATTATTGGCTATAGGTTAAAATAATATAGTTTAAGAACATATAATTAATGAAAAGAATATAAACTATTATATTTTAATTTTGTAACATTTTCCATTTGTTATTCTGTCTACTAACAGTTTTTTCCAATGTCTCCTGTAGTTTGATGTGGTCACATGACACTCTATATTAATAGCATATAAGCAACAGTGTTATGTAATTGCTCCACTCTCATATTTCATTGGGATCTTTTCCCCCAAAAAAACAATGCAAAATCAAGACCCTGGAGTCCCTTATGTTGGACAGTATCTTAATATGGCACATGTATAAGAAAAAAGGGATTTTGCAGAACTGCATCCTGTAGCTGAGTAAAAATGGTTTATTGTTATGAAATAAATATGCAAGCATGTTTCTTATTTTAGTCACTGTACATACCCAGCCTCTCTCAGGTTAGCTCACAAAACTAAAGTACAAATACGGAGCAATAATATAAATAGTGAGTTTCTTAAAGACAAGATTCAATGCATTCAGGGTGGTATAGGCCTACATGTGTCTTCTTAAACAAAGAAGCAAATGAATTGGAATCAGCTTGGCTAAGTGAAAGAAGTTACATCTGCAGAAATGGAAGTGAAAAAGAGGAAATATGAACAAAACTTTACAAATCCATTCATTCAAGGGACATTCATTCAGAGTGGTTTTGTAAGGTCTGGCGAGATAGTAAGACCATATCTATTTTGTTTTGGCTGGATTTCACTTTTAACACCTGAAGAAGTGGTACTCAGAAACAGGGATTAATTCACTGTGGAAGCTCCATCGCATATAAAAGACTGTGATTACTCTTATTGATATCATTGTTACAGAAAATGAAGCAACTAATTCCCTGTAGCATCTGACATTATCAAGGAGGGATGTGATAGTTTATCTGTGTGTTCAAAGATAAGCAGATATCTTTCAGCAAAGGAACAAGATTGTGCTTTCAAAGCACAATGAAGAAAGTACTTAAAGGCATGGAGCCATTTAATAACACACAATGTATAGGAAACTGACAGAGATTGTCAAAGCTTGGAATAAAGGCCACAGAATAGGAAACAGTTAAACCTTGTAACTCTGAACAAATATGTAAACAGTTTGATCAAATAAGTTAAAGATGTTAAATATACTCTCACAAGCTAAAAATGCTTTGACATTTTTCTAACCAAGGTTGAACTATGTTTACTGAGAAATGTAAGGTTCATCATGGAAGGTAAGAAAGGGCAAAGTCAGCTATAGGAAAATAGGGGTGTGTGTCACAACTGGCTAAGCATACAAAAATGACATCTAAGCTAAATCAGTGGAATTGCATAGAGGTAGACATGACTGGATTGATGGAATAATCGTGCAGTAGATCTAATACCATCAAACAAGGGACTAGACTTGGCTCTTATGTAGCTTTTGGTATTGAATGATTTCTAGTGACCAAAAAAAAATTCTCGAAAACTGAGAAAAGCATAGGTTTCTGCAGAGGAAATAAACTGAATGTATATTTAGTAGAGCAAGTACTGGCCAAGATTTTAGGGAAAATACATGTCATGGGTGTATTTATCCTTAAAATACAATGCCAGACTTTCCCAGATAATTTTGTTCATGATAATGCTATATATGTCTGCATAGTTTTTCATCAGGACCTTCTCTATGAAACACCTGTACACTCACAAGAAATCATTGGAACTTTAATGAGAAGTAGCTTGAAACAATTAATAAAATATTGCGCCCGTTTCTATGGATAGAATTAGGCATGCATTGGACATGCTCTCTATGTTCATTTGAGTCTTTGAGAGAAGTCAGATTCACTGAGAAATTGAACATAAAGGCACCAACATAATCAATGAAGAGAAAGAGAAGGTATAGCTTGGATAGTGGGTTTTCTTCACATGATAACTGGGATCCTGTAACTATGTGATTCAATCATAATCTCTTGCCTTTTTTGATAATATGCTTTGCCTCAAAAATTTCAAAGTTTGATTTTATCTGGAGAAGGTTAAAATTCAGCAATTGAAGGGTTGTATGTGGTCTATACCTCAATCATCATGTTTTACAAATAGAAAGAGAAATAAGATCAACATACTTTTGACATCATATAAAAAACAATGCATCCAAGATACATCTCAATGCCCCCCCTTTCTTATTTATTCAAATATAAAAGAAATGGAGAGAACTTTCCAATACTGGTGAAGTGTAAGAATATAAATAAGAGAAGCATCAAACTGACAAGAATCCAAGCTAGAAATGGTGGAAAAGCAAGTAGAGGATGAAGGAGAAGATGAAATCTGTGGCTTTCTCCTGACAACTGCCTAATAAGTTTAGTCTAAGCCTAAGTTGATATCCATACAAAAACTCAATAGAAATGTTATATACATATATATGTATATATGTATATGTATATACATATATATATAATATTAAGTGGATAGAAAAATCCAAATCCTTCCATTTAAATAAAACAATTATAAACTGGGAGAGGGGGACTTTTTAGACATCTCTGAAATTCTTTGCAACAAAGCTCTTCTTTAGAAAATGTTTCGCATTTCCATTTAAATTCATAGAAGCAAGCACCTCCAAATACAAAATAAATAGAAAACAATCAACTGAGTGGTAATACAGTCACATATGTGTGGAACAGTGTTGTTCTAGGTGAAGTTAGACAGAGTAAAGAGAAGTACAAAAAATGTGTGTGTGTGTGTGTGTGTGTGTGTGTGTGTGTGTGTGTGTGTGTGTGTGTTGGAGTAAAATTAATTTTGCTCTTTCAAATAATTTTTTCCTCTGGAATAGTAATGATTAATAATTATGCTGGTGTTATAAGCCGACCTGCAAGGGCCTATACCAATGGCTCAGTGATTAAAATCACTTGATAATGCAGAAGACCCAAATTTGGCTCCTCATACCAGTCAGGTGACTTACAACTGCCTGTAACTCAAGCTCCAAGGTACCTAAAGCCCTCTTCTGATGTCCACGAGTATGTGTATTCATGGTCACATACCCATCTCTGCACACGTAGACACATGTTTAAAATAAAAGATAGTATCTAAAAATGAAAATGAACTACAAAACAAACAATCAGTCACAAGATCAAATAACTTAACTTTAAGATCTTTAATATTACCTTAGATTTGATAATACTTTTATGGACCTAATATTTATAATATTCACATGTGGAAAGCAAGCCACAAAATAGAAGCTTCCTACAACTGAGAATCAATATGACCTAACTTAAGATATTAATTGCTAATGTAAATACCTTAAAAGATTTTTGAAGATTCTCAGATAAATCTTGTACAAGAATATGGAAAATCAGGTCAGAGTTGATCAGGAGAACAGAAAATGGTTGAGTAAAGATTTAACTTCACTTGATTTTTTTTTAACGTTCTGAGTGATTCTTTTTTAAAATTGGTTATTTGTGAATTTTAGACATACAACATATCATGGTCATATCTATCCCTTACTCTTCCCCTCCAACTGTCTATACCACCCCCACTCATTTCTCCCTTCTAACTTAATGTCTTTTGTTCTAATTTTCAATATAATATACTAAGGCCAGTTACTACTAAAGCCTTTGAATAGCTATGGAACCACCCAATGAGCATGGACAACCTACCAGTTAGCCACATCCACAAGGAATAATGACTCTCCCATCCTCAGCAGCCACCAACTGCAATAGCCTTTCAGCTGAGGTTTTGCCCTAGACATTTCTTTCCTACCCATGCTAGAATTTTAATTAGTCTGAATTGGTATACAGACAATCTGCAACTGTGAGTGTGTTTGGATAACAGCTACACCATGCCTGGAAAACAGTATTTTTCATGACACTCTCTGAACTTCAGGGTAGAAGAGCTTGATATATATATATATATATATATATATATATATATATATATATATATATATATATATATATATATATGTATGTATGTATGTTTCATCTATGGCTGACTGTAGCAAGCTTTCTTTTGGGCCACCAACAAGCTCCCAAATCATGACACAGGGACTTACTATCAGTTATGAATGCTCAGCCTAATCTATGTTTGCCCAAATAGCTCTTATAACTTAATTTAACCTGTTTCGCTTCATCTATGTTTTGCCTTTTTTTTTGTTTTGTTTTTGTTTTTGTTTTTTTTTTTTTTAACCTTTCATTCCGTGTGTACTACTTTCTGTTTGGCTGGCTGGCAGTTGCCTGGCCCTTGTGTCTCCCTTTCCTTCTCCCTTGTTCACTCTTCTCTCAATCTTCTCTGAGCCTAGATTCCTCCTCCTACTTATTCTTTCTACCTGCCAGTCCTGCCTATCCCTCTACTAGCTATTGACTGTTCAGCTTTTTATTAGACCAATCAGATGCCTTAGGCAGGCAAAGCAACGCATCTTACATAGTCAAACAAATGCAGTGTATACAAATGTAACACATCTTTACATAGCTAATGTAATAATCCACAACAGCTGAGTATTCACAATCACTTATTGTGAGCACATTGCCCAGTTATACCTATGTTGGTTGTTTAAAAACAGCACTACATAAACCTCTCCTGGAGAAAAGCTGAATTTTTAAAACTATGCATGTATACAGTGCTATTTTGTAGATTATTACAATGCATGCACCAGAAGTACTTGTATTTAAAAAATACCTGTGGTTTCTACTATCAAAATATTTTTGTATTCAATATTTAACAGATATAATATTGAAGAAACAAAACTCTTGTGCTTAAAAATCAGATGCATTTATCTGTCTACTGTTTATATAACAACTGAAACCCTCAATAATACAGTGTAGTATTTAAGTTCAGCTGCAATATTGTGAGTTTTAGAATTTCATGCCAATCCTATAATTCTTGGCAGATTTTTATTTATTTTAATAAGCTAGCAAAAACACTTGAGAACACAGGGCGATTTTGTGTGTGTCTCTCACACATTCTCAGTACTTTGTAAACTCTAGGCATCTGTGAAAGAATACTGAGTCATTTACAAAGGTTATACAAGGCCCAAAAGAATCTTTCACAGATTTTTTACAAAGACTGGCTTCAGCAGTAAAGAGAATGGTCCTGGAATCAGAAGCTAGTAAGATAATAATTGAATCTTTGGCCTTTCAGAATACAAATGCAGCATGCAAAAGAATAATCAGGCCGTTAAAGGCAAGATCTGTACCTTTGGAAGATTGGATTAGAGACACAGTTAATGTTGAGGCTTATTACCATGATGATATGTGGGTAGGAAAAGCAATTTCAAAAGGTTTGAGAAATGTTAGATGTTTTGGATGTGGAAAGCAAGGACATTTAAAAAGGGATTGTAAACAGGTCATTCCTAGAAATAATGTTTCTTCAAGGAACACTGGCAACAGAATGCCCCTTCCTTCTGGAGTATGCAGAATGTGTGGTAAGGGAAAACAGCCATTAGAAGTGGTAGGTAAAAAATTTCCTAAATCTATAATTTATCATTATATGGATGATATTTTATTAGCTGACTCAAATGCAGATACTTTAGAAAGAATGTTTGAAGAAGTAAAGAAAATTTTGCCTTGCTGGGGATTACAAATTGCTCCTGAAAAGATACAAAGAGGAGATTCTATTAATTATTTAGGATATAAAATAGAACTTCAAAAAATTAGACCTCAAATTAGGAGAGATCGACTACAGACTCTTAATGACTTTCAAAGATTATTTAGAGACATTTCTCATCTAAGAACTATTGTTGGGGTAAAAAATGATGAACTGAATAATTTGTTTAAAACCTTAGAAGGTGACAAGGACTTGAATAGTCCAAGAGAATTATCACCTGAAGCTGAGAAAGAATTGGCCTTGGTAGAAAAGAAAGTACATGAAGGGCACGTAGATCATATTGATCCAAAGCTTGATTGCATTTTGGTTATTTTACCTTCTAGGCATTCTCCTACAGGAATATTAATGCAAAGGGAAGATTTTATATTAGAATGGATATTTTTACCAAATAAACCAAATAGAAAATTAAAAACTTATGTGGAAAAAAAATCTCTGACTTGATTTGGAAAGGAAAATTGAGACTTCATCAATTAGCAGGAATAGACCCAGCAGAAATTGTCGTACCTTTAACAAAGGAGGACATTGAAAAATTATGGATTGAAAATGAAGCTTGGCAAAAAGCTTGTAGTAATTTTTTGGGAGAAATTAACAGCAAATATCCCAAAAGCAATAGAATTGATCTTATAAAGAGAGCTGATTGGATCTTGCCTCGAATTGTGAGGAAACAACCCATATCTGGAGTTTGTACATTTTATACAGATGCCAACAAACAAGGAAAGGCAGGTTACAAATCAGAAAATTTAAGTAAAGTGGTTCAAAGTCCTTATAATTCAGTTCAAAAATCAGAATTGTATGTTATTCTGTTGGTATTAATGGATTTTTCAGAACCTCTCAATGTAGTAACAGACTCTCAGTATGCTGAAAGAGTAGTATTAAATATTGAGACTGCAGAATTTATCCATGATGCTTCAGAATTAACTTCACTATTTATTCAATTACAAGATGCAATCAGAAAAAGGAGTCATCCTTTATATATAACTCACATCTGATCCCATACTGGTCTGCCAGGCCCTCTAGCACAAGGCAATGATGAGATTGATAAATTGTTGATAGGAAATGTGCTGGAGGCTTCAGAATTTCATAAAAAAACATCATGTAAATAGTAAAGGTTTAAAAAAGGATTTTTCCATAACCTGACAACAAGCCAAAGAAATAGTAAAGAAATGTCCTACTTGTTCCTTCTACAATCAAATGCCATTACCAGCAGGATGTAACCCAAAGGGTACTCAGAGGAATGAAATCTGGCAGATGGACGTGTTTCACTTTGCAGAATTTGGAAAATTGAAATATGTACACCGCACTATCGATACTTATTCAGGATTTCAATGGGCAACTGCTTTGAGTTCTGAAAAAGGTGATTCTGTAATCACTCATTTGATAGAAGTTATGGCCATTATGGGTATACCTGCACAAATCAAAACTGATAATGCTCCATCATATGTCTCTGTTAAAATGAAACAGTTTTTTGCTTATTATAATATAAACCATATTACAGGTATACCACATAATCCTACAGGTCAAGCAGTTATAGAAAGATCAAACAGAACTCTAAAGGATATGCTAATTAAACAAAAAGGAGTAACAAAAACCCCCAGAAATAGAGTACATAATGCTCTATTAACTTTGAATTTTCTCAATGCCAATGAGAAAGGAACAACAGCTGCAGAGAGACATTGGATAATAGAAAAAACTAGAGAATTAAATCAACCTATATACTTTAAGGATGTACTGACCTCAGAATGGAAACCAGGATATGTGTTACATTGGGGACGAGGTTTTGCTTTTATTTCTACAGGAGAAGATTAGCTGTGGGTACCATCAAAATTTATAAAGGTTCGATTTGAACAAGAGAGACCTCTTAATTAGAGGAGGTGATAGTTCATCAACTATCATAAACGTCCAATTTAAACTAACTTACACCAGTAACACATGCCTTTTCATTTAATCAAAAAAAAAAAAAAACATCCCCCAAAAAAAACCTTGGGGAAAGGTTTTTGTTTTTGTCTTTTAGGAGAATGAAGGTTAAGGAATTTGAAGAACACTAGACAAATGAGACAACTGAAGAAAAGGGACAAATCGTCTATCCTAAGAAACAGAGTGAAATGGCGTATGGGTATGTTATCTAAAAAATTTAAATCTTCCTAAATGTTTGTTTCTGTTTTTCTTTAAAGATTTAACACTATTGGTCTTCTAATAGTCCCAGTTCAATTAAAATTTAAATCTGACTTTGGAGTCGGAGAATGGCTCTCTCCTTCTTTAAACTCAAGCATGTTGTTAAAAGGAAAATGCAAACTCCCTGTATCATGCCAGAAGAAAAGAGCCATCTTCTGCTATGGGACAGGAGAAAAGCCAAATTAATTAAGGGACTATTCTATTACTAATCTCAACTCTTTGATTCTATTCTGATTCTTTAAACTTTTCTTAAAGTATGAATTTTATATCAAAATTTACAAGATTAATATATATATATATATATATATACATTTTAAACTTTGTTAAGATATAAATGGTCATATAGAGTACTAACTAATTCTAAAAAGCCGCATATATAGTCTTTGTGTTCGAGTCTCTTATCAGTTTTTTGCAGGAAATCACGGTCAGGCCTAACATCAACTGAAGTCTCCAGGAAGAAGATGGGGCTCCACAACAACAAGAATTCCACGTGGACAATAATAACATCACTAAGCTGACAAACATCGTCTACAGATCAGCTTTGAACTACAAAGTGCTCAGAGCAATTTTGAGATGACTAGATGAGATGATCCAGTCTCAAAGACTACTTGAATAAGGATTTGAGATCTGAACTTTGGCATTATATACAGACTGGATAACGAAGGATGTAGTTACCTTTCCTAGAATTTGACAATTAAACTAAAATTTTTCTTTTCAGTATAAAGATAACTTCACCCATACCCAGCAGGAAGCAATTTCAAGAATATGACGCCCACATTCCCAAAGAGGTGGTGTGGGGCAGGTGGGTTTTTTTTTTTTTTTGGTCTTTTAATGGGTTTTGGGTCTGGGATAATTTTCATTGATTAGGGGGGTTGGTTACAAGTTGTTGTCAAGGGTGAGGAAAAGGGCTAAGCAAAGGAGATTAGATTTAAGGTTCTTATTTTTAAAAAAAGAAGGAAAGAAAGAAAAGAAAAAAATGTAAATACTTTATATTGGATTGGATTGTTTTATATTGTATACAAATTATATATATTGAAATTGATATTGTTAGAAAATGCTATATGTATATTTCTATTTGTACCATTCATTTAACAATGTAATGCAATTTTCTGATCCTTGAATGTTGTTATTACCAACTATTAGGATATAAAGAAATGAAAGTTAGTAGTTAGACATTGTAATAGAACTTGTAGTTATATTAGGTATGTTTTCAAGGTTGAGTAGATATATTTTAGATAGACAGGTTATCTTCAAACCCTTCAGAGATCTATAGAATATGGCATTTAAAATGTTTTAATAACTTAGAAATTTTTTCTTTTTTGTTATTACTATGAGACATGTCGGCTCCTGACAGTACCAATCTACTTCAGAGAAAATATGGGCATTGAAAAAATTGCAATTGGAGTTAACTTTCATTGTGGCAAAAGTTAGCCACTGGACAACAAAGTATCCTCAAATCAACTGCTGACAAACAGGACAGACAGGACATGAAACAAAGGACTACTGATTCTTGTCAAAACAAGTGTGGTTATGGCTTTATCAAAAGGCATCTTCTGAGGCCAGGACAATATGGCACCATCCCTGAAGAGGCCTCACAATCCGGGAAAGGTACAATGCCCTTTTCTTCGAAGGCAGCTTAACAGGCAGTGGGCCGATGGCTTCTGATGTGCAATGGGAAGGTAGTTGAAACAGTTATTCTTGAAGAGTAATTAAGCTCACACCTCTCAACAGAAGAATGGCACTTAATAGAGGGATTTGGAGAAGAACGAGATGCTGAAATGAAGCCACATACACACATAGCCAAGAAGAATGGACAGCTGAATTCAAAAAACATCAACAATTTCCAGAATTTAAAATCCTGAATCATGACATGACACAAGTGGAATTCAGGTGTTTCTGGTATATAGACTGTTCTCAACCAATGTGAGGTTGAACTGTTGACCTTGTGTACATCCTACTTCACAAATGAGTCTGTCAGATACACTAAGCTTATAGGCTGAAGATGATGCCCCAACACTGCGGAGAAGCCTCAGATGATTGTCCAGGCAGCTGGCTGTTTCTGTCAACTCACAATTTTTTGGAAGTTGCTTGCATATACTTCCTGTTTTTATTTTTTTGTTAGCTAATATTATTCCCTTCTTGGGTCTCTGAGGGAGTTGAAGATTAGTTAGTTATAGTTGAATATTAATTAGGATAGAAAGTGAATTAGATACAATAGAATAGATAATGGAATTATTTTCTCTGAATTTGTCAAATACAAATGAACTAGATATTGTTTAGGTATTTATTACTTGTATATATTGTATATAGTTATTGTACTTTTGTATATAGTTTTTCTTATGTTAGTTATAAGCCTTTTCTTTTTTTTCCTTTTTATTAAAATAGAAAAGGGGAAATATGGTGATATTTTATTTGTATTAAAATGTTATTTGTATGTTAATAAATAAAGTTGCCTGGGGGTCAGAGCTATTAGCAAGCCATAGGAAAGCAGGGCAGTGGTGGCGTACACTTGTAATCCCAGCACTTGGTAGGCAGAGCTGGGTAAGTCTCTGTGTGTTCAGGGATACAGCCATTATTGGATACACATGCCTTTAATCTCAATACCAAGCATGGAAAACCTGGAGGCCTATACAGACAGGCCGTGACGAGGTGGTCATGTGGTTGGGTTTACAACCAATGAGAAGGCAGAACAGGAAAGCTATATAAAGACTTTAACACAGGGGTAGTTCTGGTTCGGAGAGGTAGGACCACTGCAGGAGGAAGGGTAAGGTTTTAGCTCTTAGCTCTGACCTCTTGGCTTTCTTCTTTGCATTGGTTCTGTGTTTCTTATTTAATAAGAAGGTTGGTTACATCTACACATTATGTTTTTATTTTTTCTTAAATTGACTTTGTCTAGATTACATGACATAATATAAATTCATTTTCTTATAAATATAATTTTTTTTGTTAGGATAAAAAGTTTCACTTCTTCCATATGTCATTTCAAGTTGACAGACATAATGCATATAAAGTATTGTGGTTAATCTCATACATTACAGGATTCTCACTAGCAGAAATACAACCTATATATTATAATTAATAAAAATAATCAATATGACTAGCTATCGGTTAATTACCATAAATTATGTTTGTTTTAGAAAAGGTGGTTAATATTGCCTTTTATTTCTTAGTTCAAATGATTCTTGAGAGCCAGTGAGTAAAGGTACTTACCACCATACCTGGTGGCCTGAGCCTGATGCCCAAATTCTACAAAATGGAATTATAGAACCTACTGGAAGATATCCACTGGCCAAATTGGGGCCATTGGCTCACACCCTGTACCTCCTACCTACAGAGCTGCACACTCAGATAGAAAAACAGACAGACTGACATACACAAACACAAACACACACACACACACACACACACACACACACACACACACACACAAACACATACACACGCAAACTCACACACATGCACATCAAACAAATAAAAGTAAAATGATATTTGAGAATGTGACAAGGAAACATCTCTAAGTACTGGTCATTGTCAAAATATTAAAATGCAAAGAGTAAAAATGCAAATATGTAATATGATTATGTATTACTATCACAGCTTTTATTTGCATATATTGGTTCCTCTGAGAAAGAATAAATGTGTTTGATTCATATCTCTCATTTCACAAGACTAATTAAATATAGGATTAATGAATACCTTATAATTAAGTTGATATTGCTGTGATGAAGGCAGGAAGAAAGTCAGTGAGGGATGGGGTGAGAGAAAAAAGGCAAGAGAATGAGGAGTAAGAGGAGGGTATGCAAGGAATTGGAGATGGAGATTAACACCATGAAAACAGGATGAATAAAATAAGATATAATGACATATCAGTGAGAATGTCATAATGAAACCTCTTACTAATGTGCAGATCTTTAAAATTAGTAAGGGGACTGGAGAAATGGCTATATGGTTATGAATGCTTATTGCTCCTCCAAAAGACCCAAGTTTGGTTCCCAGAACCCATGTCAGGCAGCTCACATCAACCTGACATTCTTATGCTGGTTGATCAAACTGGCACCCATATACTATTTGTGCGCGCGCGCGCACACACACACACACACACACACACACACACACCACATTCATATATTGAAAACTATAGTAAGAAAAAAAATGAAAAGAAAGTCTCGAGTAGACAGAGCCTTCCTGGTACTAGATAACCATCTGTCTAGAGGGGTGATTCCCTAGTGTTAGCTATGAACACACTAGTTTCATAGTTTCAGTTGTGTTCCAAGAGGTCTATGCTACATCTCAAGTTAGCAGCAGAGTTTGGCATCCTCCATGTGGTATTGATTCTACAGCTGTACAGCATGCAAGTCTGACTGAAGTGGTCAGAGAGGTCAGAGAGGCTAGTATGAAGGCTGCAGAAAGTTTCTGTGATCAGACACTGTGTGGCAGAGTCAGGTCTTCTGCTGAGCTCCCGAGTGAGCTGTAAATGAAACTATGAAGGGAGAATCTGCATTGTAACAGAGACTGCATGCTAGCGGAAACGCCAGAAATATGAAACATTCACTGGAGAAAGCTGCAGGCATTGAGTGGAGCTGCCACTTGCTGCCACGTGAACCAAAGATGAAGGAGCTGGAAAGTCAGAGCTCCCAAAACCCACATGAACCCATGTGACATCATCATGACCTCTTGAACACTGCACATATTCCCATTGCACTTGGTGTTTGGCCTTACTGTTTTTCCATTGGCTTAGTGGCTATATCTGAATCTAGTAATATTTTAACCACCATCTGCAGCACCGCTGTCCCGCAGTCAGTGCTTTGCAGCTTAGGCCATGGCCTGGCAGGATTCCATCCCACTGGTACTGACGCTGCCGCAAAATGTAGTTTTTAACTAAATCTCTATCATTCTATTTACCAATAAAGACTTGGGAGTCAGATATTGGCGTGAAAATCTGATATCTCAGAAGAGTTGAGAAGCCACCAGTTGACCTTCCTTTTTGGACAGAGACCCACCAAAGGAAGTTTCTACATTATTCCCAAACCAAAAAGACCCTGAATATCTGTCCCTCTCTACTCCTTCCTGAGGGTCTCTCTATCCGTCTTCCTGGGTGCTGCATACACCCTACAACTAATTCCTGTTGACTAGTTGCTGGCTCCTCCCCTGATCCAAGGTTGATTTTATTAGCACAAGCTCATTTTTTCACAGTGCCATCACATCCCCCCACACCGCCTTTATTTTATTTTATTTTATTTTCTAAATAAAAAGGGAGGTTTAACTCTAACACGGTACAGCTATATACAATAAGAACAATTATCAGGCCGGGCAGTGGTGGCACATTCCTTTAATCCCAGCACTCGGGAGGCAGAAGTAGGTGGATCTCTGTGGGTTTGAGGCCAGTCTAGTCTGCAGAGTGAGTTCAAGGACAGTTGGGGCTATGCAGTGAAACCCTGTCTCAAAAACAAACAAACAACAACAAAACAAAAGACAGAAAGGAAAAATAAAAAGAACAATTATTAGATAAGAATTACATTCACAATATTCAGTCCAGTTGTATCTGGCAAATTCAGACTTAGGTCTTACTTTGATGTGATCTTGCCTTGCTTTCTTTGTTCTTCCCATTGAAAGAGGAGTGCTTACATTATGCTGTGTATCAGAA
Organism: Peromyscus eremicus; assembly: GCF_949786415.1. Classification (NCBI taxonomy): domain Eukaryota; kingdom Metazoa; phylum Chordata; class Mammalia; order Rodentia; family Cricetidae; genus Peromyscus; species Peromyscus eremicus. The sequence goes on from NC_081426.1 coordinate 76,360,295, forward strand.
ATGTATGAACTGATTTTTTGTTTGTGTGTTTTACTACACAGAGAGTCACAGTGAAGAGTTTGTCTTGAATCTCTAAGGTCGCGTTGGACGTTTGAACAGTGTTAAAAACTAAAATTCTGAAAAAAAAAAACTAAAATTCTGGAGACTTTTGAATTTAGGTTTCATGCATTTTCATTATGAAATGTCTGTTAGTCTATGGAAAAGTTATGTTTCATTAAAAAAAGTTCCCATATTTGGTATTGACAATGTGCTCTTTATTAGGGAAAACGATTTTTTTCTGCTTGTATCTATGTATTTTGGAATATATATGTATATACACATATATGTAACAATAATTAATAAAAACAGAGGTCATGACTTTGAAGAAGAACAAGAATCAGTAAGTGGGAGGGTTTGGATGGAGGAAAGGGAATGGGGAAATGATGTCATTATATTATAATCTCAAAAAAATAAGTATTGTATAAATGTCCACAATATCATGTGTCGTAATGCTTGTTACCCAGGTGATTCCACTCTTTTGTGAGATTGTGGAATGTTTGGGAAAATTATGCTAGAGGAAATGAGTTTTTCTACAGTAGGATCTGAGGTATACAGTGTGGATTTACCCCTATTTCCTGGTGGTGATAAGAGAATACAGTCTTGTTCCAGGTACCATATCCAAGCCATGCTTCCTACCCTGCCTTTCACACCATGATGGACAACACACTCAACACCCTGAACCAAAATTAATTTTCCCACACTTCAGTTACTTCTTATCTGACATTTAGTCACTGTGATGGAAAGAATAACTCATACACCATGCCACAAACTCGGGGAAAATATTCTGATAAAGTTATTCTAGGAAAGGTCGTTGCTATTCTCATACATGTAGAACTTTTTATAATCACTGTCTCATTTGGGACCTATCTGTTCAAGGAGTAGGGCAAAATAATTTGAGGACAATTTAAAACAGTCATATATATATATATATATATATATGAATCTCTTTATATGTGTCTTATTAAATAAAGTATGTGGGATGTAAACCCATCCGTTCCTTGTCATTCACTGTTTTCTACATGACAGTTACAGTTTCGGATTTAAACAGAGCTAAGTGCTGAACTATGTCAGCGAAAGTGTGGGTGCTGATGAAAGCAGCTTAAGATTGCCTAAGTACTGTCTTATTTGCATATTTTCCTAGTAAGCAGTTGTTTTCACCTCAGATTCTTAATCAAATAGAACTCAATGCATTTTTCCTAATTGTGATGGTTAACATTGATTGCCAAGCTGACAGGAGCTAGCCTCTGGGCACAAATAGAAGAGTTCACCTACACTGAGTTTACCTCAGTGAATGTCTTGAGGAATCTTCTTGATTATGTTAATTGAAACAGGAAGATCGTTCCTGATAATGAGAAGTACATTCTATCAGTGGCCCAGATTTAAGGGAGTCTGAGGGTTACTCTTGTCTGGATTGTCACTCTGGCTTGTTCGTGTGTTTATCAACGGTTCCGGCCAATGTCATGGTCATTGTTGCAGCTGACATCCTTTGCTAACAGAACCATAATTCATCAGCCTTTCAACATACACTGAATTCCAATGGTTCTCAGGAGTACTTGAGGCCCTAGTGCCAACTGGGTGTCCTGAGACATCCAGTCTGAGAAGGTACCAGATTCTCAGCTTCTGCTTTGTGAAGAGAGCCATTGTTGGACTACATAGAGAGTAAGTCACTCTAATAAATCCTCTTCCATATATACTCATTTTCTCAGTTCTGTTCTTCTAGAAACACACACCTCAAAACTCACCATTACATTATATTTAAGAATGTAAAATATAAAATACTAGAAAGTAGATTTCCAGGAGTGGGAAAATATAAAAGTCATCTAGAAATGATGCTATTTAAATATTTCTAGTACATGTCTGGAGACATGTGAATATAACCATATTGATTTTCTTTATTCTACTCACCAGTAGCATTAGCATAACATCTGCCATTTAGATTTTTCTAACAATGAGATCTTCAGCAGCATGTGTTCCTTAATGTAGAGTGTAATAGGGTTTCTCTGTGTAGCTTTGGAACCTGTCCTGGAACTCATTCTGTAGTCTAGACTGGCCTTGAACTCACAGAAATCAGCCTGCCTCTGCCTCCTGAGTGCTGGGATTAAAGGCATGTGCCACCACCACCTGGCTGCATTAAATATTTTGATAAGTAATTGAACTTGATATTTCTCTGTGCAATTTCCCTTAATAAATTACCTTGCTTTAATTTGTGTAACTCATTTAAACCAAAATCCTCTGTCAACCTTTTCATGTGTTTGTTCTGTTTAACTATATGATCTTTCCTCATGTTTAATTAGCAAATATTCATTTTCCAATAGTTGGAGATCAATATATATATGAACAGATCTATTATTATTATTATCATTACTATATTCTAATAAAGTAAAAGTTAAGTTGAATTCTATTTTCTAAGTGTACTGGTTGGCACATAATATCAGATCAATCAGTCAGTTAGTCAATGTGTATAATTGGGTACCAGGATCTTAATAGGATTTGACTTGGAGTCAGAAAAATCTAACACACTAACATCACATTCAAGAAAGAAGTAAAGCAATTCAATTTATACATTTATTACAACATTTAAATTTGCAGACTACACCATCTGGCAATAGTTTGAATTTGAAGCTCTTTTTTCTTTTTTTTTTTTAGAAACTTGATCATTGGTATAACAATGTTAGGATATTCTGAGATATTTAAGAGATGGGACTTAGAAAAAGGTATCCAGGTCATTGAAGTCAATATTCTTGGGAGAGATTATTGTAGTTGTAGAACATCACTTAGTTCCCCAGAGAAAGAAGTGTTACAAAACAACATGCCTCATCCATGCTTCCTGTTTTCTCAAGTGATCACTCCTCACATCTTTTTGGTATGTCCACCATCAGGCCTTCACTTAAGACCAAACCAATGGGCTAATTGAGTTTAGTTTTTCAGCTTCAAAATGAGTGGATTAAATAAGGGTCTCTTCTATACACATGCAACTTGAGGTATGATGCTACAGCTATGGGAAACATGATCATGAGGGGTAATCAATTAAATATTTTAAATTATTGAAGGGCCTCAGTATTTATCTTCTATTACTTAAAGTAATAAACAAATATATTGTTTTTCTCTATAGTCAATTAACGATTTTTGTTTATGACTAATTTTTTTTTCATATTTTATCTTTATTTCCCTTTTATTCCTGTAGCAAAATGATTTGTTCAGTGCACATGACAGACAAAATGACAGTTAACCTATAATTTTTCTTGTTATTGAGTATATACTAAAAATAAAACTTTAAACATTATAGTAAGAAAAATGAGAAGAGAAGCCTCCCCACCCAAAAAAATAAACAACAAAAGATGTAGCATGAACCTTAATAGGTCTTATTAATAAAAACAAACCTGGAGCCAGGTATTGGGGTGAACGCTGGAAGATCAGAGAAGCAGAACAAGCCACAGCCACCTCACCTTGCCAATTCCTCAGCTGATCCAGTTTCCTCAGACTGGAAGCCTCCCAGCTGAACTGTTCTGTTCAAAAGCCTAAAAGTTTAACCTGCCTAGTTCCTGGTTTTCATGCCTTATATACCTTTCTGCTTTCTGCCATCACTCCCTGGATTAAAGGTGTGAGTTTCCAGTGTGGCCTTGAACTCAGAGATCCATGCCTTCAGAAAACTAGATTAAAGGTGTGAGTGTCACCATTTTCTGGCCTCTGTATCTAGTGGCTGTTCTCTTCTCTGACCCCAGATATGTTTATTAGGGTACACAATATTTTGGGGAATACAATACCACCACCACAAAAAAAAAGTGCCTTCAGGGTGCTAGAAAACTATCTGTCTTGAGAAATGCTTCCATAGGTTCAGGTACTGTGTACAACAAAATTCCAAATACCAACAAATATACACTCAAGTCTATAACAAATTGTAGTTTCAGAAACATAAAATTACTCAGAACTAGAATAACGGAACGATGGGAAATAAACTTTAATGTGTTAGATAAATCAGAAATGATCTTCCTTCTGCCAGTTTAAATCAGCGTGACAAGATTTTTTTTTTTTTTTAACTTCTCGAGGTGGAAATAAAGGGTATGAATCCTGAGCAAGATAGGTTTATTTCTAGAATTCATTTTTTTGTGTTATTTTGATCAAGGACAAAAGGAAGGTTAGCAGGTTATGCTGGCCTTTAACACTGAGTTTCCTGTCCCACTTTTCATGATGCTGAGCAGAGAGTTGATTTCATACTGAAGGAACCTTATAATCTTTCTCCCAAACCAGGACAATTTTGAGGAATAAAAACCATTGGCCATCTGACTGCAACACTGCACAAAATCTAAAACTAGAACACCCCTACAGACTACTTGGAGCTTCAAATCCTAACATTATCACTTCATTAGTTACTGTTCTTACTGAGATTAGTTAATGCATTTGGACTTCATTTTGCCCACTTACAAAAAGAAGTCAGAGCATCTAATTTGAAACCAGAAAAGACATGATATGTCTATTAATGTTAAGGATTAAAATAGTGGTAGATGTTTTATCATATTGAGGGGTGTAAAAATGCTACCTGATCAAAATTTAGTGAGTTTTAACTTATTTCAAGGTTTTCATTGCTTTAATAATTTGTATATGTGTACTCTGGAATATGATCACACTACAGACATGATTATCTCTCTCCCTTTTGTTCACCACTGTTTTTAGAGAATGATACATCACTTAGCTCTGGTGGCAGATTAAAATATGTAGATAGTCATTCTAGGTAAGCTCAGTCAAACCAGAGAATATTTTATTCTTAGAGTTCAGAAATTTCCTCTCTCTCTCTCTCTCTCTCTCTCTCTCTCTCTCTCTCTCTCTCTCTCTCTCTCTCTCTCTCTGTGTGTGTGTGTGTGTGTGTGTGTGTGTGTGTGTGTGTGTGTGTGTGTGTAGACTGTAAAACTTTCTGGTCTGGTGAGCTAACAATGAAGGGGTAGCAGAAGTGTGTGTTCCTATGTACCCAACAGTCTCCTCCCCAAGACCTGGATAGTTTCCCCTAGACAGAATGTAAAAAGTAAGTCTCTGTATGTAGCTTAGAAAGCAGGCTTTAGAGCAAGCTAGCTTGTTCGCCTCTGAGCTCCTATAATATCCTTACAATCTTGCAACTCAGGAAACTCATCCCTGTACCACCAAAGCAGCTAGAGAAAAAGCCATCCCTAGCCTTAGGGCTGTGTTCTAATAAAATGCTGTGTAAGCATTCTGAAATTAGAAATATTTTATATGTGCCAAAATAATACTCTCATTTTTGTTTTTTTCTACCATTTAAAAATATAAATACTGCTGGGCAGTGGTGGCGAATGCCTTTAATCCCAGCACTCGGGAGACAGAGCCAGGTGGATCTCTGTGAGTTTGAGGCCAGCCTATAGAGCAAGATCCAGGACAGGAACCAAAAACTACACAGAGAAACCCCTGTCTCAAAAACAAACAAAACAAACCAACAAAAATATAAGTACTTATCTCTTCTGATATAGAAAAAGCATATAGCACACCATTATTATCTGTTACGCCATAATTTGTCAATCCCTGTGTGGTCTTCCTGCTTATTTTCAAATATCATTGAGGTGAATTTTTGTTTTGTCATTTGACATAATTTAAGTACAAAGAAGCCAAAACATCCCCAGTAGATGACCCCCAAAAGACCAAAAGACCAACACTGGGTAAGTATTGACATAATTAAAAATGTCTACACAGTTATTGGCAACATATTACTTTTACATTTAGCAGCATGATCCCAATAGTAGTACATTTAAAAATTGTGTTTACAAAGAACTGTAAAATAATGTTATTTATGGAGTCTTAAATCAGTCTTTTGTAAATAGAAAGTAATTAAATCAGTAACTAATGGACATATCTACTCACCCATACTAAAACTAAATCCACAAAACATACTGTGGTGGTATTGTGTTCCCCAAATATTGTGCACCCTAATAAACTTATCTGGGGTCAGAGACAGAACAGCCACTAGATACAAAGGCTAGAAAATGGTGGCACTCACACCTTTAATCCTATCATTCCAGAGGCAGAAATCCCTCTGGATCTCTGTGAGTTCAAGGCCACATTGGAAACAGCCAGGCATGGTGACACACACCTTTTCTTTAATCCCAGGAAGTGATGGCAGATAGCAGAAAGGTATATAAGACGTGAAGACCAGGAACTAGAAGCTTTTAGCTGGTTAAGCATTCAGGCTTTCAAGCAGCAGTTCAGCTGATAGCCATTGGGATGAGGACACAGAAGCTTCCAGTCTGAGGAAATAGGATCAGCTGAGGAACTGGCAAGGTGAGGTAGCTGTGGCTTGTTCTGCTTCTCTGATCTTCCAGCATTCACCCCAATAACTGGCTTCAGGTTTGATTTTATTAATAACACCTTCTAAGATTCATGCTACAACATACATGTGTGAATGTGTGTATAATAACTTAACAATTTAGTGCTGAATACATATGTAGTGGCTATTAATCTGTTCATTATAATTTGAATATGATATTTTATTTGGTCCCTTTATTTTTTATATGTTGGAGACTCCATTTTCAGTGATGTGGTGCTGGGTTCTGAGACTTAAAATGCAGGTAATAGTAGATAATACCTGCATCAATTTAAGGGTTATGCCTCTGGAAAAGATAAGTGTAGCCCACATGTCTCTTTTTACTTTAATGTTACTTGCTGTTACTCTAGGTTATATACAAACTTCTAAAGGTTTGGAGCTAGTAACCACAACTGAGAGAGAAACTTCAGCATTTGTCTCTCTGTGTCTGGGCTCCCTAATTCAGTATAGCATTTTCTTGTTCCATCCATTTTACCTGCAAATTTCATGAATTGAGCTGGAACCACCTAGGATACTTCTTTGTGAGGACTAACTCTCATAGCGTAGAAAGGGGTTATGCAAGTGGCCAAGGAACAAAAGAAACCAATAGTCCTGCCCAGGTATAATGTCTACAAACTACAAAGTATAACATGACCAGGAAGGTAAGATATTCAGAAATGTACAATAGTGGCATGTATAATCTTAGGGGAGCCAACCAATCATCTAATTGAAGTTAAGTCTCCGTTAATACGAAGGAATTTATGACTAACACATTAACCCAGGTCCACTACCCAAGACTGGTAAGGGCAAGAATCCAAGAGGAAAACCTGCTGCTGCCACTTTTCTAAACCATTATAATTTCCATTCACAGTCTAATATACTTATCTTTACACCCACATTAAGCGCAGCTCCCACCACTCCATCAAAGAAATTGCTTTCTGTAACAGATGGAAACCATTACAGAAACAAATGACTGGTCAAAATGCAGAGAACAACTTACTATGAGGTGCCTAACACCAACTGATACATCTACAATGAATGTTTCGGGCACATCATGGAAGAGGGGCAAAAGATACTAGATACCAGTGGACCCGGACAACTGCTGTGAGCTGGTGTCTCTTGTGTATGACAGTGAAGTTGTACCCGTGAAATTTGAACACTATGATTACCTAAATAAGACCTGAAAAATGAGAATATCAATTGACAGGTCATCACAATTAGGAGAAATATCATAAGATATTACCCAGAGATGAAGAACTAAGGCAATTAATGGCTGCTGAAATAAGAATTAGTTTTCTCTAGAGATAAGCTTTGAACAGGTAATCCAGTGCCAAGTGTTCAGCCATAAACACTTAGACGTTTGAGTAATAACAAATGAACTCAGCAGGATGCATATATATATATACATATACATATATATGCATATATGCCTTCTTTGTTATTGTTATATATAAATAATATATTTATATTAATGTAATATAACAATAATTATAATATAGTATTATGACTAATATATATATATATATATATATTTAAATATAAATTTAAAGGGTAGGCAGGGACATAGGGTGTTGGAGAGAGGGAAATGAGAGGAGAAATGAAGCAAATAGTACAGCTATATGAATTGTTAATAGACAGTATTTGAAATAACTTCTCCTGACTGTGTCTTCTAAGGACTATGCTGAGTTATGTGAATAACTTAGGTGATAAGTCATGAATGACACAGAGATTTTGGCCCTCAAAACATATATTATTTTTGACTGAGCATCTCCAGAGCTCACTCTTTGGTAGAACAATTAACTGTTTTAAATGGGGGTCACTCAGTCAGCTTCAGTCCAGGATGGAGCATGCTTGCAGATTCACATGCTGTCCAGGAATGGAAATGAAGCAGGAAAGGGAAGCTAAGTTTGCTTTTGATGTTTTAGTGCTCAAGATTGGGCTTCCAGTATTGTATTAATTTAAAAGCTGTTTATTAAATAAAACAGTATTTTTAAAGTCTTTTCTGTATTCTTCTATTAAAAAGGCAAATATTGTTTAAATTTCATGACCACCTTATCGTTCGTCTTCAAATTCCACAAGGCATAAAATTTCCCCCACATCAGGTTATCATGGTATTGCAGACAATAAACACTAATGCCAAATATCATATTTATGCAGACAGGTGTAGCTATCACCATTAAACATTAAAAATTGTTAATGTGGATCCAAGTAATTCCATGACACCCACTCACTTCCTGAAAGAAAGTCTGAAGGAAGTCAATTATGAAAAATAAGAAATAGTATGAATGATACTCTATGCAAAAAGATGCCCTAGGGGCATTGCATTCTTATCTGTGAGCAACTCCCATCCATCTCTGAAGGCGTTAAGGACTGGGGCCTGAAAGGAGTATAATTGTTAATCTGTAGATTCTGGTGTCTTTTCTAAGCCCTCACTTACTGCTAAAAGCATAGTAATATAAATTCTGCATTGTAAGTATTCTTTCTTGATTTAAGGGAACAAAAGGGCAAACAGGGAACCTCCACAGTTTTCCTACCTTTTACCACACAATCAATTGCATTCAGTCTATTGCTGGAAATTCTCTAGTCCTGTGTAGCCCTAAATCACTGGTATTCAAAGGTTTTATTGCACGTTCACATGCATTTGTCATTTGCAAGGAAGTCTAATTGAGTAAATTTACAGTTGGGTGAGTGCTTCATTTAGACTGTGCATGTTTAATAAAAGCTTTTTAAGTTACTAATCTCAGCGCAGGAAACAACAAAAGTGCTAGAGGGTTAAGAATAAAATATAGCAGGAAAATGTTACGGTGTGACATTTCCTTATAATGTTTCTAAGTAACTGAATTTACTGGCTTTGGATTGTTTTTACACATACAATGTGTTTTGCTGAACATTTTAGCCTTTTATTCCTACCGTGTGAAGAATGTGTTGGTGGAATCATTCCTCAGTCAAAATGCTGCAGTTAGCTGAAAATGGTGTCAATAATTACTGCCCTGTAGGAGAGAGCCTAAAATAGTATCTCAGTTGAAATAACTTCGAACATGTTCTAATAAAAATAACTCTAAATAGTAAGAGTAGATTTCAATCTACGTTACTCTGCAGTTATTTTTGATGTTCAACTTGAATATTAAACTGTTATGGATCATTTATGGAAGAGGGCTGCACAGTGAACCTTGTCTTACACACACACACACACACACACAAAAAATTCCCATTTGTCTTTCAACCTTATGTTTCAAAGAAAATGAGAAGTTGCAGAAAAGACAGAAATGTTAAGGTTCAAAATCAGGGCAAGAAAATGCATCACATAACCCAAACACTTCAACCTCCAATTTCTTCTTTCTGGACTCTAGCGCTGAAATTGTTGAGCCACATATAATAACAAGAAGAAAAATCAAGTATTTCCCATGAACAATGCTACATGACAAAAATGGACTCTATGGACCTGATGCCAATCAGAGCCTGCCTGGTGTCTATTACCCTGTAAATGTGAGTACCTCTGTATTTCCCTTAGCTGACAGACTATGGAAGCATTACCACACAGCACTGAGCATCTTTTTAAAGTCCATTGTTCTAAATTCACTCTTCTTAAATGCAAATGTGGATCCACTGCTACCACTTAGCTCATTCAGATTAAAATTTGAGTAAAATAAGAATACATAAACACATTGGAAATGGTGTTAGTGGAAAAAAATGAAGAAATGGAGACATTAGTACTATCTGGTAGAATTCTAACATTTTCTTAGAACAGAATATACAATGGGCAAAACAATCACAGCATTCTCTAAATGGATGGTCAAAACTGCAAATACTAAAAAGATAAATGAAAATATTATTCATCAGTAATATTTTGAATTGTGGTACAAAATTTCTCTAAAGTTATTTGAATGACTGGGGAGATGCCTCAGTGTGCAAAACACTTGCCATGTTTTTGGTTCTTAGTTCATATCTGTAGAATCCATATAGAAGCCAAACATGCCTGTAATCCCAACACTCCTTTGGGGAGATGGGAGGCAGAGACAGGAAATCCTCAGCAGCTTGCAAACTAGGATTCAAGCTAGGTACCAGGGAACAATAAGAAGATCTTGATTAAAATAAGGTGGATGGCAAGGACTGATCCACAAGGTCTTTATCTTAGCTTCAACTATGTGTTGTGCTGTAGTACATGCTTGCCTATTGCCTACACTCATAAATACACATGTGTGTGCATGCACATGCACACATATACATAGTTTTTCTTAATGGAATTTGATTTGAATTGCATCCACATTCCTTTTTCCCATGTATCATTTGAAAGCTTAAATGACAGTGACACAGGGAAATACTTTACTGACATAGAAAAGAATATTCCAAACAGGGATCAAATACTTGATTTCACCTTTATTTTGTTGAACAGTAGTTATTGAGCAGCTTGGATTCCAGATGTTGATAAGAGTAGGTGCACAAATGCACTTTCTGCTTTCAAGGACGTGTTCATGTGACACAGAGAGAAAATGAAGAAGTAGATTTTTCTTTACACATTTTATGAGAAAAGCAAAGATTGCATAGAGAAGGGCTGTATGGGTAGTTTGTACTTTTATAGACATGAAAAACATATTGAATAATATGGTAACGTGCTTAACGTTAGTTCTCCAGAAAGTCAAAGTTGACTAGAATTTTAGTGACAGCAGGGTATGGTAGAATTGTTTCTTGCATTATCACTTGCTCAAAAGCTTTATTCAAGGGAGTCACAACTACCAGCCTGATCTATCATTTACAATTCCATTCACTTTCCTGAATTGGCTGCTCTTACCAGTACTTCATAACACTAAGCTTCTAATGGGATCCATTTGATGACTTATTTTTGCATAGCTGCTACTATAACAGAATATGTTAGACTGGCAATTCATAAATAATATAAATTAATGTCTTACCAATATAGAAGATTAGGAGACTAAGAAGAAGGCATCAGGTGTGGGCTAGGTTTATACTTTCAAACAGGGACATGGACTCATGCTCTTTGGAAGGGATGAAGAATGATTGACACATAGAGAAATGGACAGAACTAGAACAGACTTGTTCACTGGGATGAAGATTTTTCACTGGAAATTTTACTGGATTGATAATTGCTTTCTTAAGCCCCACTTTTGGGAGGGTTTATGAAGGTATTTCCAGGAAAAATTAAAAGTAAGGGAAAAAAACACATGCTCTGTAATGCTACAATATGGTTTGGAACCCCAGATTAAAGGGAAAAATAAAGAGGCCTGCACAGCACCATCATCCATGACTTCTTGCTTCAGGTAGACTGAGGTATGTTCTGTGGGATAATGCTTTTGTACACTTGTTTAATAAAATGCTGATTGGCCAATAGCCAGGCAGGTAGTATAGGTGGGGCAAGCTGACTAAAGGAGCACTGGGAAGAAGAAGAGAAGAGTGAGGAGACATCAGCCCACCATCCAGGGAACAGCATGTAATGACACACAGGTAAAGCCACGGAACACATGTTGACATATAGATTAACAAAAATGGGCTGAGTTTAAATGTAAGAGCTAGTCAGCAATAAGCCTGAGCTAATGGCTGAGCAGTTAAAATTAATATAAGCCTCTGTGTGTTTATTTGGGTCTGAGTGGCTACAGAACTGGGCAGGACACAGGAAAATTTCTGGCTACAGATATGTGTAAGCAACAGCCTCATACACCAGCCAACACATCTAGAACTGACCTCACTGAGTCTTCTTTGGCTCAGAGGACTGGAAAAGGACTTCATTATTTGAGCTGTTTGACCAGGAAATCACCCTTCTAAACTCTTTTATGAGGTACTGAATATTCCCATGGAGTTCTCTCCTTTTTGACTTATTAACTCTTAAATTCCTCACCTCTTAATATTAGCTCATTGGCAATTACGTTTTAGCACATGAATTTTGACAGGGACATTCAGAACATAACAGCTAGTGAGAACATTTTCATTGCCTTCCTACTTCCTCACAGGGCCTCCTACTTGTTGTTTGTAGGACCACTATGAATTTACAAACCATAAGGAATTAATTTTCTCTCTCTGAAGGCAGAGTTTATTATTTTCCATGTTATGAAAGAGTAACTTCTTCAATATGTGTATTAAACCATGTCAATTGGTAAAGACATCTCTGAGTCCCCTTGAAAGCACAAATAACATTAATCCTGCTCAGCAAATAAATATGGATTAGCCCCCTTTGTACCTACAACAAATTACCACAAACTGGGTTTCTTAAAACAGTACCCATTTATTATCTCCTGTTTTGGGGATCAGAAATCCAGGCAAGCAAGGTGAAATTTGGCTAGTTGTTGAAATCTGAACAAACTCAAACCTGAGTATCAGAGAATCTCTTTTCAATAAACACTTGGGGGGAGTGTGAGGCAGTATTTATTAAAGATGTTGGTTAAATCCAGTACTGGCAGCTGGGGCATGGGTGCCTGTTGGCTGTTGACTGTCAGCCAAGAGTAAGTTTTGCTTTCAGAGTTCTCCTGACTGCTTCTTTACATTTGTATATTTATTGACCTAATCCTGTGAAATAGCACAGCTAGGGCACACCCTGAACTTCCTACTTCGCCTTTGACGCCATTTCTGCTCTTGCCTGATCACTGATCCATTTCTGTAATTACAGCTATAGGATTTTCTTTCCTTTTAATGCCCTAAGAATTTAGATTGGGTTTATTCTTATATTTGAAGAAAAAATCTATCTATATTAATGCTATTAACTTTAAGGGAGGACATTTTCATAGTTATTTTTAGATTAGTGTACAATTTAATAACTAAGGGACAGAAATTTTGCAGGAACTTCTTTACAGTTACGCCTAAAATAAAGGGATAGCATAAAGTGATAGCATCCATCACCATAAGTAGAGGGAACTTAACCTAGGTAATTTTCTAAGTTAGAATTGTTATCTCCCCATATTGAAATTAGAGAAAAATCTAGTTTAAATTATTTATCCAAACTTCTTTACACAGTGGTACAAAGGACAGGGATTAAGTCTAAGTCAATGATCACAGAGCACATGCTCCTTTCCAAACAATGTCAGTTGATGTTACTGCTAAATAAGAGAGAATCAACAGAACGGTTTAAATTTAGCTTGATTAGTGCCTTTAAGCTCAGATAATGGAGAAATTTGAGACATAGCCTTCTAGAAGAGTAAATATTAGTATTACCTGTGGAAATGTACTGCATTTGAAACTACTGTGGCCTCCCCTTAGCTCTCCAGTCCTTGTGATCTCCTTTAAAAGAATTCAGATAGGAAAGCACATGCCAGAAGATGTGCAAAATTTATTACAGAACAAAGGCTGTTATTCTCAAGGCTTTAGAACAAACAATGACTTAAGAGATACTTGTGCCAATCTGTGTTTACATAGTCTTTCTAAACAATTCTAAAGTTTCTGGAACAAGTAGCTTTCCCTGAGTGTCTTGGTCCTATTCAGGGGACTAACAGGCATTTTTGGCTGGATATAGGAGATGGCTTATCCTGAGAAAGACTCCTGCTATCCAGTAATCATATAAGCCTTTGAAATCCTGGAACTGAGTTTAAGTCATTATCAATAATCCTCTGGGCAATTCGAGACATGACGTCTCCTCCCATCCTTAGAGCCAATTCCTATGACTAGTTATTAGAGTCCTACAGTTCTACCTTCCTACCTAATATCTTCAAAGTACAAGCTTGAATATGAGTTTTTGTCATATAGAATATGTTTGAAAATTGATTCTCAACTCCAAAGAGAAATAACAAATCAATTTTATTCAAATATAAATGAAATGGATTATGAAATATTTATTAGAAAAAGAACTGTAAAATTATTCTCAATTCCATAATTGCAATGTTGTATATTTTCCTAGGTGCAAACATTAGTCATAGTGTGACTGTTCAAAATATAATTTTTAAAAATAGGATGAATGAAATACTGATGTAGTGGGTAGCCATTCCAGCTTTGATCTGGAAGTTCCAACCACCATTGAGGCTTCGGTAACTGTCATGCCTACAGGGAGGGGCCAAGATGACCCTGAAGACCCAAGATCCAGATGTGCCACCTCTCTTGGTTCCTGGACCCTGGACACTGGAAGTAGACCAAGCAGAGTTCTCTAGAGAACACCGCAGGACTTTCCCAAAACCTGCAACCTACATACTGACAAGACTTTTAATATTAATTCTTGTTCATGAAGGCAAGATGAATCATCAGGCAACTTCACACCTGTAATGTATCAGTTATAAAGTTCAGCTTCTAGACACATTTTCTTATTTATTCAAGAAATTCTGATTATCTGTAAATAAATAATAGTACAGCATGAGGAATTCCCAAGGTAGGGATGCTCAAACCATAAATTTTGGTAAAATATTGGCCATATCTATTTGATTAATACATAATCAAAGTATAAGATTTTTTGATAGATTTGTACATGTAGTCTTTCAATACCAGCAAGTTCTTCGGTATTGATTGTGATACTTTTCTTTTACGTGATTTAATCAGTATGTTGAATATTACACAAAGAGTTTCCTGACCTGTCTCAGCTTAACATTTACCATAACTTAAAATCAAAGGGTATCACTCATTTCAGTGACTACATGTGCATTTATATGCTTATTTGTACATATTTGATTATATTGCAAAAAAGAAAAAAATATGTTTTATCATCCTTTCTCAATATATGTTAAATAGATAATATGACTATACACTCTTAGTAGGCATTTGTTATTTTCAGTACAGAATTATTATTTCAACTCTTTCAAACAAGATATCTTGTCAGATTCAAGGGGAAGAAAACCAGCAGTTTCAACAAATAACTGATAAAAAGGAATGATTCTCTTAATAGAAAAGTAATGTCCAAAGAATTCTCCTCTTAATTGTTGAACAAATTAAATTTTAATTTCTGTTAATTAGCAACAAAGATATTCATTTTGTTTAATGGCACATTAGATACTGAAAATGGGATAATGTCTTAAAATTATTTTTTTCTAGTATATTATAGAAATTTAAACGGTTTAAACACTTGGTGAAATTTTAAGGATTTGACTTTTTAATGTTTTAAAAACCTGTCACTAAGAAAAAATAAGCTGTGGCCTGTTAAACCTATGGAGTTTCTTCTGACTAAAACTGTTAACATTTCCAGCCCACCCACCTAATGCTTTGGTAGTGACATTTCTTTTCCATTAGCTAAAGCCAGTGAAGGTATTGGAAAACCTTAATTCTTGATTCTGACCGGCACACGTGGGGTTACCAGAGGAACACAGCATGTTTTCACAGAGCACAGAAGGAGAGGTTTACTGTATCAAACCCTTGACAAATGTTCTGGCAGTTAAGTAAAACTTTGTTTATATTGCGTGCCTCTCAACAGAAATTAAGAACTGTGGAAACAATTCTCACAAGCGGTTGGCAATCTTCTCTGGTTCTCTCTTAGTGAATATGACAAGCTCACCTGCTGTGGGAGGCTGAAAATAAAGGACAATCTCACCACATTAATAATACATGAGCCACAATGGAATCTAAGGCCAACTATGCCACCAGAGACTGAGTGTGACTCTTAATTCAGTGCATGATGGAAGTACTTTAGCCCGAGGTAACTTTCGAGGAGGACATACTTGCGTGCAAGTCTCCACTTAAAGCACTAGCGCCAGGCAGAGTTCGTGTGCACGGAAGTGTAAACTTACAGGAAGAGGCAGGAACCACTAAGATGTTATAACACTCGGCTTTGGTGGGGGCTTAATGTTTTATTGAAGATTATTGCCCCTTACTAGATATCTGAAAATCCACTTAGTGCTCTTGAAAATTGTGTTTTGACTGCATGGACTAGTTCCCAATCACTGAAAGATAAAAACATCAAAATAAGCTAATAGGGGTCTGCCATGAACTATGATCCCCAAAGAGCCATTTCCAGGGGTTCTGTTAAGTTCAAGGACTTTAAGCTCCAGCAAAGGGATGAGGAGGGAGGAGTATATAGGAGAGAGAGGTAAAAGAAAGAATAAAAATTGATAGAAAAAAAGGGGAGATAATTTCTAGTAAATGGAAAGAAAATTGAGTAAAGCTATTCTCAAAGTTTTATCATTCATACAGTGTTTGAAAATGATGTGGGGACACTGAAAGAGAATTATAGCCAGGCTTATATGAAAGTGATTCCTTAAAAAATCATTCTGTTTGTTGTTTTTTATTCTTTTACATGTTTTTATTGATTATTTGGGAATTTCACATCACAAACCCTGATCACAGTCCCTTTCCAGTCATCCCAGGCCTCTGCCACTCTGGGACCACCCCAACCCCCCCCAAAAAAATGAAGAAAAAGATGAAAACAAAAAAAAGCACAGTTTGTGTTTCCCGTGTGCTCACTGGAGCACAGTTAAACTCTTAATAGCTAGCCCCTTAAAGAAAATAGAGTCCTAGGGCACCCACACCTCTGCCAGAAGCCATCTGTTGTGAAGAGCTATACTTCAGCATCCTTACCACTATTTTTCAGAGTTCTCTTCAATGGCTTTTCATCTAGACTGCTACTTTGGGGGCAGGGGGAGTGGAGGTGGGAGCAGGGCTTATCAGAGAAGCTTTCTATGTCCCTCTTTCACAATTGTGAGTCTGCAGTCATCAATACCATGGCAAAAGTAGCTTCCTTGCCCCTTTACAGTCAGCATAAGCATGGGCCACAGACTTTCACACGGTCTTCTGTGTCAACCAGAGACATGGATCTCAACGTGGTGGTCTCTGGTGGTAGTACAGACCACGAACATCAACATGGCTTCATGCAGCAGCACAGATTATGGACATCCACATGTTCTTAGGTGATAACAAAGACTATGGACATCAACACTGCCCCTAGCGGCAGAAGGACCCAAGACCTAGACATGCATGGATCAGTTTAATGACAATTCATAAGGGAATACTGCCTGAGGGAAAAGACAAACATGGTATGTACTCACTCATAGGTGGATACTAGATGTAAAACAAAGGATGAAGACTGGTATTCACAACTTCAGGGAGGCTACCTTGTAAAGAGGACCCTAAGAAAGGCACAGGAATCGCCCAACAACAGAGAAATGAATGAGATCTACATGAGCAAACTGGACATGAGGGGCGGTAATGAAGGGCAAGTGTCTGGGGAAAGAGAACTTAGGGGAGCGGGAGATCCCAGCTGGACCAGGAACAGAGAGGGAGAACAAGGAAAAAGAGACTATGATAAATGAAGACCCCATGGGAATAGGAAGAAGCAAAGTGCTAGAGAGGTCCCTAGAAATCCACAAAGATACCTCCACAATAGACTACTGGCAATGGTCGAGAGAAAGCCCGAACTGACCTACTCTGGTGATCAGATGACCAAACACCCTAACAGCTGTGGTAGAACTCTCATCCAATGACTGATAGAAGGGATACAGAGATCCATGGCCAGGTCCCAGGTGGAGCTCCAGGAGTCCAATTTGGCAAGAAAAAGGAGGGATTGTATGAGCGAGAGATGTTGAAACCATGATTGGAAAAAGCACAGGGACAAATAGCCAAACTAGTGGAAACACATGAACTATGAACCAATAGCTGAGGAGCCCCCAACTGGATCAGGCCCTCTGGATAAGTGAGACAGTCGATTAGCTTGAACTGTTTAGGAGGTCCCCAGGCAGTGGGACCGGGACTTGTCCTTAGTGCATGAGCTGGCTTTTTGGAACCTGGGGCCTATGCTGGGACACTTTACTCAGCCTGGGTGAAAGGAGGAGGGGACTGGACCTGCCTCTACTGATTCTACCAGGCTGAGCTGAATCCCCAGGGGAGTCCTTACCCTGGAGGAGATGGGGACAGGGGAATCCGTGGCTGATATGTAAAATTAAATTAAATTATATAAAAAAGAATTTCCTCTCTGCCAATTTCATATTCTTGAGCACACACTTCAAAATGATGGCTTCATTTCTTTCCCAACATTTTTGAGCCACAAAATCTGTTAATCGAAATATTTTACACTGTCAAGGAGAGTGTGTAAAAATGATACTATGAATAGAAAAAAAAAACCTATTGATTATTAAAGCCCCTTGTGATTTACTGTTAAGCTGACATTTATTATTCCTGAGGTTATAGTCGAAGGAAATTATGGAAAGAATACAATAAAGAAAGTACCACAACTGATGAAGGAGACATTGCTTCTCAGTTCTTCACTCTGTCCAAGGGTTAGCACCATGATTTAGAAGGAAAGTATTTTATCATCTTTGAGGATAATTTTATAGCTGATAAAACATTAAAATTCTTTCTGGAGACAATAACACCAAAACTGATTTCTAAATTTATTGTGTAGGTCATACTGTTTTGGGTAATGGTATTGGAGCACAAATCTAGAATCATCAGTTCTCACATCTTCAGGATTGTCTGTGTCATTAACTGAACTTTCCTAAGTCCCATAGCAAGAAAAGATTTTTCAAGGAAGGAATAAAACAAATTAGATAAATGTGTTACCCTAGATGCTCTTATTTTCTATTTAGTTAATGCTGCACCTTAATCAATCATAGACTTTTAGAAATTATTATCTTGTAGGCAAAATTTCACCCTAATTGTTTACATCCAAAGAGAAACATTACTTCAGAGAAGAGTTGCAAATTACTTCCTGTCTCTGTCTGAACCTAATCAGCACATGAATTTCATGCAAGACAGTTTTTAAGATTTTTTAATAAGTGGATTGAAACGTTTAAATGGGAGAGAAGTTTTATATTCAGTGCCCTGTTTCTCTTGAAAATGCGATTTCAAGATTTTCAAGGTAATGCCAAGACCACATATCGCCTTCATGAGAATCCGTGGGAGCCTTGCTAAACCAACCAAGTTCATCTATTCTCCTTGTGTTCTCTATCAAAACTTTGAAAATGCATATCCATGAGATTTGCAGGTAAATAAACTGGATTGTAACTTTCTCTGGACAAGAAGACTCTGCTTCTGCCAAGTATATATTTTTCCCTGTAGTTCCTACAATTATTATATAACTCATTCACTGTACTGCTCTGTCACCTGTGGGAATTTACATTTTATCTTTTTAGGCTTTATTTTTCTTGTTAGTCTGTTAACTCATCTTTTGTAAATTTCTAAATAATTCCCCTAGAATCTACTTTTCCTTAATAACATAGGAGTCTCTCCCCATTTAGTAGACCCCAGGAATGGAAGAGAACAGTTCTTATTCATATTACAGCTTTGGGGACCCCAAATAACTACCATAATGCTGTGGATAATTCCAAACATTTTTTTCCATAATGAAATTGAAAGCAAAGCTAGTCAACAGAAGCACTTTTAGGTGGAAACATATAAAAGATTACTGGCTAAAAATTCTAAGATGCATGCAAGACGTGTTTGCTTACTTTTGAATTGAAAGCCATCTTTCTGTAATGACAGTAAACCTGTGGTTTATCCTACCCTCTCTCTATGCTAGCACCTGTGTTTTGGATGGGTACTGTCATTTTCTCTTTCTCTGAACCACTGCTTAATTGAAGCATGGGAATTTTCTTTTTTCTTTCTTAATAAACTTAACCTTAGGGATGGAGAGATTGTTCAGTAGTGAAGTGTGCTTTTCATTCTTATAGAGGACCTGGGCTTACTCCCCAGCACCCACACAGTAACTACACATCAACTTTCATTCAGCTCCAGGGAATCAAGTGTCTTCCTCTGGCCTCCAAGGGGATCAG
Source organism: Peromyscus eremicus (assembly GCF_949786415.1). NCBI lineage: Eukaryota > Metazoa > Chordata > Mammalia > Rodentia > Cricetidae > Peromyscus > Peromyscus eremicus. The sequence continues at coordinate 76,380,254 of NC_081426.1, forward strand.
GCAGGCACAACAGTGCACGAGCATGTATGCAGGGTAAACATTCGTTCACATTAACTAAATATAAATTTTAAAAAAACCTGCTATATATAAACCTATTTTAATGTAGGCTTTGAAACTATGCATTTTACTTATTTTATTTATCAAATAAAGGTAATATTGTGAAAGTAAAATATAACGTAGGATTCCATTCTCAGTGGTCTTTCTACCCCGATTGAAACAAAAATCTTCAGACTATAGCCTTTTTAATTTTTTTGATATTATGATTAAATCATTTCTCTCCTTTTTTTTTTCTCCCTCCTAGTCCCTCCCTCGACCCATGTATTGCTATCTTTCAAATCCATGGCCTTCTTCTTTGAATTGTTGTTACATAACTAGGTTTGTGTACATAGTGTAGGTGTGTGTGTGTGTATTATATATTTATAATATATAATACATTACAAAACTTGCAAAATGAAATACAAACATGCATTAGAAAGACTATCCACCATGACCAAATTGGCTTTATCTCAGCAAATCAAGGAAGGCACAAAATGTTCTTTAAGTAACTTTACCTCAGCCTATGCTTGAACTAGTGGCAAGACTTGCAACTAAACAATAGAAATAATTATTAGGGCCATGTAATATTTAATGTTTAATGAGTTATACATAAAAATAATGTTCTAGTAAGAAACTATTAATTTGCATCTAAAATAACCACAATTTCCAAAAAATCCAAAGAGAATCATCAATTGTTAATGGAAAGTTATTATTATAGCCCCACTTAGAAAATAATCTAGAGAACTTTCTCATGCTGCTATAGGTGATGTGAAAATGTTTAAAAGTTTTATTTACTAAGTCTTATACATGTTTGCAAAATTTAGTATAATAAAGATAAAGGTATTATATGTAGAGTTATATGATAACCTGAATGATAAAAGTCATTTACAAAGTCCATTCTGTATTGTAGAACTTATACTACAATTTTACATGTGTAACTCTAACATTCAAAATATCCATTATTGGACTCTGGAAGGAATTAAAGTACTCAGAAACTGAGTACTTCATTGAATGTTACTTTTTTAGAAGCAATAAAGAAAACACAAACCAAGTGAATCCTGGAGATGGAAAATCTAGGTGAGTGAACAGGAACTACATATACAAGCATCAAAGAATACAAGAGATGGGAGAGAGAATCTCAGGTGTTGAAGATATGATAGAAGAAATAGATACATCAGTCAAAGAAAATGGTATATCTAAAAATTCCTGACACAAAACATCCAGGAAATCTGGAACACTATGAAAAAGCCAAACTAAGAATAATAAGACTAGAAGAAGAAGAATCCAAGCTCAAAGCCTCAGAAAGTATTTTTAACAAATCAATAGGAGAAAATTTTCCTAACCTAAAGAATGACATGCAATAAAAAAGAAACAAATGAAACAATATAAAGAACGAAAAAAACAAAGAGTTGGTTCCTTGAGGAAACCAACATGATTAAACCCATATCTAAACTAACTAAAAGGCAGAGAGAGAATATCCAAATTTACAAAATGAGACATGTAAAAGGGACCATAACAACAGACACCAAGGAAATCCAGAGAATCATAAGGAAATACTTTAAAAACTTATACTCCACCAAAGTGAAAAACCTAAAAGAAATGGGTAATTTTCTCAATAGGTATCGCTAGCATTCAGTCTTGTCCCTTGGAGAATTGGCCAATAAACCGGCAATACCTTGGCCTGCCCAGTGTCCTGACAACATTATCCTATGTAGCCCACAGCCTGTTTGAGTAGGTGCAGCATGTGTGAAGGCCCCTCATAAAAGGCCGGGCCCCACCTGCCTTCTCTCTCTTCTTCTCTCTCCTCTCTTCTCCTCTCCTCTCTTCTCTTCTCTTCTCTTCTCTTCTCTTCTCTTCTCTTCTCTTCTCTTCTCTTCTCTTCTCTTCTCCGATCCTGCCTGCTCTCTCTCTCTCTCTCTCTCTCTCTCTCTCTCTCTCTCTCTCTCTCTCTTTCTCAACCCCCCTTTCCCAAAAGGCTGCTCTATGCTCCCTCTCCCCTCTCCCTTCCTTCACACCACTAATAAAGCTCTCCACACGAGTGCTGTCTGTACAGTGTGTCTCTCTGCCACCAGCCATGTGGTCCCTTGACTCCAACCCACCAAGGTTTCTCTCCCTCCATTTTTTAAAATACAGCATTTGGTGCTGTGACTTGGATTTGGCATTCTCGCCTCTCTCCAGTCTGACAACTGCCTGAATTCACCTCCCAGATTTCCCAAGCCTTATGTAAAGTTCTCTACATCCTGTGGCATTTTCAAATCCCCTATCATCCTTAGTCCTCAGGAAAGACATAAGGAACTAACCACTCCTTAAAAAATATTCTTGTTAAAGTGTCACAGGAACTTTACCTTGACTGCGTAAAACTCTTGCCTCTGGCACTTTTCAGGCTCTGGGCTCTCCCCAAGTGACCTCTTTCAATTGTGCCATTTGAACTCATGGATGAGAGGCCAATTCTAACCCCAGCCTCCCATTCAAACCCTCCCCCCTTCATGAACACCAACTTACCCCCCTACTCTATCTTCTACATTCCCTCCTATGGAACTTTACTGACCACTCTCTACCTCGGCCATGCGCCAACTCCAGCCACCTCCAATTAACATCAGAGATCAGGTACTTCTCTCTCCTCTACACCAATTTCCCCTACCCATTTCCCCTAAATGGCAGGGCCCCTTCGAGGTAATTCTTATAACCCCCACAGCTACTAAACTCAAGGGCCTTCCTCTTTGGATTCACTTATCTCACCTCAAAACCTCTACTACTCCACCTCAAGATAATCTTTCCTCACACACAGCAACTCAAACAGGGCCCAGCTCTCTTAAGTTCCAGAGGATACCAAGATAAAAACTGCTTTGTTTGCAATTCCAGGAGAATGAGGTTTCACCCCACAACAATACTCAACTCTACCAGTTTGGGAACCCCATATGTTTCCTTCCTAAGGCCCCTCTCCAAATTCTATGGATCTCCAATGTCATATTCAAAATCTCTAACTAAACTAATCAGTTGTTGTTACAGGATTACCAACCATTAGCCACAGAGTCAGAGGCACAGAGGCTATTATACATGCCCAGGTAGTAAGAAACAGTAATAACCCAGCAATATCCACACACCCATACTCAAAGGGTGTAGAGGCCCACAAAGGTTCCTAGTGAGATCTGAGCTTGCTTTACCCAGCAGAGCTGCATTAGATTACTTGACCACATGTGTGGTTAATAGGTGATTAGAAGGATTTGCACTTGGCTGTGCTAGGGGGAGGTTTTTGCTCTACCCCTTGGCATTCCTATAAAAAGCCCTTTAGGAAAGACAGTGAGGGCTGGTGGATAAGAATCCAGGCCCTCCCAAGGCTATCCTGTTTTTCTATCTGTTTCTCTCTCTTCTATTCTTCTATATAAATATTTCTCACTTCTTCCTCCTCAAGAGTACCCTGGGGGAAAATATAGGAGCTGGTCTCCACAAAAGGGAGACTCAGAACAAATTTTAATATAACAGTTTATTATTGACTGCCCTCAGCAATCAACCACCTTTGTCTCCTGAGTGTTAAGATGATACTATGATGATGGAGAAGGGAACAGGTGCCTTAAGGTTTGTTTCAGGTGGAAACAGGAAACTTAATTGGTAATAAGGAAAGAGTAAATCATGCTTCAGAGTCCCCCCCCCTCTGTCTGTCTCTTTCTCTCTCTCTGTCTCTGTCTCTCTCTCTGTCTCTCTGTCTCTCTGTCTCTCTCTCTCTCTCTCTCTCTCTCTCTCTCTCTCTCTCTCTCTCTCTGTCTCTGTCCTACTCACTGTGTGACTACACATAAATAACCTCAAAAATTCTACCAGGGAACTCCTTAAACTGATAAACGTCTTTAGTGAAGTGGCTGGATACAAGATTAACTTAAAAAAAATCAGTAGCCCTTCTATACACAAATGACAAATGGGACTGAGAAAGAAGTCAGTGAAACATCACCCTTCACAATAGCAACAAATAATATAAAATATCTTGGAGTAACTCTAACCAAGCAAGTAAATGACTCATACAACGAAAACTTAAGTTTTTGAAGAAACAAATTGAAGAAAATTGAAATATCTCCCATACTCATGAATCTGTATGATTAATATAGAAAAACAGCCATCCTACCTAATGCAATCTACAGATTCAATGCAATCCCAGTCAGAATTCCAATACATTTTTTTTTCTTACAGATGTTGACAGGACAATATTCAACTTAATATGGAAAAAAAACACAAATAGCTAAAACAATGATGTACAATAAAAGACCATCCAGAGGTATTCCATTCCTGATTTCAATTTCAATATCACTATTCCTGATTTCAAGCTTTACTACAGAGGAATAGTAATAAAAACTACATGGTATTGGCATAAAAACAGACAGGTGGATCAATGGAATTTATTGAAGACTCAGACATAAATCCACACACCTATAGACACCTCATTTTCAAAAAAGAAATGAAAATTATGCAATCAAAGAAAGAAAGCATCTTTAACAAATGATGCTGATATAACTGGATGTTGGCATGTAGGAGAATACAAATAGACCCATATCTACTCCCCTGCACAAACTCAAGTCAAAGTGTATCAATGACCTCATCATAAATCCAGATACACTGAACCTGATAGAAGAGAAAGTGGAAAATAGCTTTGAACGCAGGAGACAGTTTCCTGAATAGAACACCAATAGTGCAGATACTAAGATCAACAATTAATAAGTGGGACCTCATGAAACTGAAAAGCTCCTGTAAAGCAAAGGACACCATCAATAGGACAAAATGCAGCCAACAGAATGTTAAAAGATCTTCACTAACCCCACATCTGACAGAGGGCTAATATCCAAAATACATAAAGAACTCAAGAAACCAGACATCAACAAATAAAATAATTCAGTTAAAAATGGGATATAGATAGCTGGGCGGTGGTGGCACATGCCTTTAATCCCAGCACTTGGCAGGCAGAGCCAGGTGAATCACTGTGAGTTCAAGGCCAGCCTGGTCTACAGAGCGAGATCCAGGAAAGGCGGAAAGCTACACAGAGAAAACCTGTCTCAAAAAAACAAAAATAAATAAATAAATAAAAATAAATAAATAAAAACAATCCAGTTAAAAATGGGATATAGATCTAAACACAAAGTTCTCAACACATGAATTTCAAATGACTCGAAACAGTTAAAGAAATCCTTAGCCATCAGGGAAATGCAAATCAAAAGTCTTTTAGATTCCATCTTACACCTGACAGAATGGCTAAAATCAAAAACACGAGTGACAGCTCATGCTGGAGAGTATGTAGAGTAAGGGAGACACTCCTTCATTGCTGCTGGGAGTACAAACTTGTACAGCCACTATGGAAATCAATATGGCAGTTCTTCAGAAAATTGGGAATCAATCTACCTCAAGACCCAACTATACCACTTTTGGGCATATACCCAAAGAAAACTCCATCCTACCACAAGGACACTTGCTCAACCATGTTCATTGTAGCTTTACTTATTATAGCCAGAAACTGGAAACAACCTAGATGCCTCTCAAACAACAACAACAACAAAAGGATAATGAAAATGTGGTGCATTTATACAATGGAGTATTACTTAGCTGAGAAAAACAATGGCATTTGCTAGGAAGTGGATGGAACTAGAAAAGATTATCCTGAGTGGGGTAACCCAGACTCAGAAAGATAAACATGGTATGCACTCATTTATGAGTGGAAATTAGCTATTAAGTAAAGGATAATTTTGCTAAAATCCACAGATCCAAAGAAGCTAAGTAACAAGGAAGGCTCAAGAAGGACATACAGATTTCCCTGGAAGAGGGAAATAGAATAGATTATGCAAGTGGATTGGGGGCAGGTGGAGATGGGAAGAGGAGGGATCAGGCAGGGGAGGAGGGTGGAGGGAGAGAGGACTGGAACTAGGAGGCATTTGTGGGGTGATGTAGGAACCTAATGCAGTGGAACCTCCCTGAAATCTATATTAGGGACCCTATCAAAGTTTCCTAATAATTAGGAAGAAAGAGCCCAAACTGGCCATCTTCTATTATTAGGCAAGGCTAGCTGTGAGACTGTCATCAATGCAGCCACAAAACCTTAGACTTACAATCTGTCCTGCTTTCAAGATGTGCTGGGGAAATAGTGGCACAGAACTTGTGGGAGTGGGCAACTAATGACTGGTCCAATTTGAGGACCATTTCTCAATGGATGGCCAGGAACCAGAGGAAGTACAGCTCAGAGTACCAAGATAAAACCAAATGCAACAAACAAAAATAAATAATAAATAAATGAATAAATAAGCCATTGAAATGATTCCTAATGATACTCTGCTATACTCTTAGATTGATGCCTAGCCCAACTGTCATCAGAAGGGCAACATCCAGTAACCAGTGGGAGCAGGTACAGAGATCCACAGTCAAACACTAGGCAGACCAGAGGAATCCTGTGTGTGTCAGGGGGTGGATTTTAGAAGCCACAGGAATAGAGGACTCCATGAGGACAGAGCCCATGGAATCAATGAAGCAGGGCTCATAGGGATTCTCACAGAGACTAAAGTGACACACAGATGCTGAATGGGTCTGAACCAAGTCCTCTTCATATACCTTATGGTTGTGTAGTTTGGTGTTCTTGAGAGACTCCCAACAGAGGGAATGAAGGTATCTCTGACTCTTTTGCCTATGCTTGGGATCCCTTTCTTTCTGTTGGGTTGCCTCTCCCAGCCTTGATATAAGGGTTTGGTGCCTGGTCTTATTGAAACTTGCAAGGCCATGTTCAATGAATATCCTTAGGAGGTCTCCCCTGTTTTTGTTTGTTTTTTCTTTTTTCTTTTGTGGGAAATAGAGGATGGGTGGATCTGTAGCAGAGGAGTGGAAGGGGGAGGGGCTGGGAGGAATGGAGGGAGAGGAAACTGTAGTAGGGATGTAATTTATGAGAGAAGAATAAAAGTAAAAAATAAATATGAAAAATAGTTACTTCTTTAATGAGATACTGTATTTTTCCTTCCCTGAATTTCTACTACCTAGCACAGTCCTTCCAATCTGCTCTGAGGCTGCCATGAGACTCATTTAGTTCGCCCACCCTTCTTAGCAGGTTTTCTTTCTTCTCTAGTCTCTGCCTTTCAGATGCTATTCAGAACCAAAGCATACTTTTTTTCTGATAGTTTGGGATTCCTTACTCTTCCTTTCCCACACCTTCAACGTCTTTGCTTGCTACCATTTGGCGGCTGCCTGTGCCTCTCTATCCAGCAGAACAGCTTTGTCTTCTTCCTCTGGACAGGCTCTGAGATTTATGGCTTACTTGCCATGAAGTCTTTTTCTTTCAAAATCTAATGAAGTTGTCGCCAAGCTTTAAGAAAGAGAGAAATAAGTGGAGGGTGAGCAATGAGAATACACCTAACTTGTTAGTTTAAGTTCAGCAAATGTGGCTATTTAAACTACATTGCATGTACCAAGAGAGATATAATTTGTTCCTCCCCCCCCTAAAATGGCATCAGGATGTGGACTATTTCAAATGAAAATTCGCACTAGTAACAATAATGTTTGCGTAAGCAGTCAGGTATATATTTTAAAAGGCTCTTGAATGCTGTCCACTCTGGATTTCATTATTCTCTTGGTGTCGACCACTTTAAAGGTACATTTTCAGCTTTCTTTTAAATATTGGCTAATGTTATATGCTGTTTCTTATTCAATTTTGTTCATTGATCCACGAATTGCTTTCACAGAATTTATCTAATTTTATTCAGACTTACATGTTGTGACTGTGCCTCTAGTTTCCTTCCCAAATTATAGGACTTTTTTTTGTAAAGGTAGAGACTGGGTCCATTGGATTCTCTTAGGGATTTCTATCACCTTCAGTAGGCACTGACATGAAGAAATGTTATAAGAAAGACACTTCAATAAACTCTAGCTAGTTTGGTACTAAAATATAGTGTGTGTAGAAGATTATGAATGAGAAACCAATAACAGATAAATAAGAAAAAAAATATGTAGGCACATAAACTATAAATATAAAATTTTGTCTCATGGGTTTTCATATGTTGTTTTTTCGTTTCCACTCAATTCTAGGAAACTTAATTTCTTTCATGACTTCTTCCTTGAGTCATTCAGTAGTGTACTGTTTAGTTTCCATGACTTTTTACATTTTAAATGGTTTTTATTGGTGTTGCTATCCAACTTAATTCTGGAGAGAAAGCCAACCTAAGAAAGTTATTTATGCTCTATGTTGCTTTATCAATACCATTCAGTTTTTTTTTTATAAACTAAGATTTCTCTATGCATTCAGATAAGTGTTGAGTACTTAAAGCCTACCAATTAAATATCATTTTACTTAAAACACATTTTATTTTCACTGCTAGTTGGTATAAGCCACTCTCATCTCTCACTTTGAACTACGTAGTTTTCTTTGTGTTTATCCTGTTTCTACCCTTGCTTCCCCAACAGTCACATCTCAGCAGAAAAGCCAGAGTCATTCAATCCAGTGGCTATTAGTAGTCCTCATTTGAAGCTGAGGCCACTATAATGCCCTACAGTTATTGAAGGCTGTCTTTCTAATCTGAGAGCAGTGAGTATAAGGGACCAGGTTTCTGAGACAATCTAATGGTCCTTTTAAACCTGAAACAATACAAATTAGAATGAGCTTGATGTATCTTTGCATAGGACCCCAGAACATCTAGATTATTCTCACTATATGTCTGTCACTGAGAATAACAGCAGGATAACACGCCATTTTTAAATCTTCAAGGCTTAAGCATCCTGTCATTGCTTACCCCAAGACTTTTCATGATACTTTCCAAAATTAATATAAAACAGAGTGTTCTATAAAGTATCTCTGTAACACCTTTCTAATCTCACAGAATGAGTATAAGGACCAGGCTTCTGAAACACTCTAATGGTATTTCAAAATTCAGTTTGTTGCAATGGAAAGTTGTATCCATATTTTCAATAGTTTCCTCTACATGATTCCTACAGAATCATAATATTTGGCTATGCAAATTGTGTTTATAACTGACTTGAAGGCTCTCACTTCTTAGATATCAAGATAGCTCTGCTTTCTGCCAAGGGTTATGACAACCATTATGATTTCATACAGAATATCTTAACTAGTGCTTTTTCTTCTCCGGGTACAGTGAACATAAATCTAGAAATATTTAAAAGATATATTGAAAGTAGTCAAAGACAGTTTGAACATTTAAATTGCTTGAGAAAGAAATCAATTTTGAAATACTTATTAGCTCACTAAGTACTTATGAGGGAGAGAAATGGTAGCTTCCACTCAAATAAATATATTTGAAGGAATTTACCAACAGATCTTTTAAAATTGAATCTATTAAACTAAATTCTGCTTTTGTTTCTGATGCATTTTATTAAAATTTCCGCTAATTGTGTATACTATAAAAGCTCTAGGAAGGTCTCTGGTAAGAAGACCCCATTTTAAGCTATATCTAACTAAAGACTCTCTTCTTTTTACTTTATGTATATTTCATGGTGTTTAGATCTGAAATTATATTTCATTGTTTAATAGAAATTATGAGAGAGGACAGAAATTTACAGAGAAAGGAATATCTGTAAATAAATTCTTTTTCAGTGCATCTGTGTAAGGTTTAAATGACAATTTTTTCGGTGGTCAGTCTGAAGATTTACTCATTTGAAATACTCATCCACCTGATGTACTTGGGTTAAATGCAAAATGTTCACCCATGGTCCTTTGCATATATTTTATGTATTTATTTATAGTTTATTTATTTATATTTATATTATATATAAATGTGTTTATGTGTTTGTATATTTGATCATTAGGTAACCATAGCTAAATTAAAAAAATATTTTGTTTGCCTGAACACACACAAAAATGTAATTATTTTATCTTTGAGCCAGCATTATCCAGTGTCTTTTATTCACTCATTGTTGAATAGACAAATTCAAATCTTGCAAGACATTAATAATATGAGAATATTTGAGATATGTCATTTCTTTTAGCCTCAAAAATATTAAAGAAATAAGGCTATGCTTCCTGTCTGACTCATCCATGGAATCATCCCAACAACAACTGTCCTGCCAATGGGAGACAGCATGGTTACTTGGCTTTTACTTTTGCTTCTAGAAATATGAATCCTATCAGATAATAGATATAAATAAACATAGTGATCTAATATTAGTCTCAATTGAGAAGTTAATACCATAAGCATCCTTTGTACCCTCTCATTTGGAAAATGGAAGCTAGTAAAGCAGCAAAGGTGAATTAAAGATGTGGGTAAAGGTTCCCCAGGTCTTCTCAAGTCTGTCTAACTAATTAAAGAACTAAGCGCAAGCACATGTCTATGTGGGAGCAGGGTCGGCTGCTATACAACAGTCTTAGTCCTGTAAGGGGGTATACGGCCAAGATGAGCAAAGAGAGACATACAAAGGAAGATACTGCTAACAGAATGAAAGTTTACATTTAACTGTGCTTGGAACCTCCACTTTCGTTTCTTTTGTTTTTGATATATGGCCTTTTGACCATGGAGTGAGGTGATATGAGCCTTTTGGCTGTAACCTAGCTCACTGTCTTTGAGTTTACTATTGCTATGAAGAGACACTGTGACCATGGCAACTCTTATAAAGGAAAAACATTTAATTGGGCATGGCTCACTTACAGTTTCACAAATTCAGTCCATCATAGCAGGGAGCATGACAATATGCAAACAGACATGGTGCTGGAGAAATAGCCCAGTGTCCTACATCTTGGAGGCAACAAGAAGTTGACTAACACGCTGGGCAGTATCCTGAGTATATGAACCCTCAAAGCCCACCCCAACACTGACACACTTCCTCCAACAAGGCCATACCCCCTCCAACAAAGCCATACCTCCTAAGAGTGCCACTCCTTTATGGGACTGTGGGATTATTGAATTATGGGGGCCAGTTACATTCAAACTACCACACTCACATGAGCATATCTTGAGAGTTTCAGAAAACATTTCTATGAAGTTCTGAAAATAGATAGCTCAAGAGCCATTTCAAGTTTTTTCATCTTACCATTTTAGCTAACACACACACACACACACACACACACACACACACACACACACACACACACCAGAGTCAGTGAGAATCTCAAATTTCTTGGCTACTCTTCTTCTCTGTTAATTAGACTGCTGCTGAGTTGCTTTAACATTAACATCTACTAAGAAACCTGGGAAATATTTTCCATTTTGAAACATCCCCTAGATAATAACACTTTCTTCTGTTTTCATGTTCTATGGTGTTCTCAGTAATTGGCATCTCTGATATTAGTACATACCTTTGAAGACATTCCTCTCATTTGCTTCCCTTTAGACTGATACTAAGTGCATGAGTATCACCTTTCTAGACCCTGAGTACCTCTTGATGAACTGCCTTTCATTCAGTCCTTCCCATTAGAGACAGAATTTCCATGTCATTTCCCACCAACAGTTTCTCAAACTCTGCAGAAATTACTAGTTTGAAGTCCATGGGTGTGGATTTAAGCAATTATTACCAACACTGTATGTGGTGGTACTGTTGGGAGAACTCAAAACACAGATTAAAAACAGGCCTCTAATTTGCCAAGTATTGTGTTCATGTTGGATAATACAAACAAATCCTGTCATAAATAATGAATTTTTTCCTTAATTAGTTTGTGAAGTAATTTAGAATGAGATCTGAAAAATATGAGAAGCACAAAGGAAAATTAATCCTTATGCCTTAGAGGAACAAGGACAGTATGGGGTACAGGAATATTTTCACTGAAAATGTATTTGGCTCCTGGTCATCCAGGCAGTGTCAGGTATGGACTCCTTCTCATGGTGTGGGCATAAAGTTGGACCAGTCATTGATTGACTACTCCTATAAATTCTGCCCCACCATTGCCCCAGATTGTAGGTCAAAGGTTTTGTGGCTGAGTTGGTATCTCAGTCCCAAAGCTAGGAGCCTTGTTTGGTTATAGAAGATGGCCAGTTTATGCTCCTACAGTGAATGTCCACTTTACTAGGTTTCTACATTGCCTCCCCAAATACCTCCCAGTTCCAGTTATCTCTCCCAGTACTATCTCTTGCCATCCCTCCCACTTCCTGCCTGATCCCTTCTGTTCTCATCCCAACCTCCCACCAGTCCATACACAAAAGATTTCTTTTCACCAGGGAGATCCACATCCCCATCTCCCCTTGAGCCTTCCTTTTTCTTAACCTCTCTGGGTCTGTGGATTGTAGCATGGTTATCTTTTACTTTACAGTTAATATCCACTTATAGGTAAGTATATATGTTTGTCTTTCTGTGTCTGGGTTACCTCATTTGGGATGATCTTTTCTAGTTCCATCCATTTTCCTACAAATTTCATGATGTCATTGTTTTTAACAGCTGAGTAATCCTCTATCATGTAAATGTACCACATTTTCTTTATCCATTTTTCAGCTGAGGGACATCTAGGTTGTTTCCAGTTTCTGGCTATTGTGAATAGAACTACAATGAACATGATTGAGGAAGTGTCCTTTTGGAGGGATGTATCATCCTTTGGGTATATGTACAACTGGGTCTTGAGGTAAAGCAATTCTCATTTTTCTGAGGATCGGCCATATTGATTTCCATAGTGACTATATAAGTCTGCACTCCTACCAGCAGTGGGGGAATGTTCCCCTTGCTTCACATCTTCACCAGCATGAGCCGTCACTTGTGTTCTTTATCTTAGCCATTCTGACATGTGTCAGATGGGATCTCAGAGTCTTTTTGATTTGCATTTCCCTGATGGCTAAGGATGAACATTTCTTTAAGTGTTTTATAGCCATTTGATATTCCCGTGTTGAGAACACTGTGATTAGATCTGTATTGAAAAATTTAAACTGAATTATTTGGTTTGTTGATGTCTAGTTTCTTGAGTTCTTTATATATTCTGGATATTAGCTCTTTGTCAGATGTGGAGTTTCTGAAAATATTTTCCCTTTCTGTAGGCTGCCATTTTGTCCCATTGATAGTGGCCTTTGCCTTACAACAGCTTTTCAGTTTCATGAGGTCCCATGTATTGATTGTCATACTTAGTGCCTGTGCTATCAGTGGTACTGTCTGGATGGCCAGGAACCAGAGGCAAGACAGCCTGTAAACCCAGGATAAAGCCAAAAAAAGACTCAATTAAATGATTCCTCAGAATATTCTACTATACTCACAGATTGGTTCCTAGCCCAACTGTCATTAGTCATCAATATCCAGCTACAATTGGGAGCAGATGTACAAACTCACAGCCAAACACTATGCAGATTTGGGAGAACTGTTGCTGGAGAATTTCTCTCCAGCTCCCGCCACCAAGTCCCGCCAGTCCCAGAGCCCACTTATAAAATAAACACACGAACTCTTACATTATTTAAACTGCTTGGCCATTAGCTCAGGCCTGTCACTGTCTAGCTCTTACTCTTATATTTAGCCCATTTCTATTAATCTTTACTTTGCCACATGGCTCATGGCTTACTGGTACCTTACATCTTCCTTGTCCTGATGGCGGATGGCAGTGTCTCTCTCTCAGCCTTCCACTTCCCAGAATTCTTTTCCTTGTCCCGCCTATACTTCCTGCCTAGCCAATGGCCAATCAGTGATTTATTTACTGACCAATCAGCAACACACTTGACATACAGACCATCCCACAGCAGAGAACTCTGCAGAAGATGGGGAGGAAGGATTTAGGAGCCAGAGGGGTAGAGAATACCGTAAGGACACAGCCTGTAAAGTCAACTAAGCAAGGTTGATAGGGGCTCACAGAGACTGAAGTGTCAGTCATGGACACTGTATGGATCTGAGCTAGATCCTCTGCACATACCCATGATTGTATAGCGTGGTGTTCTTGTGGAACTCCCAACAATGGGAGTGAGGGTGTCTCTGACTTTTTTACCTGCACTTGAGAACTTTTTCTCCTACAGGGTTGCCTCATCCAGCCTTGATGTGAGAATTTATGCCCAGTTTTACCGTATCTTGTTAGCCCACATTTGGGCTATCTCTGGGAGGTTTGCTCTCTTTTTTTGGAGGGGTTGGAAATGGAAGAAGAGTGGATCTGGGAGAAAGAAGAAGTGAGTAGAGGAATGTGGAGGAGTGGAGGCAGGGGAAACTGTGATCAGCATTCAATGTATGAGAGAAAGATACAGGTTAAAAAGAAAGAGACTTTTTTAATCTTAGGAATATGGGTTCACACTTGGTTAACTTGGCAGAAAAAGTAAATATTTACTATAATTCTGCTTTGGAACACTTTGTTATTGAGTTGGGAATCCACTTATTTTGAAACATATAAAGGCATCATTATATCTAACGTTCAAGAACTTCTAAAAATAAATGACCATTATTCTGGTGTCTATACTCACCAATAGCAGTAACAGTGATTCTGAGAATAATTAGGAAAAAATGAGTAGAATGTGTGTTTTGGTTTTTACTTATTGTTATCTTTCCTATATCCAGGTATCCCTCTGGAATCTCGGTTGATTTTTATTATATCCAATAGGGAATAATGTTATTTCAGTTTCTAGTTTTGTTCAGGACTAGAAGTCTTCAGGCAGCTGAGGAAACCTGTAGAAAAACTGAATGAGTCAGAACACGGAATGAAAGTTATGGTGTCAGAGACAGTTTAGTACTTCCTGAACTTGAAAACCTGTCTGTCACAGCATGATTTATTATAGCACCTGAGTGTGATCACTTAAATATAATGCAATGTTTTAAAGCAGGTATAACAGCCAAAAAGCAAAGTGGGTATAAACAGTGTTTTTCCAAACTTTTGAATGGTAGTTAAAATGAATGAGTCACCATACATCACTCTTACTTCGACGTTGCAGAGATCCTTCACTTGACATATTAACTGCATGGCAGGAAGCAGCCTACTTCCTAAGTGACTTTCCTTTTTCTCTTTGGGTGTGCTGTTTATGCACTCACAGTTAACTTGTCAGATCAAATGGATTAGAATTAGATTGTAAATGGGACTTTTAGCTTTTTTTTTCTTCCTAAGAAGAATGAGTATTGTTTAAAACAGGTTTACTGTTTTTGCATATTCTCACAAAAATGTGATTGAAACAAGAAATTGATATGTATTTTTCAATTAAACATTTTAGATAGGGTAACTTGTCTTTACATATCCTTGTAATTTTTCCATAGGTTTCTTCAAATATTTCAAATTATTTTTGTTTGGACAATGAGGAATGGAATTGGCATTCTCAGAAAGTATCTATAATGAATAGTTGAACAATTTCATTGAAGATACAAACTTAATGATGAATTACAGAAAATATGTATCTATAATTTTATCCATATTAAAAGGTAACAGAATTATTTTACCATTGGGATTTTTATGGACAATTTGTATAAAAGAAATTCTGTTGTCTGTAACAAACCCATCAAATGTAAACTAGTGATCTTCATGGTTAACATGTCCTTCTTCTATTGAACAATAATAGAAGTGTCTGTTAATTTGTTTGGAATATTAAAATACTGTATTTAAATATTCTAGGGTCATATTGTTACATGTAATTTTCTATAAGAATTGCATGCATAAATGATGACAAATAGTATAAGTACATTCCACTTCCTCACTTAGTGGATTAAATTTCTTAAAAAGATTTTATTTTAACAAGATAATATAGCAAATCAAATACTGACATTTTTAGAGCTAAATTACTAAATGGGCATCATTACTTTCAAGACAGTGGCATATGGTTCAGATAACTGAACTTGGTTTTATCAATAGCAGAGAATTTTATTACACCTCAACTAGTCTATGTAATCAACTGGTCTATCTAATCAGTTAATTGATTTATTTTAAAAGTCACTTAGAAATGGGATTAGAAACCACATTTCTTGTATCACATGTGATGACCTCATTCTCTGTAAGTAAGACAGACCTCATTGGTAGTCAAGCAACTTTCACTCATATCCTCATTGATAAACTACTTTGCCATCTGTAAAATGGTAATGAAAGTGTGTAACATCGGTGAGATCTTAGGGTTGGCATAGTTATTGACCACTGTGAACAATGAAGCCATAATCTGAGCCTTCCAAAGACTATCTATCTGACAGAAATTATATCTTAAAAAAGACAAAGGAATAGGTTCTTCAAAATAATTCTATTCTGTATAGGCTTTCTTACTAATTCCAGATACCTGCTTTCCTGGTCCTAAATCGTATCTAATAAACTAAGACAGTCTGAGTGTCATCTCTCTGACTTTATGGACCAGACCTAACCTTTCAACTTGCTTTACTTGAGTAACTATAATTCAAAACATATTTGGTAAATACTGATTGGTAGGTGTTTTTCAAAAAACTTTCCTTAAATTAGTCCATTATATCTTCCTACCAGTCTTATCAAGTTGGCCTGTTTCTGTGTCTGTCAGACACAATTGATTATTATTTGAATCACCATACTAATTTCTTTGGATATAGCTTAAATTGTCAGTATTTGTTCAAACAAACAACAGTGGACTTTGGCAGCTACACAGATCATTTACCATTCACAATGTCCAGCAATCATAACAAACAGGTAAATGATTATTTGACATATCATTATTGTTTGGAGAAAAGCATATGAAAGTAGGCTTGTTGGAGGAGTAACCTGTGTTTTTCATTCTTCCAAATGATCATAAGGATAAACATCTAATACTACAATATGTTGATGAGAGGCTGTGGTGCTTTCGTAGTTTGTGTGAATTAAATGCATTTTATTTTTATGGTATTTACATTTTATAACAACATTGTAGAAAACAGCCCTATCTTGAGTTGAGGAGTATTTACATATAGATCTCTCTGTCTATCTATTCATCCATCCATCCATTGTATGCGTCTATCAGAATGACCTTCCTTTATTGGGTAAGAAATTGGTGTGGCTGGAGTTAGAATAACAGAAGTCATCCTCAGATGCATATGATGTATACATATTCCCTAGCACCTGCTGATATTGTTTCATTCTGTTCTCAGTAACAGTCTTTAAACCATAAAAGTATTAATATACTCAGAGATTGATGAATGAAACTAAGTACAAATTACTCCAAATTATTACCGCATGTAGATTAGCTTGAACATGTTTCATCATTCTGAGACCTAGAGTGGTACATTTGTCTAGTCATTTGTATTCAGACAAAGTTATCATCCCTCTAATATCTAGAGTGGTGACAATTTCCTTACAAAACATTCTTACTTATGACTTGAAGTATTCTAAGCAGTGTAAAAGACTTCTTCTGTGATTTACTCATGATTTAGGATTTTTTGAAAAGATGCGTTAATACTTTGGACAGTATTAACATGATATAGATCCATATAATGGGAATTGAGTGCACTTCAAAATAAAGAGAAAAGTACTATAGAAATAAAATTGCACCATATTTTTATGGAATGACTGAAAATTCAAAATATATATAAAATGTTCAAAAATTCTGGGTAAAGAATAAAAATACATTTTGAAGCCCTTCAGGTGGCCAGACTAGACTGAGAAATAAATCAGCATTCTTAAAATCCAATTTATGAGATCATTTTTTAACTTATAAATCAAAATAAAATTAAATTTCATTTCTATTAATACATATATAATTGACATAGGTGCATAATATATCATTCATTTTTAAATATTTAAATATTTTATCTAATATTATTCTAAGTTCTAGGTAAAGCAATTCTACAAGATATAAATCTGATGGAAAGATGAGTGTGGAATCAGATGAAAGAAAAACAGTCATTCATCATTTGGTGTCCCCAGGGATTCCTCCAGATACCAGTACATATATAGATGGTCATTCCCTCAGTTAAAGTGGCATAGAATTTGCATAAAATTCACATATAGATTCCTGTAAAAAATTGTACGTTTTTGTCTACCAATGTAAATGTTGTGTGATAGTTATTACAGTTTATTATTTAGAAAATGCTAAGAAGAAATCTTATGTGTTCAGCACAAATAGACTTTAGAATGTTCTTGATCCATTGTTGGAATCTGATGTTGAACTGGAAAAATACAGAAACTTTACAGTATAAAAGTTATAATTATGAAGAGGGATTTGAAATGGTGTTCCTAGAGTCTTGACACTCTATTACATGTATGATTATGATTCAGAATATTCAGGCTAGAAGTAGAAAATATTGATAGGAATATTGGTGGCAATCAGTAGCAGAGAACCTGCTAATCATGTGTGAGGTTCTAAATTCAATCCCATATACCATGTAAAAGAAAATTCTTCAAGAATAATTCACAAGTGAACTAACAGCACTCCGATGTTAACTAAAGGTCCTTTGAGCCCTTTAATCAAGGTATTGAGTTATCTATTTACTTATGGGCCTCTCAGATTTCCTTTGGGAAGTTGATTTATAAGATACACTTTTGTATCTTTGCTTCCCTTATATACTCCTTATATAACTGTAAACAAAAACTTTGGAAGAAACAAGCAAATGCTGTGCTTGTGTAGTTGAACATTAACTTCATCAATAAATATTTGAATTCTATACCAGCATTATCTTTTGCTAATTTTGCTAAACGCCAAATACCAAATTATTCAAGGATGTTAATAACCAATCATCCAGCATGATCTTAATTAGTTTGTGAAGTTACCTACAACTGAGATATAACACTCAGGATGAAAGCACCTGCTGAACTCTGTGATGAGGAGGTATCTGTAGTTTGGCACCTCTCCAGTATTTAATTAACCTGTCATCTATTATTACATCTCTACAAGGCACCTAAATCTTGTATAGGCTGAACATGCTAAACATATTTCTGAGACAAACCTATGATTAATTTCAAGTTTCTCAAATATGTGCACTGTATAATCTTTGCAATTAGAAAGTTTTTCAGTTCTTGAAGGTGATTTGTTCTTTTTATGCTTAAAGTCTTGGATAGCCTAATTTATAGGAATTTTAATCAGATTAGTAAAACTAAACTCAAAATGACATAGGTCTCAGTTTACTTATGTATTGTACTTTTCTACTGAACCCAAAACTTAGAAGAACACCTTTAGCTAAGTTTTTGTCTAACAGAAACAAAGCTACAATGTGAGTGTGTCTTTATGGAGACACAGCATACTGGTTGTGTGGAATTTGAGGTCCATGCATGCTGTGGAATAATCCTTTTGTATACTGTAAAGATTTGTCACTCAAATTGGTTTAATAAAAAGCTGACTGGCTGGTAGTCAGGCTGGAAGTATCAATGGAACAACCAAGCTAAGGATACTGGGATGAAGAAGACAGAGGAGTCAGAGGAGACACCAGCAGACACAGAGGAGATAGGACATGTAGAAAATGAGGTGACAAGCCATGAGCCACATAGCAGAGGTTAGATAAGAAATATGGGTTGATTTAAAATTTAAGAGTTAGCTAATAACAAGCCTGAACTAGGCTGAGCATTTACAATTATTATTAAATCTCAGTGTTGGTTATTGGGAACTGGTGTGTGGGAAAGAGAAGTCCCCTTACATATGCTACAGTTTTATTTTAGTAGAACTTGATCATAATTTTATGTGATTTATGCATATTCACATGTATATTATAATAAATAGCCTATTTTAGATGTTCATGACTACAAAACACTAACATAAATGAGATATGATATTGTACACTACTTAGATACAGAAATGTTGAAAAGGCAAATTCACAAAGAATGGATACATAATTTTGATTATTACCTTTAAATTTATCTACTCATTTGTAAATATGTCTTAATAAAGAATATGTTTAGAAAAATAATATTTTCTTAGCCAATGTATTTTTTGGTCAATGGTCCTTTTGTCCATTGAATATTTAGCAATTATTCTATAATAATGGTACCTTGAAATGAATTGATTTACACTGCTCTCCCAGACCCAAGGATAAAAACAAATAGTAAATTGATTGTGCGTTTTTCTCGTAGATGAAACAAGAAGTCACAACATTCATAGGAGATTTGTCTATAACTCACCAATGTGCAACCTGTCCTACTACAGACATAATCTTGTGTTTATAAAGCACTTGCAAATGATATCTGTACTGGGTGAAAATTTGATAATGTCTTGCAAAAGGCAAAAGACACTCTGTCATCACTTGATGTTTTAAATATATGCTGCCAGGCTTTACTTTTCTCAGAGCTAGAGTAACAGTGTCATGCAAATAACAAAATAGTTAAATATAAAACATCACCCAAGTTGATGTTTTCTATAGTAGGAAAAAAATCAAAGAAGATGAAAAAATGTTTGTATAAATTGTTCAAGCATATAAAACCTTTAAAATACTAAAATTCCATTGTCACCATATAGTAAATGTAACAATAAGATCTGACTTAACAGCTGGTACTCACAGAAGATGGAGTTCAGTATCCAACCAGGAAATAGCTGTGTTCCCATTGCAACATAACTGAGAAGGCATGGATCTGCACTAATTTTAAGTGGCTATGACAATGAGCAGTTTAAGACTTCAGTAACTTTGCTCTTTTGGCAAAAAGTTAATGCATTTGTCACCATTTTTCTGGAATTTCATTTACATTGTCTTCTGTCTACCACAGAGGTAAGAATGAGAGGTCACCATAACTGAATATAATATTTTATTTTGCCATCTACATTTTGGAATATGGAGTGCTTTATAAACTAATATAATGGTACAAATTAGCTGAAACTAAATGATATTTGAAAAAATACTTTGCATAATCAAGTTACATTTCTATGCTTTCTACACAATAAAAATAACTTTAATACTCAATGAAAGAAATTAAAATTATCAGTTCTTAATTAATTAATTATCAGTCTAAGACCAAGAGCTTAAGTTCATAATAGCCAATTAATGAATTATTTGTGATAAATGTGAGAATTAGTAACTATGGCTACTCAGTGTTTATATTCATTTTAGTAATTTACCCATATAAGGTTTAACTCAGTAAAAATAATACAATGACCAATTTGGCAGTAATTCAAATGTTATGTTAAAAATGATGTGTGGCCATAACATAAGATTCATTGACTATAAAGCAACAGGACTTTAAAATAACTCACACATCAGTAAATTTTAGCACTACACTGGCAATCAAAATAATATTTTCCACTGAAAATTATAATATAATTTAAACTTA
The DNA here is from genome assembly GCF_949786415.1 of Peromyscus eremicus. NCBI lineage: Eukaryota > Metazoa > Chordata > Mammalia > Rodentia > Cricetidae > Peromyscus > Peromyscus eremicus. The sequence continues at coordinate 76,401,285 of NC_081426.1, forward strand.
TCTTATTGAATTTCTAAAATTCCTTATATGTTTGTAACAACAATTAGTAAAAGAGGTCATGAATTTGAAAGAGAGTGAGGAGGGTTATGTGGGAGGAAAGGAAAGGGGAAATTATGTAATAATGTTTTTTAAAAAGTCTAAAATGAATAATAATTAAAGGAAACAAAATCCCTAGGAGTAAATCTACCAAGTATATCCTACTATATTACTGATTAGCCTTATCCAGTATTGCACTTAAAATTTCTCACAAAGGAAATTATTTCTGCTTATTAAATATATTTATTTATTATTAAATAAATTATTGATATGCAAATATTTGAGATTTTCTTTCATTACACTGTACATTTCTTATGCACAGAGCTTGGGAGTTTAATAAAATACTTTTAAATAAACTCTCAGGTGATCTGGAAAATCTGAGCACCAAAACTTAGAATAAATCAACTGTTTCACATATGATCTGTCATTATTTGATGGATTATTGGTGATAACGTGGTTAAGAATTCCTCGTAAATACTAATCACTAGCTTTTAATGAATGGATTCATATATCACTTTTTTTATATACATTGTACACACAGATTGAATTCAAATTATTAAGCATGCTTAAAAACATTCTTATATCCAAGCTTTTAATGACTGAAATCGTTGCCGGGTCTTAATACAGAAATAGTGTTGCTGCAAATGGTTATTGGCAAGAGCAGAGCCTTTCTGTCTTCGCTCCAGTCCACCAGCCTGAGTGCTCTCCTGTGTCACACAAGCACTTCCCTTGGGGCTAAGGCACTTGTCGCTGCATTCTTAGGAGTACTGACTCCAGACTGCAGGACTTCATCCTTTGTTTGGAAACTGTCCTCAGAGAAGGAACAAGGTAGCTGCCATGTGCAAGTTCTCTCTTTCTCTGACATTCAGTCTCTGTCTCTCTATGTGTGTGTCTCTCTCTATCTGACTCTCTCTCTGTCTCTGTCTCTACACACACACACACACACACACACACACACACTGTGACTGTCAGATGTGAGAATAATAAGAAAACAAAAGGAGAAGTTAACCGGCATAAATAAATAAATAAATAAATAAATAAATAAATAGATAGATAAATAAATAAATAAATAAATAAATAAAAATAAATGAATGAATGAATAAATAAATAAATAAAAATAAATAAATAAATAAATAAATAAATAAATAAATAAATAAATAAATAAATAAATAAATAAATAAATTAAATAAAGGCCTAGTAGTGGGAAGGACCACAGCAGACCACAGCAGGAATGGTTTTTAGCAGCAAGGAGCTCTGACATTACATAACAGCAAATGGAATTTACTAGAATGCCTGCACTCTCGGTGTTTTTCGCTAGTGTTCAATACTCTGTTACTCATTATGTAGTTACAAGTTCTCATAGAAGATGGTGGAGGAAAAAATAATAGAACCCTAATTTTAGGAAATGTTGTATTTTCTTTCCCTTCAGTACATTTACAGAAACACTCTTGTGTACAATTTCAATAATAGAACATCAATATAGAGCAAAAGTATAATATGAGAGTCTTGGGGATTTCAAATGAGTAAGAGCACATTAGATAATTTCAGACAGGTTGGTTGTAGTATTTGTGTATTTTACTGGAGAGCTTTCATCTTATCCTCCCCAGTTCCTGAAGGTGCACATGTCATACATTTATGCGTTTTCAAATCTTTCAACTGATTTTTTTTAAGCGAACTACTTTACTCACAGACTTGTAAATTTCTATATATTTGTACCTGTAAATTATACAATCTTTACAAATAATCTCTAAGCAAATGTGCTTTTTCTTATTTATCCAATGTAGGAAATTTCTCTTGAGAAAATGTTAATTTGATGTTAAACAAGAAGAAAAATACTTAGAAAAAAAGATCAAAGTAAACTATTTTCAGTAAAACAACTACATATTTTTACTCATTTTTATGAAGTTTCACACACATTGTATTAACTTTAAGATAATACTCCTTAAAATTATGTTCAGTGATCATGATAACAATTTAATTTATAATAACCACAGTAGCACCACCTTCCGATGTGTTTAAATTCACCAGAAAGAACCATTACAAAGAAGAATTTGAGAGAGAACAATAGGGGTTGGAAGGAGGAAAGGCAAAGGAGAAAATCGTGTAAGTATATTATAATTTCAAAAAGTACTTATAATTAAATGTATATAGTATGTGTTGCTGACATTTTTCAATATTTCTTGAAAAATACTGTTCATTTCTGGAAACCAAGTTTGGGGTTCACATGTAATGCATTCCTTGCTATTGATAGCAAACATGTGGTAGGTGTCCATCCTATTTGCAGGTCATTTTCAGTGAACTATAATACAGTTAATCTCTATGGTGTACTTACTGCCAATAACACTTAGAAGCCAAGTTTCCTTGCTCCATCACATGGATCATATCTTTAAAGGAGCATATTCTGAATGATCAGGTCACAAACGTAATAACCCTGAATTCAGCACTAAAAGGATTTGTAAATTTTCATCTTAGTGTATAATTCATAATAATGTCATTTTTGATGGGCTAGTGCTAAGTAATTATTAGAATCTCCTAAATAAACTTTTGTTTTAAAGTAAAGCAATTAAACATGGTGAAGTTAATGCCAAATTACTAAAAATATTCTACCCACATTATTAGAGATAGTCTACTTTTTACCCAGTGTTTTGTGGAGACACAGAGGGAATTTGCAACAGGAAAGAAGGAAGAGGTGAAGGGTGAGATATAGGAGGAAACAGTTAATGTTAAGGACCATTTGAGGGGTCATTTGGAAAACTACTACAGCAGAAGCTATATATATATATATATATATATATATATATATATATATATATATATATATATATATATATGAAAGAACTGTAAATAGAATAGTTAACAGTTAGACAAAGCCTCAACTAGACATCTCTCACCAAGTGAAGCACAACAGTGCCAGGAATGGGTTACTGCTAGTTGAAATTTTGGTCTAAGGGAACTCATGGAACCCCTTCACCCCCCCCCCAAAAAAAATCTCAGGCTATTGCTAAGGCTATTCGTAGTTTTTTCTTTGTTTTTGATTTTTCGAGACAGAGTTTCTCTGTGTAGCTTTGTGCCTTTCCTGGAACTCACTTGGCAGCCCAGGCTGGCCTCGAATTCACAGAGATCTGCTTGGCTCTGCCTCCCGAGTGCTGGGATTAAAGGTGTGTGCCACCACCGCCCGGCACTATTGGTTAGTTTTTACAAAGATTGGTAATGCCCTGTTGTTGAATATAACACTTACATAGCCTACTGAGCATATAGAAGTCAACTGGTCCCTAACTAAAGCCTTCCCTCCTACTGATGAGTTTCATGGTACTGGTAGGTATTATGCTTGCTATGAAAAGAGAAAGGTAAACAGTAACCCAGCTACAAATCCTGCCATCTAAAATGGTGACCTACTTGCATGATATAATTTGTAATAGTGGTACAAAGATTGTGAAAGTAACCAACCAGTACCTGACTGGACTTAAGATCCACTAAGGGAGATGGAATCCACTGCTTGAGTGGCCATGACCCTGAAACAAGAGAGAGACCATGGACCAAGGGGAAAACCAAATCCTATTGATGTGCTGAAGGACAGAACAACAAAATGACTCCCAACAACAGGCTTCTATACTCTACTTCAGTGTCTTAATCAGCCACCATCAGAGAAGTTTCCTCCTGCAGAAGATGGGAACAAATACAGTGATCTGCAAGTGGACAATGTACAGAGAATAAGAGACATTAAGCATGTGGTCCTAAATGAGATGTCTTCATATAATCCTTTCTTTCAGGGCTCAGTGAACTCTGGAAGAGGAGGCAGAAAGATTCTAAGAGCCAGAGAGGATGGATTACAACAAAAAAATAGTGTCTTCCAGACACAACAGAAATGATGCATGTATGAACTTACAGAGACTCTGGCAACATGCAAAGGATCTTCATAGGTTAAAACCACATGGGATTCCAGCACTGAAAGAGGAAGGAGGACACGAGCTCCCATCCTAACCAAGAAGAAGCTACCTTTACTTAGCAACTGCTCACAAAGGAAAAATAAGTTTCCCCAAAAGAGTATCAATAGGTACACAAACCACTCTTAAGGATAGGGTCCACACACAGAAGTAGATGGCCAACACAAAACAAATTCAATGATATTTTTGGAAAATTTGTTTTTTTTTTAATCTTATTGATCTTTTGCCTGCATATTATGGTTTCCAATTTTGTGTTTTTATGAGTTTTGTGTGTGTGCATGTGTCTGTGCATTATATATGTGTTTGCTGTGCTTTTTGCATTTTTGCTCTTCTTGTTTGTTTCTTTCAATTTTTTTTTTTTGTCTGTTTTCTCAAGAGAAAGAGACAGAATCCGTGAAGTTGGAAGGGTGGGAAAGTATGGTGGTATTGTATTTGTACTGAAATGTGATTTTAATTGTATGTTATTAAATAAAGTTGCCTGGGGGTCAGAGCTATTAGAGCCATAGCAAAAGCTGGGCGGTGGTAGTGCACGCCTTTATCCCAGCACTTGGTAGGCAGAGCTAGGTAGATCTCTGTGTGTTCAAGGATACAGCCAGCATTGGAGACACATGCTCCAATGTGTGTCTGGAGGTCTGTACAGACTGGCAGTGACGAGGCAGTCATGTGGTTGGGTTTACAACCAATGAGAAGGCAGAACAGAAAGTCTATATAAAGACAGACAGAAAGTAAGTCCTTTTCGGAGAGGTCTCTTGGCTTAAGAGACTAGCTGCAGCAGGCGGGTAAGGCTTTTAGCTCTGATCTCTTGGCTTTCTTCTTTGCATTGGTTCTGTGTTTCCTATTTAATAAGACGGTTGGTTACATCTACAGGAAAGTGCATAGGATCTGGAAGGTTATGAGGGAATGGAAACTGTAATAAGAATATATTTTATAAAGAATTTATTTTCAACATAATATGCACAATTTTATATATATATATATATATATATTTACTAATTAAATTTATTTATTCATTTATTTTAATCCCAAAGTTTCCCGGCCCTTGTCTCTTCCTATTCCTTCCCTTCCCCACTTCTCCTCTGCCCTCCCCAATCCATTCCTCCTCTGTTTTTGTTCAGAAAGAAAGGCCTTCCATGAGTGTCAACAAAGCATGTCATATAAAGTTGAGGTTGGACTAATCTCCTCCCTTTGTATTAAGGCTTGGTAAACAACCCAGTATGAGGAATAGGTTCCCAAAAGCCTGCCAAAGCATTGGGGATATTTTAAGAAGAAATAAGCACAATTACAACTATAAATATCACCAAATTACTTTATCCACTATTGACTTTCTAGTGCTCTTCTATCTGTACTCATTACAGAATATATTATAACTGTTAATATATGTCAAGAACATTACCTTTTTAAAATATACAAAAATAAAATTTGAGGACTTTATGGTGTTTTAATGTATTTTGTAAGCTCAGTCTACTTACATAAAAAAAGGAATGATGCTTGAGACATTAAAATTGTGAACTGCCTGTTTTATTTTGTCATATCATATATAGAAGGATGCAAAATAAACAGGAGAGATTTGGGAGAGAGGCTGAAGTTACTCTGTAAGAGTCCTGTGGTTACGTTTCTCAAACTGTTAGCTATGACACATGAGAAGTCTCATATTGTGGGAAATTTGTAGGGTAAATTGATGAGACAAAAGACTCACTAAATGTGATAGCTGTAGAAGCAGTCCTATACAAGAAAAGAGCTGTCCTTTTTATCCTGTTTGAATTACTTTCTTTCCTAAATCAATAGAGGAAAAGATGAATAAGGATTACAATAATGTTAAAAAAAAATCTACATAAGACAGTTTATATTATTTGTTTGGCAGTTACTTTAAAGATTATATACAATTAATTTGTCAGAGCTTTTTGTTTTATGTTAATTAAATGCCTAAACACTTGTTCTTGCATGAGATTGGACTATCAGCATTAGTTCAACTCCATTCTAGAAGACTGCAATACGGTGTTTATTACTTATGTAAATTTGGCTAATTACACACCAACTCGGTTATCTTATTTATTGCATTTCAATTAGTATCCTTTTAATAGTCACTAACTCTTTAATTAACTCATAAGAATAAGAGGTGTCTTGTTAAATGTAAATTAAATAGATTTAAATAGACAATAGACTGCAAATGGTAGATTTACTGCTAATGCTATAGAAAACCATTGCTGGAGGTTCTAAGTGTACTTGATACCATCTGCCTCCATCTCTAGTCAAGAAGAAAATACTATTTTCCTTTGAATTCTCTTTAGCCAAAGGAAAAGACCACAGCAAAAATAGAAGTATGTTTCCTCTTATGGTTTTTGCAAGAGTAAATGTAATTGGAAGTTTTCTTACATCAAAGATTTTAGGTTTGGAAATGGTAAACAAAAATCTTTTTTCACTGTGAAATTACATATGCCTAAAATAAAGTGATATAATTCATCTATGTGTCCTGGATATAAAGAACAAAGTCCTCCAACCAGTCCTCCAGTGATCCCCTTGTGTCCTAAGGAGGAAATTAATTATCAGGGCAGCTGTGGGGACATGGCATGAGGACAGAAGGTCTCACACTCGAACCCACTTTTGTTGCTATCTGTGTTTCTGCTTAGCAAGTGAATTTCTCAAAGGTGAAGTAAAAGCTAAGCTTAGCTGTGGGGAGAAACTATTCACATTTACAATAAAGTTAGGCTCCTTGTTAGGGAATCAAAGAAAACTTCTGGATTCTTGGCTTATATTTGGGGACTGGCAAAGTCTTTTGCCCTAAAGCGGGCAGGCAGACAGAGAGACAGACAGATGAATGGATGGATGATAAAATGTGGTTTCATTTTACACACATACACACACACATCTTTGGCTAACAGATGTGAGAAAAATAAAAATGGAAGAAAACTTAAATACCCTCAGTCATGATTTGGGGCCTGTGGTGATATAGTGCGTACCCTAATAAACTTAACTGGGGATCAGAGAACAGAGTCAGCCACCAAATTAGACATAGAGGTCAGGCAGTGGTGGCCCACACCTTTCATCCCAGCACTTGAGACCTCATGTCTTTGCTTGGGAATGACACACGCCTTTAATTCCAGGAAGTAATATGGCAGGACACAGAAAGATGTATAAGCCATGAAGAAACAGAAACGCATGCTCTTGAGAGTGAGGATTTCATAGAGATAAGAACTTGGCTGGTTTGTTCTGTTTCTCTGATCTTTCAGCTTTCATCCCAATATCTGGCTCTGGTTTTTTTTGTTTTGTGTTGTGTTTTTGTTTTTGTTTTTGTTTTTGTTTTTGTTTTTGTTTTAATTAATAAGACCTTTTAAGATTTGTGTTACAGAGGGCTTCTAATAATGATAAAATTTAAATGTTGTGTGGGAGCATATATCTTAAAAGTCAGAACAAAAAATTTGATTTGTTCTTTCAAGACTGTAGGATTTTAGAAGTAGTGATGAAACAGTAACAATTTGAATGTAATGGAAATATCAAAAGGTGAAATTAATAGAAAAGCTTACTGAACACATTACTGTTTTCACTTTCAGAATTATTTTCCTTTTATTTAGGTGTTTCTTTCAATAGGAAATCCTCAGATCCTATGAGTGAGCTGGAAGCTAAGAGTAGAAACATGGATTGCTGCCTGCTCTACCACGGATATCATACATTACACCTTCCCACTTTCATTCTAATTTTCCTGCTTATCATTTCAGTCACTAGAGTCAAACCAAGGATTTCTGCTGTGCATTCATTCGAAGTCCTGTTTCCTTTAAGTTCACCATTCAAATACCTCTGAAGAGCTCACAGAGTGTGGAAAATCCATGATCAGTTTTTTAAGTAATTAACCTTAGCAAGATCCTGAAAAGAAAACACATTGTGCTGTTCCCATGGAATCCTATTGCCAGGGATGCATCCTGGGGGGCTAGTCTTAGCAAAGCTGTTATTAGCAACACATTTCCAGCTTCGCGGTCTGAAACACCAGCTCTGAATTGGAGCCCTTGGTATAATGCTCAGCAGTTCTATGATCTAAGAATAAAGCTTTTAAAAAATTTCCAGAATAATGTGTTTTTGTATTTTTTTAAAGAGAAACAGAGAATGTACTATTTTCGGGATTGACTTATATTTCATATTAGAAATATTCTTAAGATATGTATTATGTACTATCTAGTACTGAGGGATTGTCAAGTAAATTATATAATTATGAAAACATTTAGAGACTATAGTAGATTTGAAACAAAAGCATTTTACTAGATTAAATAGTATGTGCTGTTATATTTTTTAGATTGAGAAATAGCTCATGGGTTAAAAATAAAATTGTGTAAAATCATGGGTAATATTTTTTTCATAGATTCTGAGGAAAAAAGCAAGATGTACCCATGAGCTATGGAATCTCTAGTCTTTTAAATGCTTCTTATTGTAAACATGAATGGCTTAAATAACTCCTTACCACGTTATACTCTTCTGTTTTTTTACCTCAAGTCCCATTCCTGGAAAGGTTCTTATATTGAAACCTACTCATAAATAGGGCGATTTTTGGAGTTGTGGCATAGAAAATACTTAAGTGTGGAGTGAGTTTACCCTCTGGAGTGTTATTTGTGCCCTTAACAATGGGGCCATAGAAAGCTATTCAGTTATTTCTCTTTGTCATGGCACAGAATAGAAGTTTTTTGTTGGATTTGTTTTGTTTTTATTTTGTCAAAAAGGATACTCATCTGAAATGATGGAGCTTCATAACTTTACCTTTGACATTTGAGACTTTAACATTGGGAAAAATAATTGTTTTGTTATTAATAATAGTCTATGCTGTTATGTTAAAGAATGGACTATGATTTCTATATCTTCCTTTTATGTTTATATGCTGGACACCACTGCTGTTTATGTACAATCTGTCTTAGATCCAAAGCAAAAACCTAGACCCAGTTCCCAAGACCTGATGCTTTTCTCAAATCCTAAATCCCAGTTCTCTCCAGACATATCTAGGTCTTCACCACTCTTCTTAAATTATCTGTCAAGCCTCTGTCTGTCTTTCTGCAACGCTGCTTTCTTCCCTAAGTAAAAACCACGTTGTTGTTCCGTTTCATAATTCTATTTCCCACACCCCCAGCTCACACGTCTCTGTCTTCTCACTCTCAATTACTTTTCTCCAGGTTCAGAGGAGTAGAATTACTTTAGCTTACCTATGTATCATTCCGTTATCTGATCTCTTGATATATTTGTCTCACTTTAAATTTAAAAATTTTAAAAATGATAATCTATCCAAACTCCTAGCACCTCTTCCAGTTGCCATCCCACCCATCCTCTTCTACTCTATGAAGGGCAACGTTATCCAGAGTACTTTCCATCTAATATATATACTCACCTCACATGTAAAAGTTCAATGGATTATCTTTATTGTAGAAGTTAATGGCCAGTGTGTAGTGGGTAGCCATTCCAGCTTTGATCGGGAAGTTCCAACCCCCATTGAGGTTTCGGCAACTGTCACGCCTACAAGGCGGGGCCAAGGGAGGCATCTGGGGACCTGAAATCTGGATGTGCCAGTGCTCTCTGTTCCTGGACCCTTGACAGTGGAGGTTGACCAAGCAGAGCTCCAGAGAACACTGCTGGACTGCGGTACACCTTCCCCAGACCCCGCGACCTACCTATCCCTTCATTTGTAAGTTATCCACTAAATAAATCTTCCTTTTAACTACGTGGAGTGGCCTTAATAACTTCTCCAGTACCAGTGTGGTTGATATATTGTGCACCCCAATAAACTTATCTGGGGGTCAGAGAACAGAACAGCCACTAGATAGACATAGAAGCCAGGCATGGCGGCACACACCTTTAATCCCAGGAATTGAGATCTCGTGTCTTGCTTGGGAAAGACACATGTCTTTAATCCCAGAAAGGGATGGCAGGAAGCAGAAAAGTATATAAGGCGTGAGGACCAGAAACTAGAGGTCTTTTTAAGCTTTTAGCTTTTAGCAGCAGTTCAGCTGAGATTAATTCAGGTGAGGACTCAGAAGCATTCAGTCTGAAGATTCATGAAAACAGGAACGGCTGAGAAGTTGGCAGAGGTGAGGTTAGCTTTGCTTTTTTCTGTTTCTCTCATCTTTCAGTGTTCACACCAATATCTGGCTCCAGGTTTGTTTTTATTAATAAGACCTTTTGAGATTCGTGCTACAGGCCAGTACTTAACTTAGTTAGCACTTATACCTTACATTAAATTGTGATAACTTGCCAGGCGGTGGTGGAGCATGCTTTTTAAATCCCAGCACTTGGGAGGCAGAGGCAGGTGGATCTCTGTGAGTTTGAGGGCAACCTGGTCTACAGAGCAAGTTCCAGGATAGGCTACAAAGCTAAACAGAGAAAGCTTGTCTCAAAAAAAAATGTGATAACTTATCCTTTTAATTTTTTAAAAAATAAAATGCAATTTCATTATTTTCCCCTTTCATTTTTCTCCATTCGGCCTCTACCTTTGATGGGGAGAGTAAGAAATACAGTTACCTGTAGGTATAATAATATGGTCTAAGAGGAAGGTGGGAATATGCTGGTCTAGTAAAGGGCTACCTTCTGAGATCTGTGATCTCAATGGTCCTAGGTAATTGGCTAGATTTCTAGTGCCAGGAATTATTTCCCTTATCTTCAGAGGAATTCAAGTTCAATTAGACAGCTGTGGATTACCACCAAGACATTACTGCCACAATTTCACCTTTAGGAATATTTTGCCATGCTAACAATTGGTGTAGCTTTTTGATGACAGGTGTCTTGTAGAGATGACTGGGGCACTTCACCCATAATACTCCAACAATGTGGCAGCCTAAACAAGACCTGAATGTGATCATATATTAGTAGACATTTTCACTTAGAAGAGGAATATCTCAGGAGATTTTTGTCTTAGCTGGGGTTAGTATTGCTGTGATGAGGCACTCTGACCAAAAGCAACTTCAGGCTTATTTTACTTAGACTTCCACACCACAGTCCACCATGGAAGGCAGTCAGGGCAGGAACTCAAACAGGCTAGAAACCTGGAGACTAGTGCTGATGCAGAGGTCATGGAGGATTGTTTCTTACTGGTTTGTGTTTCATGTCTTGCTCATCCTGCTTTCATTTAAAACCCACAACCACTAGCCCAGGGGTGGTACAACCCACAATGGGCTGGGCTCTCCCAAATCAATCATTAAAAAAATTCCCTACAGTCTTGCCTACAGGTCTATCTTATGGAAGCATTTTCCCAATTGAGGTCCCCTCCTCTCAGATGATTCTAGCTTTTGTCAAGTAAACATAATTGAGCCAGCACAGTCTTACCCCTAGACAAAGAACCACAGGCGACTAATGACTGCTGAGAGAGGAAAAAAAGCTTCTCCCTGGGTTGCTATCATAATTTGGTATTCAAAGCATAGCAGTCAGCCTGGAAATCATAGGCATCTAAGTCACGCTAACTGGGCTGCACAAGTTGCATTTATATATTTAAGTATTTAATTATATGTAGCAATAATTATCAAAAATATGTCATCAACTTGAAGAATGGTTAAGGGGCATAGGAATGGTTAGAGAGGACTGGGTTGGTGGGCATAATATGATTATATTTTAATTTAAGTTATTCTTAATAAAAAAGACAAAAATCATTTTAAAGTCACTTCTAATCTCTCTCAAATTCTATCTGAATTTTGTTTCAATTCCTTCACTACAGCATTTGTTAGCTTCACATTTTTAAACAAGTTGTTGAATTTTGATGTACTCAATGGCATATTATTGACTTCCTCCTCTTCTTACTTTCCTATGTTTCTCTATCACCTCATAAATTCCCATGATTTAGCTGCTACCCATGTGAAAACTATAACTGCTATGTCTCCAGAGTATAATTCTAAATCAAAAACGTTAGGATTGGCCAAACATTAGAACAGTACTTAAAATGTCCAGGCTAGATATGAATTAAAAAGTTGATATTAAATTTTCAACTTTTCCAAAATGTTCTAATAGTGGCAAAGAAAATGAAAAAATTTAAAGAACAGTTATATCTTATATGTATATTATTTAAAACACTTCACTAGAAATAGGAAAGCTATTTTGCCAACTTTTTAAAAACTGATAATGGTAATGATTTTATTTAACTATGTAAAATTCAATTCAAATGTCTCAAGTGAAATATTGGAAAGATGTCTTGTTTTTTATAATGATTTTATTAAAATACAGTCATATAATTTTCAATGTCCTCTTTCCTTTCCTTGCCTCCTAGTTTTTCCATGTCCACCCTCACAAATTTCTGGATGCTTTTTCTTTTATTATAATTATATATATACACATGAAATGTTGTGTGTGTTTTACATACTTTTATATGCATACATAGGCACACACACATATATATGTATATGCACAATATGCAATACAACATTTTGAGTCCATTTAGTGTGTCTTGAATGTGTATGATTGCATGGATGGTCACTGAACATTACTTTCAGTTGGGTGTTTACCTTTGGGTTTCCAGATACTCAAAGATTGCTGTACTACCATGTCCTTGGATAGGTGCTTGGAAATAACTGATTTTCTTATCAATAATTTCTTTGCTAAAATATTAAAATAACATAATTTTCAAATGTAATGTTATTTTGTCAAATCATTTATGATATTAAAATGCTTTAGTGCTATATTTTTCCTTCTCTGAGTACACTAATTGTTTAGAAGAGAATACACCAATGAAAAATGATGGCTGGGGTCAAACTTTACCTAAGAATTATTATTAGGATGCTTTTTAAACCTGGAAAAATTTTGAGAATAGAATTAGAATAATAGCATCTAAAATATTTACCAATTACATGATGTTTTATTAAAAATATTTTGTAAAGAAATGTTTAAGTTGGGTGATTTCCTAATATACCTTTACCTAAATCCAATCTTAATTTTGAATGATATCATTGGAGTATAATGAGAAATTGATTTCCTTGCTTTGTGTCACCACTAGTCCTGTGAGAAAAGGAGAAAGGAAAGTTTGATTCTATTGCTTGGCTAAATGTAGGAGGAGCTATCAGCTCTAATGTCCTAGAAATAAATAGCAAAATCAATAACTGCACAGGTATTATTTCTATGGTGGTGACAATCATTTCCATTACACAGGTCTGCTACATTTCCTTTCTTTTCATCTCCAACATTTACAAACATTGACCCACAAAATCAATAATTTTAAAGGTGATTAATAACCAATTTTATCATTAATAATACCTATGTTAAACATTAAAATGTCTTAATAATCTAATATTATTTGGTTGTGTCAAAATATTCATAACACAAAGTATTCTTAGTGTTATTTTCACCTCAGAATGAAGCATTCTGATAAAAACCAGAGATACACACATGTTATGTGAACATTCTACAGCTGTGATACATCTAGCTCCACAGTCAATGTTTAGTACCTCCTTCATAGCCACCTTTCCTCCAAAAGAATCACAAAGCTACTCCTTATATTGTGTAATTATAGTTCACTGCATATGTTATCTCCTCTGAGTATGAGAAAACAAAAGTTACCAAATTACAGAATTCACTAATAACTGATAAAACATTTTAAAAGACAAATGTTGTAAACACTTCCTGATTATGTTTTGTAACTGACTAAATAATAAAAAAAAAGATACCAAGCTTAGCCAGAAATTTAATAAACTTTCTTCTCTTCCCATACATTCCTATAAAATCTCAGTACTATATCACTTGATAGCAGTTCTTTTGGCTAAAAATATGTTAAATAAATGAAAGCAAAAGAGAACTCCTGCTGGATATCTGTGACATGACTGCCACGTGATGATTCCCTGCTCTGATGGTTTGTGTCTTTGCTTTTGTAACACATCTCTTCTAATTGATGGATTCTACAGGCCAATGTGTATGAACTTCAGAAATGGAGAGAAAGTGAATTTTGAAGGACTTGTACAATGGAAATGCTTAGAATGGTCAGGAGGACATCTTGTGAAAATGCTTTTGCGATAACCTATTTCATAAACGTATAGCCATCACTGATATAGACATTCATTTTAATAATGTAGTATAATCGAACTGACAGATCATTACAATAAACTCAAGACAGCAACTATTTTTCTTAGTTTGCCATTTTATTCTGTATATGGTCAAGAAAATTACCTATTAAATAACTATGAACCAAAGATTTATAAGTAAAGGTTAGGATATATTTTTATCATGTTTGTCCTTTTATGTTAATAATATCTATCAATATTTACTTAGCAAGTACATAATTTGTTTTTTCCTGCTGTATCCATGGAGACAACAAAAGACACAGGTCATGGCTTCACAAAGCATTTCCTCAGGTAATTACTCAATTTTCATAGCTTTCAAGCTATTACTAATGAATAGTTGGGTTATGTCTCCAGGCTATCTATCATGCCATTGCAAAATGACCTTATAAAGCGTAGAAAGTGGAATCCATTGAAATGCCTATGCTCACTATAGTTCATATGTGAATGAAATGAAACAGCAAAACTTTCCTTACACAATTTCATATGGAAATAAAATAAAAGTCTTAATGATGGGCTTCATTTACTGGTTATTGCAGTAAAATAAGCACTGTAGAAATTGATGGTGTTTTGTTAACTCTGAATAATAGTAATCATACATAGATTTATTTTACCAGAAAATGTTACATGATGACCTACCCCCAGACCCCATCCCCACCTCCCACCCCAACTTATTTAGTTCCCCTTTAAGACATTGGCCACTCTAATTCTGAACTTAAAATCTCCAGAGTTTAAAATGAAGTCTCTCTATCCATTAAGGCCTATCCTGTTATCTCTGATATGATGTACTTTCCCTTTGGCATGTTCTCCTACCTCAATCACAGATTACTGGTCCCACCTTCACAGGATCTTCCATAGGAATAAAGTCCATTCTTGCTGGAGAGTTTTGTGCCAACTCCTTTCCAAAACCAGCTTTCCTGCCACTTGTCTTGTTTCTAATATGAAAGAGTAAAATGGGAAGAAGGAGCTTCCAACAAATTATCTGTTTCAGCAATCCAAGTAGTCACCATAAAAGACACACATGGCTCACTTTCTCTACTCCAGCTCCTCATTTTCAAGTATGTGAAATATTCTCAACTTTACTTGTTACATTTCTCTATGGAGAATAATCCATGCAAGTTTCTGTCTGTGTGATACACTGCATCTTTGTTTTTTGTTTTGTTTGTTTGATTTTTAATATACCACTGTATAAAAGATATTGTTCATTGATCATTTTTCAATAATTAAATTTGTGATTTATTGATTAAATTTAATTGAAAACGGCTTTATAAGGTCAGTAAAAAAAAACAATAGTCATCATTCTTTTTTGTTTAAAAGTAAATCTGAATCAGAAAAAACTTGGGATGATGAGAATAGTGCATTTCCTTTAACAAAAAAGAGACTCAATGCAAATTTATGAGGGTTTTTTTATATGAGCCCAATATAATGATATTTTTGTGCATATTAGTGTTTATATATAGCAATTTATCCAAATCATGGATTAACAAGATGGTTCAGTACGTAAGGGTACTTGCTGGAAAGCCTGAGAATCTGAGTTTGAGGCCCAGACACCAAACAAAAGAATGGGAGAACTGACAGACCACCACACATAAGCTATGACATGAATTCTCCGCACATAAGATGTTAAAAATCCATATTGCAAAACATTGCAGCACACAATATAATGCTATAAGTAATAAACTTTAGTAGGTATATTTTAAAGGTGACTTAATTGTGTTTTATGTATATAAGTGGTTTTGAGTTGTGTATGTATGTGTAGCATGTGCATGCCATTCGAACTCAAAGAGAGCCTCCAATCCTTGGAATCCGAATTGCAAATGTTTGTAAGCAACAAGGGGGTGCTAGAAACTAAACCTACATTCTCTGCAGGAAACACTCCTGCTCTTACCCACTGAGCCATATCCCCAGCTCATTAATAGCACAAGAAGCCAGTGATACCTTATAAAAGAAAATCTACATCATCACTAATCATCAGACAAATACAAATCAAAACAACAATAAAAAATCATGCAACTTACTAAGAGTGGCTGACAAAAGACGGAAGATAACCTGGACTGTCTAGGATGTGAAAAAACAAAAAGAAAGAAACACTTTTACATTGTGAGTGGAAATGTAAATTTACAGTAAATCTTGGGGGAAAATTGAGCTAGTTCCTCAAAGGTTTAAAAATGAGAGTGCCATATGACTCCCCCATCTCTAATCCTTTTTATAATCCAAAGAAATGAAATCAGTATGTTGAAGAGACATTTGTGCCCCCAAAATGAAAACACACTTCATGTTCTTCAGCTAATGAACAAGAAAGAAAATGTAGCAAATATTAAAATTCTGTCTTTTGTGACCACACGTATAGAACTGGAAATCATTGTATTGCATGAATTAAGCCAGGCATAGAAAGAGAGATGTCTCTCATAAACGTGATATAAAAAGTTGATATCATTGGAGTTGAGGCTAAAATGCTGATTTCCAGAGGCTGAGAAACATCCGGGATAGGGGTTGATGTGGAAACATGGACTAACACCCAATGAGTTGTAGTGAGATAGCAATAAGAACTTTCAGTATGCCATTAGCTGGTCAGGTGGATCTAGATACATCTGTGTACTAAATGTTTCGAACAGTTAGATACGATTATAAAATCTTAACATAAGGGAATGATTGTTTCAAGAGAAAGATTTAGTTATCTTAAGGTTAACACATCTCAAAGCATGGCATGATAAACATCAGAATGCACAATTTTTTTTTTTTGTAATCGTGGACCAGGTGAAAATAAAGTTTGATAAAAAATAGATATATCTTTAGCACCTTGTAAAATAAAAATTTATCATCATCCCTTTTGCCTTCTCAAAGGAAACTATTAGAAATAAATTATATTGGTGAATCTGTATAAGAGATAAAAAAAAACTACCCATTAGAATTATGTGGTCCTTTCTACAAGCAAGTCTATCAGTCTATTCACCTTCAGTGTCTGTAACCCTAGCAGGAGAAAATTACCCACTTTCAAATTAAATCTAACCTTTCAAAGTATTAATTATTTATGCATCAATTTCCTCTTTGAGCATTCTCATACAATGTTACTCACATGCCTTGACTTTTGTGACAGTGAGTAAGTATGTAATAAGGTCTGAAGAAATAAAATCTCTTGGATGAATTGGTTTTAGGGACTTTCTATTTTAGGTCTTTTAAGAATATAGCAGTAAAAATGTCATATGTTCTCAGCATTAGACATTTCTAATGAAATAAAGGGATTTTTGCCTAAAATATATAATGATAATGATATCTGAAATGTTAGTTTGTGACTTTTTTGTAGCTCTATGTACAAGGTACTTACATTTAAAGTTAATATGCATAAAGTTTAAATTTGCAAGAAAATATAACTTTCAAAAAGTTAGTTTGTAGCTGAAAGTTGTCCTGTGTCCACCTGGCTCCTGTGGCCTTGTGGTTCTGAAGCTGCTCAGACCCAAATGAAGACACAGAGGGTTATATTAATTATGAACTGTATGGCCTATTGGCTCAGGCTTCTTGCTAGGTAGATCTTACGCTTAAACTAACCCATTTCTGTTAATCTATATGTTGCCACGTGTTTGTGGCTTTACCTGTGTGCTATTACTTGCTGCTCCCTGGACGGCAGGCTGGCATCTCCTCCTGCCTTCTTCCTGTCTCTCCCTTTGAATTTCCTACTTGCCTCTAAGCTGCCTTGCCATAGACCAAATGGCTTTATCAACCAATCAGAGAAACATGTATTCGCAGCTTACAGAAAGACATTTCCCCCATCAGTAGGTATTACCAAAATAGTCTTAGAATGCTAGTAATTGGTTGAATTTACTGGTGTTAATTTTACCGTTGTCTCAGAAACACTTGGTTTGAAAAGTAAATCATGATAATTTGCTGTTAAAAGTTTCAGAGTCCTTGGATATTTCACATATCCAAGAGCCACATTGAGCATTCTGATTAAAATAGTTTGAGGGCAACATCAGGAATTTGCACATCCTCAAAGCACCAGCTCACTATAATTTGCATTCAATGGAATTCCCTTGTATTACCTCTAAGGCAGCTTTTTTCACCTTGCTGAACTTGGGGTATTCTGGGAAGTTTTAAAAACTACAGATAACTGAGTTCCACCTCCAGATAATGTGGTTTAATTATACTGTGCTGTGGTCTGAGAATTCGATCTTGTAAAGTTCTCTGATATGAATTAATGGGCTAAAAGTGTTACCTCACCAGCAGCCAGGTAAAAATATCATGTTCTCATCTAGGTATGTCAACGACCAAGTAACGAGCACACTCAGACTTGGCTGACCAGTCTCTTTGGGAAACACCACTGTGTAATTTCCACCTCAGTGTCACAATTCAGGTTAGCTCCTCACAAAAGTGAATTATAATCTCCCTTGGAAGCTGTGGGAAAACTTTCTTTCCTTTTGGCTCAGTCAGTACGACTCTTTCACATGAGACTTTTATCTCATATCACTTGAGACTTCACAATACTCAGATTTTAAAAGTTCCCCCATAATCTGAGTAAGACAATATAGATGCTTGAATTACTTAAGAAAGTGAAAGGTTTTGTGGCAGTTGTAGGTTCCTCAGACTAATTTAAATTGTATGAGCACAGAATCTCCAAGAAACTATACTGACATAAACTTTAAGGCAGGAGTCCAATCAGCATAACTTAACAAATGCACCCCAACTTCTCAGCATATTCCAAATCTTTCATCTCCAAATTCTGCAATTTCCATTTCAATGTAGAAAACAAAAACAAACAAACAAAGAAAAACATTGCTTGGTTATTCCCACAAGTTTTGGACCATTATTGTAGTATCACATATTGTAATAGATCATCATTGTAGATCAAATACTTTGTAGGTGGTGTACCTTTCTACTTTGGTATTGTGTAGAATAGCTTCAAGTACCATGAACACTAGACAGTACAGGTGAAGGATCTAGGTAGGCACCTACTTGACTTCTCCATATTCAATGAGTTGTATAGGTAATGTCTTCAGCAATTGGGACTTACCATCATCTTGTGTAGAACAAATGATAGCCTTGGCAATAGTTTGCATGTCAGGTGTATTTGTTAATTAATCTCTAGTTTTATTTTTTGAGAAAAGGTGTCTCACTGAACAAGCCAGAAAAATCAGCCCTAGCAATCTTCCTGTCTGTGTCCCCAGTACTAAAGTTATAGTCATGTGCCAGCTCTTATGTGGGTGCTGAGGATCATAATAATGCTTTTATACTTGGTGGCAATCACTTTACAGGATACCATCTCATTAGCTACTACAGCCCATTCCTATATCAGTGATGATAAAGTCATCTTTTCAGATATGAATGTTAGATTTTCAAACAATGGAAGAATATATTCTATGTTGTGAACTTTTTTCCTGGGGAGATTTGAATAAAAATGTCTTTTCCTCTCAGTCAAGGCAACAACAGCAGAAAAACAATATTTGCACTGAAGTTTAACTTTATAAAGAAGCAATGAATTGAACAGAGATACTTATAGGCCAAGGTCAATTTATGGCCAGCTCTACCGCTGTCTTAGAAATTCTTCCTCTCTGTCGCCTAGTAATTATTAAATATCTATAAATCCGTGGGGAAGAGTGATCCTCTTGAACCCCTCATTGAGGGAAAGTTAATGGACCTGATCTTATACAGGTTTACTTAAGGTAACTTAACATAATAACACACCTGAAATTCAAAAGGCACAGGCCATGTTTGGCAGAGAGGAGAGTTAATTCACAAAAAATTTTCAGCTTTTCTGTTACCCATAATGCAATGGACAAAGAAACAACTTTTTTTTTTTTCAAATCTTAACTTCCTTGCTAACATTCTTTCATGACTTTCCTAAACCAGGACGGAGTTTTCTGAATATTTTCTTAAAGAGTCAGAGGCATGATATAGTACATAATTCAAGATTAATGCTATGCATTTAGCTGAGGTTGTAAAAACCAACTAAATGAGAAAGGCAAAGCATAGTAAGATTTGTTACATTATTCTCTTAAAGGCAGGCTAATAATTAAAAGGCTTAGCACACAGTAGGATAGCACGTTAAGTCTTAAATGATCTCAAAACATGTTGTAACCTTGGCTGCGAAGTTCACCAAATGTTCAGTCTCTTTGGAATCAAGAAATACTTTCAGAAAAAAAAATGTATCACTACAGTAGTTTACCAAGTCCTGGTTTAGTAAATGAAAAAAACAATTTATTCTTGATTTGTGGAATTAGCTGATGGTACTAAAGGGATTGGTACTCCCACCTCCCACTGTGGCAGACCTACTCTACAGAGACAGCTTCAGTGAAAACTAGGTGGGTGAGAAAGAGGTTCAATAGCAGAACACCAGGCAGCTCTTCAAATATGTAATATTAGCCTCAAGGTTGTAGAGAATGGTAAAATGAATTTGCACAACTGGAAAAAAAAGTCTCATGCATTTGCTTTTATTTTAATATAACGTATTTAACTGAATATAAATGTATATTAGTGTATATACATACATATGCTTTAATTGCATGTACTAAGAGCCAAGTTGAAATTTTTCAAAAATATTAAAAATTACCCCTAAAAGTAATTTAAATAATATAAGTATTTCCATATTTATAAATATCCATAACATGAATATAAGGCACACTAATAGTATCACTAAAATATATGGATTCATTCTAAATATAAATTTAAAATGGATACTTGTAAATAGAATCCAACATTTAAAATCATTTATTTCCTTCCAAGTTTAGATACAACCAGAGGAAAAGAGCATTTATCATGGTTGGCTGTTCTTATGAGATTCATTTTCATTTTGCAATTGATCAAACAGAATTCCTTTGTTTTGATGCCTCCCTTATTCATAAAACATGGATTATGAGCTTTATGCAGTGCATTCCTCACAGGAATCTCATAAAAATAAATAACAGAACATACAGAGAGAACACACGCTCGAATTTTTAACAGAAAGGTGTTTTGCTAAAACAAAGAGATGTTCAAACTCCATGCACACTATGACCTGGTCTGACAGTTAAATTGCAGCATTGAATGGGCCAGTTGGTTTATTGTGAACACACAGCAGGTGTTTCAGAGCCTGTCCTGGGCAGGAGATTCTACCCTACTTTCTCTGTGTTCTTTTATGGTACATCCTTATGGTGACAGTAAGCACACATTGACAGAGGGTTCAGTAGGGAAGTTGCGTGATCTTTGACTTCTGTGTGCTAAACTTTGCCTTAGATAATCCTTCACGGACTGACCTCTTGGATTAACTGCTGTAACTTTGGCTTTTCGGTGCAAATATAAATGAGCTTTAGCCAACAATAGTCTCAGGTTGAATAATTTCCAGACTATACGTGTGGAATAAATGAAAAGAATGCATAAAGCCTGCTCTCTTGCTGAAGAAGAAAAGCTACAGCCCAATGTGAGTGTCTATAAATTAATCTTTAACTTATGTGAAGACGAATATCTAGAACACTACACATCTGGGGACTTTTAATTTGAAATGTAAGGAAGGCTGTACACAGATCAAAAAGCTGAAACATGAGTTTCTGCCAAGTTTAAAACTGTTTCTATATTTAATACTTGATTCAATGATTTCTTTAACTCAAATTCTAATAACATTTCCAGAAAAAAAGTAAAAGAAGAAATTTCAAGGTCCTGGAAATAGTAATATATAGCTGGATTTTCCCTGTGTCCCGCCTGCCCTGCAGTCAGGACAAATCTCTCTCACCTGCGTGTTCCACAGCTGCTCAGACCCAAATAAACACACAGAGGGTTATATTATTTACAAATGATATGGCTAAATGGCTCAGGCTTCTCACTAGCTAGCTCTTACATCTTAAATTAACCCATTTCTATATATCTATACTTTGCCATGTAGCTCGTACCTTACTGGTACCTTTGCATCTTGCTTCACATAGTGTCTGCTGGCATCGTCTCCTCTGTTCTGCCTTTCTCCTTCCTCCTCTCTAGTTAGTATGTCCCACCTAACCTTATTCTGCCTCACCATTGGCCAAATGGCTTTATTTATCAACCAATCAGAGCAAAATATATTCACAGCATACAGAATGACATCATCCATCAGTAATATGTGAGTGCCAAGGAGCAAATGTGGACAGTATTACCTTTACCTTTTATTTATTGTATTTTTGTTTACTACATTTTACCTTCCTTCTAAAAGTCTGGCAGAAAGGCCTTGCCTATAGTCTTTGATATACAGATTCCCTGTTTTAGCATTACCAACCAAAGAAGTATATTATTGTTTTTTTTTAAAAAGATGAATGTAGTATTTTTAATAGATCTGTTTTGTTTATTATAAAATAAGTTCACTTCATAATATACTCCACAGAGTGGAAGCATACTCCTGTAAATCCTTCAAGTTTACATCAGTACACTCTAAGCTTCATGTGTTCAGCTTGGTACGTGGAACTAAGATGGTTTAGTTTTTATACTTTCACAATAAAACAAAAAATAATTTATAAGTCTTTTTAATGTTTACATAAACTGGCAAATACCTAAAAGTGAGAAACTGTTGTAAATAGAGTGTGGTTAAGTCAACAGCAGCCACCTTCATGAAACATCTATTTTTAATGAAGTCTTACGGAGATGGTGTGAGCTCTGTCATTCGGTCAGCTATTCATAAGAAGGAAATGCTGACAAACACATTTGACCTAAGTTTGGAGCTTTGGATTGACAGTGTTTGTTTCTTAGCTATTTTTGGTTGATATATAGATCCTGTTCATCATTGATAAGAAAACTGCTTAATGATGATATTGTTTGATGTAATATGATTTTCTTCCATACAGCAAGATTTCACCTTAAGTAAATGGTTTTGTCCTCTGATTGGGTACACATCCTATACTTTTATGAGCATATTTTTATGCAGTTCTGGTCAGTGGATATTGCACAAAAGCAATGTACTTGCATGCCTGCCCCAGACACTCCTTGGATTTTTTTCAGGTATAGTCTGGGAAGACATGTTGGATCACTTACATATGTGGGACATGTTGTCAAAACTGCTATTTAGAGACAGAATGGAACCATGCCAAGACAATAATACAAACATGACTAAGAAAATTGATTCTTGATCTCCAGCTAAGAAATCTCACCTAATTTTATGATGCATCTTGTTTCATATCCTTTAGGAAAGATTTTTGTGTGTCTGTATTGCTGTATCTGGACTAGGCCATGGGTTTGCACAATATTATTTCATATAATAATGTGATGTCATTTACTTTTATATTTAATTCTGAAAGCTAGTAAGTTACAGTATTAACTTTGTTTTAATTTTCAAGCACTCATGATAAAAATCTATTGTCTGGTGGTAATGCTCAATTACTAGCCCAACTGTGGCAGGCATGGTGGGTGGGGCAGTGTGGCTGGGGCCAAAGGACCAAAGGATGGTCCTGAGCAGAGGTGAGTACAGTGGGAAAGGACAACCTGGAGATTGTGTCAGAGGAAAGCTCCCTTACTAGGAGGGAGCAGGGGATAGTTATGTCCCACAAAGAATGGATAGTTGGATCCATGTTGTGGTATGTTACATCAAAATTGAGAGTGCTTCAAACTCAGGAGCATCAGGAGGTAGGGGAAGGAACCTTATAAGGTCATACAAAAAAGAAAGGAAGCCCAGCCCAGGATGTTTCAGCAGTCAGATAAACAACCAGTCCTCTTTGTAGCTAGAGTTTTCCTGCCTGGCCCACAGTCAGGACAAATCTCTCTCACCTGCCAGTCCCACAGCCACTCAGACCCAACCAAGTAAACACAGAGACTTATATTGGTTACAAACTGTATGGCCGTGGCAGGCTTCTTGCTAACTGTTCTTACATTAATCCATTTCAATTAATCTATACCTTGCCACATGGCTTGTGGCTTACTGGCATCTTCACATGCTGTTTGTCATAGCGGTGGCTGGCAGTGTCTCTGACTCAGCCTTCCACTTCCCAGCCTTATTCTCCTCCTTGTCCCGCCTATACTTCCTGCCTGGCCACTAGCCAATCAGTGATTTATTTATTGACCAATCAGCAACACACTTGACATACTCAACATCCCACAGCACCTCTTAGCCTTGAAGGTGCATCACTTTATCAGTCATTACATGCACTAGGGAACATCCTCGCCATGGGAAGTCTAAATGCTGTGGCCTGCTGGCATCTGAGCAAGGCAGGGGGCAGCCAAACTCTTGTGGCTCTCAGGATGAGAAAATCCAGTGTTTTAATTATGCTTCAACCCCTTCTTAGCTTCAGACCAACCCCACACAAGGATCATATTGATGATGAGGTCAAAGACATGTATCTAGTCTTGCTTTCTACTTACTTCCATTAATTCTTGTTAATGCTCAGAAACTCATGGCAACAGCAAAAATGTTAGAAATGCTTGAATTCTCACTCCAAACTCAACAATTCTATTTAGTTGTTTGTTATAAAATGTATATCAATATTTCCTTTGAATATTTGAAAATAAATACCAATGGCAAGGTCATTTTCTGGGTTAGGTGAAGCAACTAATAAACATGCCTAACTTCCAAGAGTCTTAATAGTCTTCCACAGATGATCATACCATGGTAAAAACCACTTTGTTCTCCCTATCAACTGCTGCTTATTAATATAACAGAAAACATATGATTTAAAACATTATCATCCTTAGAAGCAAATATATGACTATTTTAGTTTCAAAATGTACATTATTTTTTGTTAACAACTGCAAAATTACTTAATGCTATATGACATTTCTGACATATCTTAGCTATGTTGTGGCAGAATATAAACATACAAATGTTTTCCAAACATTCCACACATCTACTTGATTTCTGAGTAAAACTGACTGAATTTCTAAAAACCAGATATCAGGGTGAAAGCTGAGATCAGAGAAGCAGAGAAGCCAGCCACTAGTTCTTATCTCTACGAAATCCTCAGCCTAAAGAGAGTGAGTTCCTGTTTCTTCATGCCTTATATACTTTTCTCTGCCTAGACATCATGTCCTGGGATTAAAGGCAGGTGTGATTCCCAGTACTGGGATTAAAGATATGTGCCAACACTGCCTAACCTCCATGTCTAATCTAGTGAATAGCACTGTCCTCTGATCCTCAGGCAAGTTTATTTGGGTACACAACATATCACCACAATGCTGAGCACTTTTATTATGAAAGAAGAGCTCAGCTGACAGTTATATGCTTTGTCTATTTCCTTCTCTTATCACTTTGAATATGGAAAAGCCATCTGGCCACATTGGACCATCGGAAGGTAGTGGAAGTACTACATAGCACTTCTGGACAAAAGCTAAGCAATATATCTTCTTTGATATAATTTTTCTTCCTCTGTGGTCAGAAGCAATTGTACTGGATGACAGAGTATCCAAGATATGAATGAAATATGGCTCTAATCTCTACTAAGAAAGTATCCATCTACAGAACAAGAAGGCAGATTTCAGATGTAGAAGAAGTAAGCTCCTATCTATTTAAACAAGTGAGACTAAGGGATTTATTTATTAAACAGATTCTATTGCCTTAATGAATAAAAATTCCTAAAGATGATTAAATAGCCATTATCTATGCAAGCTTACACATTACTCTTTGTCAATCAACAATTTTATCAAATATTGTTAGGAAGTTTGTGAAATCTAAATCTTGACCTGATTAAAAATGCAATTAAGATTATATGCATGAAGTACATTAATTTTCTTAATTTTCTTTTGAAGAATGCAAAGTAATTTTGGTAGATAATTAGAAGTTAAAATGATATACTCCCTGAAATTGATTAACTTTCATATGTAGTCCTACATAGTAATTTTTAAGATATTCATATATAAGTATGTTAATCATAGATTTATTGGATTTTTTAATTTAAAAAAAATTTAAATTATTTTTAACTTTAAAAGAAATGAATATGTATTTTAGAAAAAAGGTAGAATGTTCAAACGAATTTAAAATAGTTTTGAAATTTCATCAGTTAGGAATGCCAAAATTATTTACAAGTATAATTACAAGGGTGAAGTACTACAAAAGTTCTGAACTTCTATTGGAGCTTGAACATGTGGAATGATGGGCTGGCAAATGGCTCAGCCTGTAATGATTCTGATCATGCAAGTTTGGTGACTTGAGTTCAATTCCTCGAATCCAGGTAGAAGGATTTGGCTCCACAAAGTTGCCCTCTGACATCTACATGCTCTCCAGAGCTCACACACATTTCTCTCTCTCTCTCTCTCTCTCTCTCTCTCTCTCTCTCTCTCTCTCTCTCTCTCTCTCTCTCAATCTCTCTCTCTCAATCTCTCTCTCTCTCTCTCTCTCTCTCTCTCTCTCTCTCTCTCTCACACACACACACACACACACACACACACACACACACACACACACACACTATAATAATGTTAAATTGGCCTTGATAGGAAGAAAAAGACATAAAGTTGGATGAGTAGGGAAGGAAAGGCTGTTTCTGGGGATAGTTGGGAGAAGGATAGTAATATATTTTGAAACTTGTATAAAATTATCAAATAACTAATTAAAATGTTTTTAAAAGAATATTTTTTAAAGTGTTGGCTCAAAAATACTTATTTGTACTTAGACTCTAACTGGAAATTAAAATGTTAAATTGTAAAATACAGCTGGAAACTGTATATCTAAATGTAATGACAATTTCAGTAAGTGTGCAGACAATACTTCAATTAACATTTTTTGGGGGGGCGGATTTTGAGACAGGGTTTCTCTGTGTAGTAGTTTTGGTGCCTGTCCTGGATCTCGCTCTATAGACCAGGCTGGCCTCGAACTCACAGACATCTACCTGCCTCTACCTCCCGAGTGCTGGGATTAAAGATGTGCTTCACCAACACCTGGCTTCCATTAAGATTTTAAGCATGCTTCTGAGGCGTTATGTTGGTCCCAGAAGAATGAGATGCCCACTGGTGCCTACAGCAATATACAATTGGCTATTTAAATAACCCCTCAGCTGTCAGGAAACTAAAACCTCCTAACTTGGGATAAACTAGTTCTCCTTTGGTCCATTTAACTTCAAGGCTATGGACAGATGGGAGGACTTTGTAAGAAGTGAGTGGGGAGGAAAACTTGCCTTGGCCATCAAAAGATCTTCTGGGTTTCAAGTGTTAACCACACATCTTGCAGTGTAGAGCTTTCATCACAGGTTTGTGTGGCAGGTCTTGACGTCTTTACCACATTAATATCTACATTATCTCCATAATTGTTACATAAACATAAAACTCTTGTAAAATTTCAGTCTAATTTTTAATAAATAAATCACTGTCTATAATGATGATGTAGATCATCTTACTTTTTATTCTTTGCAATTCATACGTTGCATTTCCTACATGCACCATCTGGTGAACCCTGAATACATGAGATGTTCTGTTAGTGAACATCTGTAGATGAATGGTCTTGTTAAATAAGAAACACAGAGCCAATGCAGAGATGAAAGCCCAAGAGGTGAGAGCTAAGAGCCTTACCCTTCCTGCTGCAGCTGTCCTCTTCAGCCAAGAGACCTACTTCCTGTCTGTTTGTCTTTTTTATAGACTTTCTGTTCTGCCTTCTCATTGGTTGTAAACCCAACCACATGACCACCTCGTCACTGCCTGTCTCTACAGACCTCCAGGTCTTCTATGGTTGGTATTGAGATTAAAGGCATGTGTCTCTATGCTGATTGTATCCTTGAACACACAGAGATCCACCTATCTCTGCCTCCCAAGAGCTGGGATTAAAGGCATGTACCACCACTGCCCAGTTTCTGGTATGGCTTGCTATTAGCTCTGACCCCCTAGCAACTTTATTTATTAACATACAAATAAAATCACATTTCAGTACAATTAAAATATCATCATAAACATCCTATACTAGTAAGCTACTAGTGAGACAATGCTGATATATATAGTAACCAAATTCCACATTTTTTTTAATTTCAGGGATGTTAGCTATTTTTTTTAAAATTATGGGACATCATATTGTATCTGATATTTTGTTTTCATTTTGTTTATTTTTTATTAAGAAAATTTTTTATTCATTTTATATGCCAATCAAAGATCCCCCTCCTCCCTCCTCCCACCCCTTCAGCCTCCCCCTCCCAACCCACCTCCCATTCCCTCCTACAAGAAGGCAAGGCCTCCCATGGGGAGGTACATTTAATAGAGGCAGGTCCAAGCCCCTCCCCCTGTCCCATCATAGGTAGTGGGCTCCAAAAAGCCTGCTGATGCACGAGAAATGGATTCTGATCCTATTGCCAGGGGACCCCCTAAGCAGATCAAGCTACATGACTGTTATACTGTGTAGAGGGCCTAGTCCAGTCCCATGCAGGCTCCACAGCTGTTGATCTAAATTTCATGAGTTTCACTAGTTTGCTTTGGTTGTCTTTATAGTTTTGCCCATCATGATCTTGATGCCCTTGCTCATATAATCCCTCTTTTCTCTCTTTGACTGGACTGCTGGAGCTCGGCCTGGTGTTTGGCTGTGGATCTCTGCATCTGTTTCCATCAGTTACTGGAGAAAGGCTCTATGATGACAGTTAGGGTATTCACCGATCTGATTACTGGGGTAAGCCAGTACAGGCACCCTCTCCATTACTGCTAGTACTCTAAGCTGGAGTCATCCTTGGGGATTCCTGGGAACTTCCCTAGCACCTGGTTTCTTCCCATCCCCATGATGTCTCCCTCTATCATGGTATCTCTTTCATTGCTCTCCCACTCCATCCCTGTTCCAGCTCAACCATCCCATTCCCTAATGTTCTCATGCGCCATCCCCTACCCTCCATTGCCTACCCTTCATCCCCAGTTTACTCATGGAGATCTCATCTATTTCCCCTTCTCAGGGCTATCCACACTTCCCTCTTAGTGTCCTCTTTGTTTCCTAGCTTCTCTGGAGCTGTGGTTTGTAGTCTGGTTGTCCTTTGCTTTACGTCTAGTATCCACTTATGAATGAGTACGTTTAAGTCAGAATGGCAATGTGGTCATAATTATTTGGAATTTTTAAGACCACTTTATTTTACAATATATGATTAAACAATGTAAGATTTTAGCAAGTTAGAATGTCTCGCTTATATTTATGGCTGAATCAGATTTGCAAGTCCAGTGGAACTCTGTTGAAATAGTTGGTCCTGAACAGCTAACCTTGTGTATACAACACCCTTAGTGGTAAGGGCTTAGATTATGGTACAGCATGGAATCTATGCACATTGCTAGCACAGATACCACCTGAGTATATTTGTAGGATGCCTCATCTAACCTAAGTGTTAGCTCTTCCTGAAGATAAAGTTATATTATCAATACCTCTCTGAATAGTTGCAGCAAATATGATCAAAATACACAATATTTACCATTAAACTACATAGGAACAAAGTGAAAACACTACAAATTGCATTTTGAAAACCATTTATGAATGAGATGAAGAACTCTGCATCAAAATAACCTATGAATCAAGAACAATAAAATAGAAATTTAGAAATAAATAAGCTATATTTAAACAACTACCATGAAAAATGTGGCAAAAGCATTGCTTTTAGGAAAATTTATAACTCAAAATATTTTTTTCTGTATGAACAGAAGTTAAAGCCTAAAGAAACACAATGCATCATAAAATATTAGAAAAGGCAAAGTTACACAGTTTCAAAAATAAATGATACATGAAATAGTTGAGTTTGAAGAAATAGCTAGCAATTAAACTATTGACTTTGTACAAGAGAGAATTAACACTATCAATCTTTTTAGAAGACAAATCTAAAATAAATTTAATAATGCAGAGAAGAGGGAGCTTATAACAGCCAGTATCAAAATTGAAAAGTGAGAAAGCACTAAGTATGAAGTCAGAAAGCACACCAATTAGATACCCAACACAATGCTTATCCATGTAAGCAAATATGCATGTGATGTTATTCAGAGTAGATTGTATTTATGTATTGATGAATATACATATATGTATATATACATGAATGTAATTTCAATTATTAAAAAATAGTCTATGGATTTAAAAGAGAAAGGAGTAGTTTTGTAAGGATTTGGAAGGAGGAAAGGGAGAGGGAGATGATATAATTATATTATCTCAAAATATAAATTAAACAATTTTTAAAATTGATAAACTTCAAAACAATTGAAAGCATATTATTGACAGCTTCAGTACAAAATTGACAATTGTCCAAGTCAGATGTCATATCACTGTGATACAATCACTAGAAAAATCGACTTCAAAGGGAGATAAATTTACTCTGAGCGACACTTCCAGAGAATTTAGGCCATGTTCACTTGGTGCCATTTTCTTTGTGCATTTGTGAGGCATATTATAAAATCAGGAGCATGTCACAGAGGTAACTTCACTATAAAAAAGGAAATTACCATCCCTCATTAAAGAAGGGAAGGATGAATTCCTCTTAAGCCTATTAACTGTCCAAACCTTGCATCACTTTCTAGCAAATTGGTAGATGGTAGTTTTTTGGGAGAGAATATCGAGTGTTAATCATTAATACATCATGAGTAAATAGTAGCTGGGGATGTACTAACACAAGTATATGACAATCTATATTAAATCAACAGCATCTGACGAACCAACAATAGAATGTGCTGTAATCACATTCTCAGCCAGTTTTTTGTTGCTAATAACTCAATATTACATAAAGGATGGTTATAAAAAAAAAAAAGGTCCATCCAGGCTCATGGTTCCCTGGCTGCTTCACACCAGAGCAGACAGCATCATGGAATGAAAGTGACTGTGAGGAGCAAATGGTTTGTGCAGAGAGATAACATGACATACAATAACTAAAGAGCAAACTGAGAAAGTGAACTTGCTTGGTAACAACCTACTTGTCAGTCAATGTAAGTCAATCACATTCTGTGAGATGGACATTACTACCCAATAAAAGAAGTACCTTCAGTGGTTTAGACAATTTCCACTAGTCTCCACCTGTTATAGCTTTCAGCACTTTTACACCTTACTGGAATTAAGCTTGTAGCACTTAGCAAACAAACCGTACTTAATACAGCATGTGTTCCCAGTGCATCTTATTTCTTTTTTTTTTCTTTTCATTTTTCTTTATTAAGAAATTTTCTACTCACTCTACATACCACCCACAGATCCCCCCTCCTCCCTCCTTCCACCTTCCAGTCCTCCCTCCCAAGTAACTCCACATCCCCACATCCCCCAAATCAAGGCCTCTCATAGGGAGTCGGCAGAGTCCGGCACATTTGGTTTCATATAGAGCCAGAGAAGATTTCAGAAAGATCCCCATTTAACATAGTATTTTTTTTTTTTACCATTTTAGTACTTTATTTTAGCTGAGTGCATATGGAGAGCTGAAGAGTATCTTTGTTGTTTAACTCTCACATGTACAAGCCACAATGACAAGAGTTAGGAAAGGAATTGTTCGTTATCCAGTCTCAGAAGGAAAATATTACATGCTCCTTCTCATACATAGTCCATAGCATCTAATGTCTCTATATATGTCTATAAATGAGCAGTGTAAGGAAAGGCTATGAAACTAGAAAGGAAACCATGAGAGGGAGAAAAGAGCTGGAGAGGTAGAGAGGGCAATAGGTCACATGTGAAAATGGAAAAAAAGGCTATGGAAGGTGTGTAGAGTAGGCAGGCCAAAAGGCTTGGAAAAAACCAGAGAGAAGAATCAACAACAACAACAACAAACATTTAGTTTGAAGTTACCAAAATTAAATTAAATCCTTTGTACACTGGTAAAATGTGTATCTTTTAAAATAATTTGTACGATAATGGGGAGTGTGTGTGTGTGTGTGTGTGTGTGTTTGTGTGTGTGTGTATAGGTGAGTGCCACAAAAAGCATGGAGGACAGAGGACAACTTGCAGGAGGAAGTTCTCTTCTTCCACCTTGTTGGTGTCAGGAGTAAGCTCAGGTTGTCTGGCTGGGGAGACTAATCCCCACTGCATCATCACACTGGCCCTAAAATTTTAAATTATGCAAAGACTGTTGACATAATGACAGCTAGTGGCAGTATGTATAAGAAATGCCTAAGAAGTATCTAAGCTAAATAAATGCTGTGGGATGTCCTTCTATACAGCTGTGAATGTGTGTTGCTCTCATTGTCAATAGTAAAGCTGACTGGCTGGTAGCCAGGCAGGAAATATGGGTGGGACAACCAAACTAAGGAAGAGAAGAGAGCAGAGGAGTCAGGCATATGCCAGTCAGTCATAGAGGAAGCAGGATGTGTAAAGATGATGTAACAAACTATGAGCCATGTGGCAAAGCATTAATAGAATTATGGATTAATTTAAGTGTAAGAGCTAGTTAGTAATCAGCCTGAGCTACTGGCTGAGCATTTGTAAGTAATGTTAAGCCTCTGAGTCAAGTATTTCGGAAGTGATTGCTGGGTATTTCACAGTTGCTGGCAGAACAGAAACTTCTGTTTACAGGTAGTGACAGTATGCATAAGAACTGTCTAAAAAATAGTTAAGCAAATAAATGTATAATGGCTTTTATTTTAAGCAACTTTCCTATATCAAAAAGCAAAAGACAGTTGCTTTTATACACTAATTGTTTGACTCAGGATTTTTGATAGAGAATAAAATATCTAGATACTGTTATTGTCATAATATGAACAATCAAAATTTTCTAATTATTTCTCTTCTCATAATGGAATTTTTTTAATAGAATGGGAAACTACTATTGAGAGTCAACTTCTCCAAATTCCTTCCTCCAGACAGCCGGTAAAATGCCTGCAACCAAGACTAACTTTCACAAGTTTTGTTACTATCAGACATCAAATTAACCCAATCCAGGCTTTCATTTTAAAGCAGTGGGCTGAAGAGCTGGGCAAGCCAGTGAAGCACTTGCAACACAGATTTGAGGCTTGGAGTTCAGAACCCCAGAATCCACATTAGAAGTCAAGTAAGCATGGAGGCCTGCTTGTAAATCTAGCTCTTGGGATGCAGCAACAGGTCATCCATTCATCACAACAGAAGGAAGTTTGCTATTCGACAAGCCTTAACAATGATTTCTAGTTTCAAAGAGTGACAATGTCTTAATATATCAGGTAGAAAAAAATTAAGGAAGATAAACATCATCAACCTTTGCCCTGAACACACATATATACACATAAGCGCATGCAGTTACACAATGTGAACATGCATAAACAAATGCATATCACACTCTTGCACACACAGTATTCCCTGTAAAGAATATAGGCTTTTTTTGCTAATTTAAACTCCACCTGCTGCAATATCAACCTACTTGCAGTTTTTTTTTTTTCATAAAGGGAGTAGGTAAACATGTGTTGGATAAAATAAGAAGTATTTACATCATCCAAATCTTAATTTTAATATAACAGATTGAATATCCTATTGTTAAGAAAACAATGACAATTGGTTTATTATACTTAAAGTTTAAAAATACTTTTTATATATTGGCTTGATCTGTTTGGGAGGCATCCAGGCAGTGGCACCGGGTCCTGTGCTCATTGCATGAGTTGGCTGTTTGAAACCTGGGGCCTATGCAGGGTCACTTGGCTCGGCCTGGGAGGAGGGGACTGGACCTGCCTGGACTGAGTCTACCAGGTTAATCTCAGTCCGTGGGGGAGGCTTTGCCCTGGAGGAGGTGGGAATAGGGGTTAGACTGGGGGGAAGGTGAGGGGGACAGGAGGGGGGAGAACAAGGGAATCCGTGGCTGATATATAGAACTGAACTGTATTGCAAAATAAAAATAAATAAATAAAATACTTTTTATAATCAACACTATAAAATCTGAAGTTATTAAACAAAAATGGATCATACAGTCAAAAGAGTACACAAAACCTTTTCTAATTCTCTTACTGAGAATAAGCAATCTTTGAAAATGTGTTCATCCTCTTAGACTCAGGGGATGCTCAGGTAATTGAGAAGGAGCACATTAATACTGGACTTGTAATGGATCAGCAATGCTGCATACGTGAAAACATGGAAACCATAGTTAAATGATTACAGTATACTGCTTAGTGAGCATAAATATAATGGGAGTGCTTCCTAGCTTCTAAAGATTTTTTGTCATGCTTTTACACAAAATAAAGGAGAATTTTATGTAAAGTTTAAGAATTATAATTCACCATTTAATTTATCTATTTGCCTACTGCCATAAAATCAAGCTAATCAATTTAGCTTTTGACAAGGTAATTTATTTTCCATATTCTGGTATAACCCTATTTTTTGAAATGTGTTTTAATATAGAAGCCACATTAATTGAAATCTACATGATTAATCATAAGCAAAAACTGGATACTTGCAATACTGGTAAAAATAACCCAGTCAAAGTACATTTTTGAGTAGTTGTTTGCCATTATTATGGTACTTTCATTTAGAAAGATTTTAAGTGGAATATTGATAATAAATATACAAAGTGTTAACTGGAGATTATTGAGTGTAATACTTAAAAAAAAATGAACCAGGAGGAAGAGGAATTGTAATGATGCAAAGACATCAAAAACAAAGAAACTTAAATTTTAAAAATCTAATAAAAAATTTCTCTCTCTCTTTCTCATCCATATATATATATATATATATATATATATATATATATATATATATATACACATACATACATACATATATATGGATAAGGAATAAAAGGATGAATATGACACTAATACGGGCAAGGCCTTCACAAAACAAAGGTAGTCATCATAGAGAGTTTAGAGAGTGTATTAGCTAACTTTTCATGTACACAACAAGATACCAGTGGAAATCTACACTTACAAGAAGAAAAGATTTATTTTGCTCATATTTCGGGAGGTTAAAAAATCCAAACATCAAAGCATGGGCTTTTTAGTTGCATCACATCATGACATTATGTCTAGGGTAGAATCCTGAGACAGAGCTGCCATTCATGTCAGCAAATGAAGATCCAGAGAGTGTCTACAGCCCAGATGTCTTTCTCTAGCATGACCCTAATTGATATAGGGACCTCACACTAGAAATTAGTCTTAAGTTCTACAGCCATCAAATACAACCATCATGGAGATCACACTTCCACTACATGAAAGAAATTCCCAAACCATAGCAGAAATTTGGAATGAAGCATAGAACACAGAATTTAATATGAGAAATTCCTTGGTAAACTGTGTAAGGGCAATTTGTTATATAATGATGCAGTTTAGACTGGTAGATATCACAGGAATATATGTGAAGTGTGTGTGTGTGTGTGTGTGTGTGTGTGTGTGTGTGTGTGTGTGTTTATTAGAGCTATTGGAATAGATACAGAGATGATAAAGTTAACTGAAAGCTTGAAACAAAAGCCAAAGGTGGCTATGACAAAAGTTTTATTATATAAAATCAAAACCCACCCAATAAAAAAATTTCAAAAGTCATATACTTATTAGAAAGTTTCTTTAATGTCCTTTAAAATGTATATTTACATACACATGTAGATTTGAATAGGCTATTGTATCTCCAAGATGTAGCACAAATTGTTAGAAGATCTTATCAATAAAACAAACCCAGGGCCAGGTATTGGGGTGAATGCTGGAAGATCAGAGAAGCAGAACAAGCCACAGCTACCTTACCTCGCCAATTCCTCAGCTGATCCTGTTTCCTCAGACTGGAATCCTATGAGTCCTTATCCAAGTGAATCTCAGCTGAACTGTGTAGTGGAACTACTTCTCGAAAGCCTGAATGCTTAACCAGCTTAGTTCCTGGTTTTCATGCTTTATATACCTTTCTGCTTTCTGTCCTCACTTCCTGGGATTAAAGGCTCACTTCTTGGGATTAAAGGCATGAGTCACCAAGCCTGGCTGTTTCCAATGTGGCCTTGAACTCACAGAGATCCAGATGGATTTTGCCTCTGGAATGCTAGGATTAAAGGCGTGAGCACCACCATTTTCTAGCCTCTGTATCTAGTGGCTGTTCCGTTCTCTGACCCCAGATAAGTTTATTAAGGTGCACAATATTTTGGGGAACACAATACCACCACACCAAATATTTAGTTGAACATTATTCTGGGAAAATTTGTAAGGGCATTTCTAGGTAATATTAGCAGTGAACTGTGTATATATATATATATATATATATATATATATATATATATATATATATATTAATGCCCAAGTTGGGATTCATCAATCTATTGAAGCCTTACATAGAATGACATGAAGAGTAAGATATAATTAATTATCTTCATTTTATTTATTCAAGATGTAACATCTATATTGACTTGTCTACATTTTGCATATAGCAACAGAAATATTATCAGTTCTACTGAAATTTCACCTTTACACCTCAGTTCATAAGACTCCTGAGGCTTCATAATTGCATGATATAATCTGAAAATACACATATACATAATGTAACAATATGTAATAAATGTGTTTTATACATATACGATATATTATGTGTATGTAATGTAATGCATATACTATATAATATAAGCTCTTCAGATAGAAAGTAATTTGCTTGGCATGCATGAGCCTTGGGTTTAATCACTAGCATTGCAAAAAATTAAAAAAGATAAAGAGATACATAGATGAGTACATAAAGTTCTAAATCTGAGTGCATGTGTGTTTTGTTTCTCTGACAGACACAGACTAATATATATGATGGAGTGATTCTAAAACAACAAATATTTCACAAATATTCCATTTGTCTTTTCTTTTGTTCTGAGATTGTAGCATTAATTGTCCAATACAATTAATTTTAGAGGTACAAGTATAAATAACAAAAATGTCTACATTGACTAATCTTGATCAACCACATAATATATATATATATATATATACACATATATACACATGTATAGTAAATATGTGTGTGTGTGTGTGTGTGTGTGTGTGTGTGTGTGTGTGTGTGCAGACAGATATAGACACAGGTACAGATATGGATATACATCCAAACTAAACATACACACACAAACATATATACCAAATAAACTAATACATAATATATATTAGTTTTTTATTATATAAATTTATATAACATGTATTATAATGTATATATATATTCATATGTGAGTGTATGTGAAGACATATGTTATAAAACATATTTTAGAAACTTATCAAAAATAATTAAATTGATTCCATGCACTTTAGAGACAGGGTGCAGAGAACCCTGAGATGGAACTTACCTGAATGACCCCACCTTAAAGACTAACATTCATGGTACCAGAATGCACCTTTCTAAAGGAAGGAAGCAACCAAATGTACTACCCAACCATGAAGCTTATGATCCACATCAATGAAAAGCATGGCATGTAACCTAAAAGATCAATAATACATAAGGTATATGTATTATTATATATGTATACATATATAATAAGGTATACATACCTTGGTGGTAACAAACAGCTCTCTTATTGGATTTTAAACCTGCTCAACAAGAGGGAAATCTTGCCTCATTCTGGAACACTACTTAACCACTTAGTGTTAGTAAAGTCATAGTTATTGTAGGAGAATTTACTAAATCAGCATAATCTCTGGCAACAATCTATAAACATCTTTCGTTATACCCACAGTAAGTATCTTCACCTTTTATCAAGGAAACCTCTCTTTACAGCAGGAGATGACAACAGAAAATCACAACCAATCAAAATGTAGAGTTGTGGAGGCCAGTCCCAATAGATGCATCTACAAAACACTTCCTGACCTAAGGTTAAGGGAACTTTGTGGAAGAGGGAACAGAAAGATTGGAAGAGCTAGAGGATCAAGTATTGATTGTGAGATTATGTGTTCTGGTAACATCAGAAGCTACATCGTAAAGTCTCATCAACGTATCTACCCAAATAAGAGCGGAACAACAACGGCACCAATGGATATGCCAACTGGAAGAGCTGATGAGGGCTCAACCTTTCACAAAGAACTATAGGCAACTGTGGAAAGCTGGGAGAGGAAGGAGTGGTCATTTTCCAGGAAGAACATACCAGCAGTTGTCTAGTGTCAAACGGTCAGCCATGAATATATACATATATATATGTGTGTGTGTGTGTGTGTGTGTGTGTGTGTGTGTGTGTGTGCGTGTGTGTGTGTGTGTGTAAAATTATATGGACTAAAGTGGTTATATTTAAAAATATACACATGTACTCATATACACATATGTGTACAATAACAATTAGTGAAAATTAAGGCCATGAATTTGAAGGAAAGCAGGATGAGGTGTATGCGAGATTTTGGAGGGAGAAAGGGAAGCGAGAAATGTTGTAATTATATTAGAATCTCAAAAATAAAGAATGATTACAAGCAAATAGATGAGGACTGCAGCGGAGAATAATGAAAAAAAAAAAAAAAAGATGTCCTGATAGGGGGACACATTTTGGGGTAGGGAGAAACCTGGTGCCAGGGAGACTCCCAGGAATCTAAAAGGATGACACCAGCTAAGGCTCCTAGCAATAGTGGAGAGGGTGCCTGAACTGGCCTTCCCGTGTTATCAGAATGATGAATACCCTAATTGTCGTCAGAGAGCCTTCATTCAGTAACTGATGAAAACAGATGCAGAGATCTACGGTCAAGCACTGAGCTGAGCTCTGAAAGTCCTGTTGAAGAGAAGGGGGAGGGGTTATATGAGCCAATGGGGGTCAAGGTCATGACAGGGACTTGACCTGAACCCACAGAGACAGCTGACTTGAGCTCATGGACTCTGGACTAACAGATAGGAGCCTGCATGGAACTAACCTAGGCCCTCTGCATGTGTGTCACAGTTATAGAGCTTGGCCTAATTGTGGGTCTTCTAACAGTGGGATCAGGACCTGTCCCTGGCACTTGAGCTACCTTTTAGGAACCCATTCCCCATACTGGGTTGTCTTTTCCAGCCTTGATATAGGGGGAGGAGTTTGGTCCAATGTCAACTTGATATGCCAT
Source organism: Peromyscus eremicus (assembly GCF_949786415.1). Lineage (NCBI taxonomy): Eukaryota > Metazoa > Chordata > Mammalia > Rodentia > Cricetidae > Peromyscus > Peromyscus eremicus. Next base: position 76,439,977 of record NC_081426.1, read on the forward strand.
GCTTTGTTGACACCCATGGGAGGCCTGCCCCTTTCTAAATGGAGACAGAGGAATAGTGGATAGGGAGATGTGTGGGAGGTGGAGAGAAGGAACAGGAGGAGAGGAGGGAGCAGAAACTGTGGTCAGCATGTAAAATAACTGAAGAAAATTAACAAAAAACAAATAGATGGCAGATAGATGATTGATGATAGATAGATACATAGATATATAGATACATAGAGGGTGGAAGAGAGATAAAAGTGCCTTGCTAATCCTAAATTTGCTAGAAATAGTCTTATGAGAAATGGACACACTTAAATGTTCTAATCCCATCACTAACATTGTATGTCTTCCCTAACATTTTTCTTTATTTTATTTTACATACCAACCACAGTTTACCCCCCCCCCCTTTCTGTTCCCTCCTCCATCTCCCCTCCACTGCCCACCCACTCTTCCTCCCTCTCCATTCAAATGGGGTAAAGTCTCTCTTGGGAATTCACAAAGCATGGAATATGAAGTTGCAGCAGGACTGAGCTCTTCCCCCGCTGCATCAAGGCAGAACAAAGCATCCCACCATAGGAAATAAGTTCCAAAGAGCCATTTAGGGACAAGTCCTGGTACCACTGCTAAGGGCCCCACAAAAGACCAAGCTACACAACTGTCACCTAGATGCAGAGGACCTAAATCGGTCCCATGCTAGCTCCCTAGCTATCTGTCCAGAGTCCATGAGCTCCCACAAGCTCAGGTCAGCTGTCTCTGTGGGTTTTGCCTTCATAATCTAGGCCCCCTCTTGCTCATATAATCCCTCCACCCTCTATTCAACTGGACTTCTAGAGCTTGACCCAGTGCTTGGCTGTGGATCTCAGCATCTGTTTCCATTAGTTACAGGAAGAAGGCTCTATGATGACTATTAGTGCACTCATCAATCTGATTTTAGGGGAAGGCCAGTTCAGACACCCTCTCCACTTACTACTAAGAGTCTTAGTTGTCTTCCCTAACATTTAAAAAACATATTGGAAGTTTCTATGTGCACCCTAAAGGAAATTCTTAAATTTTTAAATAAATTTGTTTATTTATTTACTTACTTATTTTACATCCCAGCTCCAGTTTCCCCTCCCTCTTCTCCTTCCAGCCTGGGCCCCCACCTTTCTCTGTTTCTACCCCCCCAATTCACTCCTCCTTTTCTGTTTAGCAAAGGGCAGGTCTCCCATGAGTATCAACAAAACATGGCATATCAAGTTGCAGTAAGACTAAACAACTCCCCATGTATTAAGGCTGGGCAAGGTGACCAACTTTGAGGAGTAGGGTCCCAAAAGTCAGTAAGTCATAGACAGACCCTGTTCCCACTGTTAGCAGTTCCATATATGAAGAATGCCTAGGTCAGTCCCATGTAGGCTCCCTGGTTGTCAGTTTAGTCTCTGTGAGCCCCTATGAGAACAGGTTAGTTGATTCTGTGAGGGTTTTTTTTTTTGGGGGGGGTGTCCTTGACCCCTCTGGCTCCTATAATCATTTCCCAGTTCTGCAGGATTTCTCAAGCTCTGCCTAGTGTTTGGCTGTGGGTCTGCATCTGTTTCCATAAGTTGATAAAATAAGCTTTTCTGATGACAAATGGACTAGGCACCAGTCTATATATATAGCAAAATATTGTTAGGCATTATACATTGGCATTTTTTTCTCTGGTCATTGGTTCTATCCTAGGTCTCTGGGTCAACCAGCCTTGGGGTTCAGGTGTTTCAGAAGTATCAGGGGTGGGCTTACTCTACTGGCTTAAGTTTTAAACTAGATTGGCCACTCCCTCTATCTCTAAGACACCCTTACCCCAGCACATCCCATAGGCAGGACAAACTGTCGGTCTAAGGTTAGGCAGCTGGGTTGGTTTCCCACTCTCTCCACTTGAAGTCTTGCCTGGTCACAGGAGATGGCCAATTCAGTCTACATATCCACTATTGCTAGAATTCTTTGCTTTGATCTACCTTGGAGATTCCCTTGCACCAGGAGGGGATGAAGGGGCCGGGGGAGTACTGAAAGAGACTACTAGAAATGGGGGGGGTGCTGGGGGAGGCATTTCAGGGTCAGGGAAATTTTTACTTTTAACTGGAGTACTAGGGTTCCTCAAAACCAAAGACAGAAGCACACACTGCAATGGCCTGTATATTATAACAGGTTAAACAAGTTGAACACCCAAATTACAAATCTAAGTAGTATTTAACTTGAGGACATCAGCTGGACATTAATGAAATCCTGTCCCCTACATGGGGATAAAATGAACCAGGAACAAGTTTTATCTGAATGTGTATCCATTGTTCTTTGCCAGTATAAGAATGCTACCAACTCCTAATGAGAGCATTTTTGAATTGGCCACTTAAATTAACTTTCCCAGTATGTTATGATGGTGTTATCTATACATTTCCTCAGAAAACCAATGGCTTCTCTTTGTGCCTTTCTATCTCACACAATGCTAAGTATTTTCTGTCTCCAACCATATAATAAGAATTTAATTCTAGACCAATAACTAATTATAAGAAGAGGAAGTCTCTTAAATTGAGGTATAATGAATGACTCATGAAAAAGTAGATGTACGAAAAGAACTATAGCTTTTTGTCTCATAATTGGGTTTTAGGCAATCACAGACCACACAGTGATGGTGGTAATGTCCTAGCCACCCTAGTTCCTATAAATACCACTTATATTGATGCTCACAAAATGTATTACTCATACTCTTTTCTTTTCACTAAATAATATATGACTATACTTGAGTTTTCAAATAGAAAACTGTATTTCCAAGACAGGGACGTGAAAAAAAATAATTGATAGTGAAAAGGAACTTGAGGAAAGTTAAGATTGTCACTTGGCCACTTTGACTGTGTCTATTAATGAACAGAACATAGAGTTTTTATGCTGGGTGGATGGATTGAATTTCTACAAAAGGAGTTATAACAATGTTATTGTCTCTTCAGAAATTGAATATAATATAAGGAGAAGGGCATGAATGGAAGGCTGACAGGAACTTGACTTGGGTTGTTTAATTTTATGTCAATATAACACGCCAGAGAATATCCAGATATTTTGCAAAACACGATTTTGGGCATATCTGCAGATATAAGATTAATTTCTTATGTGTAAATGGAGTAAAACATGTTGTTCACCTCAGTGTGGGTAGAAAAAGAAGATACAATAAAGCAATACAGTTTCTCTGCTTTCAAGCTGAAATATTGTTTTCTACTGCCTTTCTGCTTGGACTGAAAGTTCGTCATTGGCCTTCCTTAACATTCCATCAAAAGCCAGAGATCCCTGGATTTCTTCCATCAGCCACAATTCAGTCTATACAACCAAAATGATCAAACTCCACCCACCTCTTCCCTTTCTCCCACCCTTTACTTATGTTTATACACATACACACACACACACAAAAAAAAATTCTGTCAATCTGTTACACCCAAGCTAATATAGAGATTGAATGGTAGAAACATTGTATTTTAATGGATATAGTTTAATTGCAAAGGTATGGGGTTTTTTGCATTTAAATTATTGCTGAAAGTATATAGTTGCATTATTGATTGAAATGCTTAATCTTAAATCACAGTGTTGATTATTTGTAGAATTCATAGATGACAAAGACATAGATACTGCTCTGTTACTATTTGACTATGTATCCTTCATTAATTCACTTGAGGAATTTTAGTTTCCACTTACTAACTACAAATAAGATAAACTTTAATTTCTATTTTATAGATCAAATTGTATTCTATTCTCAGTATTTGTGCTTTAAATTTTCTAAAATAATTATGTTATATGCTTTACATTGCCTTTGTACTTAAAGAAAAACCAGTACATACGTTTTAAGCTAAAATCTAACCTTTCTGTGATGTCTTTTTTAAGGAAGTCTTCAAAAGTGATGACAGATCACACTGCCTTTCTTATGTATTGAGTAAGAATATAAAGTCTACCTTAAGTGTACCTAATAGATTTAATGCTTACATAGCATTTTTCAATGTGTTCTGCATTATTTTTGAGTAGTGGGTGATGTATGTATGCATGGGCTAAAAATATAAACCACCTGTTGATCCGACTTCACTGCTGAGAGTACTGCATTGTTTTGCTTTTTCTACAGTGTTCTGTGTGTGTCAATATTGATTTCAGCAAAAGTAATAAAGGATCCTGTCAAAATAAAATTAAAACCTAAGGCAATTTACTTTGCTGAAGGGGGTCAGCTTTAATAACCATCACCATCTTACCAGAACTGCTGTGAAATTTCATTAACACTGTACGCCAGTCACATATCAGCTAGGTTTACAATTACTACTTGATTATATGTCTGTATAGATCGTTAGGCACAAGCCTCCTCTTTGTGCCCTGAATTGTTGGGTGCATGGGGTCTCTTTTCATTCAGTGGAAATTCTATTTAAGAGAAGAGCGGTAATAAAAAGGGTGGGTACTGGATTGTTCTTCAGCTCTGAACAAAATTTCTCAATATTCTACAATTTCATGATATTGAGTGTTTTAATATATTTACCCTTTGAAAACTGGATATATAAAGATCAAAACCAGAAGAGAATTTATAAGCAAGTAGAAGAAAAAACATGGAGCAATTAGTAGACAGTAGTTTTATGCCAAGAAGAGCTTATAACTTCCTTTATTCCCATTTATTACAAGAAAGACACATATCTAAGCTGTGAATTATTTCCCAATATAAATTAATCAATGTCTGAATAATAAATCTAACAGAACACAGAAGCTCCAGAGGACTGAAAGGGTGGGCAATAATAAGTGTGTGAACATTCATAGTTCAAAAACTTATATTTCTTTGTAACTGTTTTTAGTTATACTCTGGAATCTCTTTCATGGAGCTTGTTCAGAAATATAGAGATCCCTAAGCTGAATTCATGATTATATATAGGCAACGTCAAGAAATTCACAAGGATTCTTGTATTTCAAAGGAGCATTGCTTTGGAGATAATCCGTACATTTTCTTTACTTGCTGGAAATAATCTTTTCTTCATTTTTATTTTCTGACTGTGCTTGGTTTGAGTTCATAAGACACAATCCATTGTGTTCTGTTTTAAGGAGATAATATTATAAAACTTATAACCTCTTTTAACTCAGGGTTTTTCTGCAATATCTATATGTTCTAGTATCCAAAAAATACTGCTTTAAGAATACATTAGACTTAACAAACCTGACCTCTTTCATGTTAAAAACAAGTACAGAGATCATCTTAGAAATGTGTTGTGTTAAATTCATCAAGTGTCCTAAATGCTAGTTGATTTAAAAAAAAAAAGCAACTTATACCATTTTAATGTGTCCAAATTTCAGACATGAGATGGAAAAGAGAACAATACAAACAGAAGAATCACTTGGAAGAAGCCACTGCCCTTAATTTCAACACTGTTGGTCCTCATCATGCTACACATTAGTGAGAGCTCACAACTGTCTGTCCCTTTGTTCACAGAGATCTCTGAGGATTTTTGTTCTAGTCTTTTGACTATATGGACTCATGCTTCTTACTCTTTAGAGTAAGGAGCCATTCCTAAAAAGAATGACTGGACCTGCCTGGACTGAATCTACCAGTTTGAACTCAATCCTCAGGGGAGTCTTTGCCCTGGACGAGATGGGAATGGGGAGTGGGCTGGGAGGAAGGGGGGGTGGGAGGGGGGAGAACAAGGGAATCCGTGGCTGATATGTAAAATTAAATTAAATTATAAAATACAAAAAAAGAAAAAAAAGAATGAAATTTGCACATATTTTAGAGTTATTTTCCTTTATTTCTTTATAAGAAAAAATCCTTCTAAAGTATACTCTAATAATAACATATACAATTACATAATTATATACATAATTATTTTTGCCTCTATATTTTATCTATCTGTTTAATGTAATATCTTTTCTTAAGAAAACTAAGCTTGCTGAAGATACATATTATAAATACTACAAACTTTTCCCATTGTTGATCATATTGCATAGCATTTAATATGTAATATATGTTTATTTAGAAACTTGAATTTTGAAGTCATTTAATTTATTGAAAACTATAGAGCAGTAGTACTCATACCTGTATACATATATTATTTAAAACAATGTAAATGACTTTTCTTTATTGTTATTAATTTTTAGAAGTCTTCATATTTTCATTTTAAATGATAATTACCATTGAATACTGTCCATTCTTAGTGCTGTCTCTGATAAGGAGTGGTTAAAGTTTATCTACAAATAATAGCACTTTCCCTTGCTTCTGCACTAGAGAAGCAAGTTCTTTTCTTAGAGGAGGGTGACATAGAATACAACACTGCATGAAGACAGGTAGTTCCTTATACTCTGGAAACCCCAGGTCAGCAGACAAATATTCCCATATGCACCCATTCTTAATGGAGAAGAAATAAGTTGTGGAGGGCTCTTGATTGCTAGCCGTTCTAGATTACCGATGAAAGACTGGCTGTTAGTGAGCTTGTTTCATTGAAAACAATCATGCTGAAAGGGCAATTCTATTTAAGAAAGTCCAAGTCAGACGCTGCCAGCTGTTAAAGACTTGAAACACCAAGTAAACAGATGGATCTATAGACAGCAACCGATTTCAATTTATTACTTATGAAATCACGTTCACATAAGAACACAAATTATTTGAAGTCCTGCTCCAGCATCAGGACAGTTTGATATTTTCCAACTTTATGCTAGATGCAATTCTTTTAATAAAGTAACTCTTTTTACATTTTTAACATATTAAAAACATTTCAGTGAATTATGAAGGCAATGGGATAAAAAAATCTAAAAATAGAATTTATCCTTGAGCTTCTTAGATGATATATTATATATAAGTGCACAAAGAATAAAGAAAAATGAATTTGATGATTTGGTAATTGCTTATTAAACTGAAATGCATTGATTCTGGATAGAGATATAATATGAAATAACGGACTAAAATAAGATTTCAGTAAATATATAAAAATTTAGCAAAAAATCCAAGGAGACTGTAAATAGAAGAATAAGAAGTTACAGGGGATATCTCTCATATAAATAAATAATAGTAATGGAAAATACACAGCATAAAGAACACAATTTATTTTACAAGTATAGAGCTAGCTGTTTCTTAATATAAGTACTATTTTATCATATAATGATATAAAGTTTGTATAACTATTTTAACATTTAAACCAGTTTTGTATAGTCTACATAAAATAGAACTCATCATACATAAATAGCCTTTATTTCCAGAATTTGGTATTATCAATCGGCTTGTCATGCCAGGAGCCATTCCTAAAAAGAACACTGTTTCTTCAACAGCCCCACTGTCAGTTTGGGGATTAAACAGTCAGGTTGAATGAAATCCAACGTGTCTTCTTCATCTCTCTTACCTTCTCCCAAGTTAGAGTCTATGTGAACAAGGAAGGGTAATTCATCCCAAGATTACAAAACAAACTTATGCTTTGGTCTATTATGAACAGTTCCAAAGGGAGTTAGGTTATCACAAAAATAATATTGTTTCTTCTCTTGAAGGACTTGAGAAAAAATATTATGAATGAAGTAAGAATTAAACAGGAGTGTGTAATTACACCCTACTGTTACTGTTGTAGAACATTAGGTGAATCATTGTGTGTTTCTTCCTTTAGATCTGTAGAACTGACATGAAGCATGTATGATACTTACTCTTCCAGAATCAGTTAGGTCTGACCATAGGTGGGTTCTTAGGAATTTCACAGATTTGAATTTCAGTTCCTTCCTAGTACATCCATGCACAGACCTGTGTAGTATTTTTTTTCCATAACAAATGTTTGATAAGCCTACCCTATTCCAAGCATTCACAGGAGGGTGCTGAGAGGCTATGTAGTTCTTCCCTTGACAGAAATACTTTGCTCTCTCCATATTACCTACAGATCACCTAGCTAAAATGTATTTATTTATCCTGTAGAACTCAGTTTGTGTACATATTCCTGGTGAAGCTTTTCTAAACACTTGAAGATATTTAAAATTCTTTGAGACTTCTACTAGTTACAAGTCATTTCCATTCTGTAATATGTTCTAGGTACAACTAAATACTTCTTTTTCTGCCAGACAGTAAGTCTTTGAGAACAAGTATACTATAGGACTCATTTAATATAGTTGGCACTTACAAAAGAGAGCCTGGCTTTTTGTAGACTCTCAACACTAATGGCATAAATAAAAATGTCAATGCCTTTAAATCATCCAAACACTTGAAAGCTGGCAAGTCTGTTATGAGATTTGATGAAATTTCTCTCTCTCTCTCTCTCTCTCTCTCTCTCTCTCTCTCTCTCTCTCTCTCTCTCTGTCTCTGTCTCTCTCTCTCTCTCTGTCTCTCTCTCTCTCTCTGTCTCTCTCTCTCTGTCTGTCTCTCTCTCTCTGTCTCTCTCTCTCTCTCTCTCTCTCTCTCTCTGTCTCTCTCTCTCTCTCCTACTTAGGTAAAAGCTTCATTTTTCTCCTTTTATTGAAATAGATTTTTTTCTTATACAATATATCCTAATTACAGTTTCTTATCCCTCTACTCCTCGAAGGTCCTCCCTACCTCCCTTCCCATCTCGATCCACTCCCTTTCTATCTCTTATGTAAAAAGAACATACTGCCAAGAGATAACAAAATACAATAAAAACCATCACATTGAAGTTGGCTAAAAACTAACCAGATAAAGGAAAAATGCCCAAAATAAGGCACAACGATCAGAGACCCACTTGTTCGCACACTCAGGTTTCCCTTAAAACACAAAACTAAAGCCATTATATACACAGAGGACCTGGTGTAGACCTGTGCAGGCTCTGGGCTTGCTACTTCTGACTCTGTGAGTTCATATGAACTTTGTTCAGTTGGTTTAGAGGCCTTTTTCTCTTTGTGTCCTTTACTCCCTCTGGCTCTTACATTCATTCTGCTTCCTCTTCCATGGAGTTCCTTGTGACATGACAAAGTTTTTATGATTTCACTGAAAAGCTTTCCTATCTTAACTCCAAATTTTCAACAATATCAAGAATAATTGAGAACTATCTAACTTAGTAAGTTATTGCTGAATAACTGGCAAACACAAATATTACTAAAAATCATCTTCTGTGGATTATCAAACAAGTATTGGGTTGATGGGGGTGCCTTTATGGTGCAGAAGGAATTCTGAGTTGTGTTCTGAAGAGTAGATTGTGAACTAAGCTATCCCTGGCAGTTTGCATTCTGCTACAACATATCAAAGTGTAACCTAGGCTTATGGCAGTTTAAGAATAGGTAATGTGCTTAGTAGGTTCCTTGGATGATACAGACAGCAACTGTCTCTCTCAAAATGTCAAAAAATAAAATACTTAGAAACAACAGCTAACAGCTATAGACTATTCTAAGAGTTGAATGAAAATAACAATGGGATCTAAAGAGTTTCTGTGGCAAAAAAAAAATCAATTCTCTGGGGAATAAACTTTAGAGGTTTTCACATTTTTAGGATATTAAATTTTCAGATATATTCTTTGGGAGCACGTGTAAAAAATGTTAAACTATCTTGGGGTTATTTTCAAACACTTAGGGGAAAAAATGCTGAACTGTGAAGCTAGCATGAACTTAAAACTCCTTAACTGCTCGGTCCATTCCTGTGCTCTCCCACACGTCTTTGTCACATAGCCTGGTCTCATATTTCATTGCCATGCTTGCCAATCAGTTACAGTCTTTGGCCCCATGTCACTTTCATCCTATTGGACGACTGTCATGGGAGCTGCCCAATGGTGCGCTGCTAATGAGGCAGCTTAAAGAGCAGCTGGGGATGTCCAATTGCTGGATTAGGGTCAAGGCCAAGAGAGAAAATAGATGGGAGAGATACAGCCTGAATGACTGCCAATAAACAGGGGTTCTATTATCCTGCTAAAGCAGGACATTCATTACCATCTATTGCAACATAATTTGGGTTCAGTCAAGCTGTCTCCCTCTCCCTTCGGATTTACAATTCATAAACCACAAATGGTCCAAAGGGTGCATTGTCCGTTGTAGCCATGTAACCCAGGGTGAGCGAGAAGCACGGCAGAAATGAATGAGCTATGAAGTCCCTAATGTGAGCACCATCAGGACTGACACCTTGTTCCTTGGCGCTGTGACATAAGGTGTAGGCATGGTGCCAAAATAGTTTTACATCTCTGTGGAGCCAGTGTGTTCATTAAGCAAAGCTAAAAGAAAAATTGCTTGTTTGTTCGTTCAAAAAAAATCAAATTGTAATGATTACAGCCAGTATCTCCATGATGCTTTCCTCTGGTAAGATGACTGCATGAAAAATGGACTGGTTTAAATTCCATCACACAAACTCATATATATATGAATAAAAGATACTAAGTTCTTCTAAGTCTCAGAAAAACTTTCTATATTTTTAGTAGTTTTATATTTTTTCTGCACATAAATGCTGTCATGTAGAAAATTTCCTCATGTCTCTTTTTCTTTTGTCAGAAAAAGATTCCTCTAAAGAGGGTAAACGTGTCTTTCTTTCCATTTTTCCTTGTGCCTCTACTGATCTTTTTAAATGATGCTCCGTTTCATCATTTGGATTCCGTGCTAAAGCCCACCTGCCACATGAACTAATGGGACCATAGTGCTATTGTCTGTGTTCTGTACTTAGTTTAAAAGGCAAATGAGCTTGGTGAAAGAAGCAAGTTCTGTAATTCAGAGCAAATTAAGCAAGGCACAGTGAAGATAATAAATCACTGTGGTAAAGTGAGAGAAAGGAAATGTAAAAACCTCCTGTTCCACTTTATCTGAGGACGGGAAATCCTAGGGGGTATCTTCGCACTCTGACTACTGGGTCAGCTCCACAAATACAGGGGAAGGGACTTGAAGGTCAACTCCAGTCCTTATCTTTTTATTATATGGCTTTAACATAAGTAAAGGGCAAATTGTACTTAGCAGGTTTGGGCTTCATGATTCAACCCACGCTGGTTTGTTCGCTTTTTGAAGTTTTATCCTTAAGTGTGTGTAAGTTATAAACCTGCTAGGAGTCACATTATCATTTTCTCAGATTATACTTTATGGAAAATTTATTGTTTCAAAATTGTAGAGTTTTGATTTTAAATTCTCACCCACATAGATATTTCAAATGGTTTATATAAACCACACTTAGTAACCATTAATGACCTCTGTCTCTGATTCTTCTTCTCTCGTCATAAATGTGTTGTGAATATTCACAATACACATCATCCTATTTAACTCTCAGATACAGTTTCTTCTTAATGTCAGAACATTTACATTATAGCTTAAACCTTCATAATAATGTAATTTTATTAGAATTTTAAAGTATACAGATATTAAAAGTTTGTGTTTAAATGTATCGATATTCTTCATAGCTGTAGTTTGAAATTACACATTCCTTTCTGCTTTAGATATTGTGGCTAGTGTATGTATCATTGATAAAATACCGATTTTCGATACTAAAATATATTATACTGTATTTTCATCTTATATCTTTCCTTAATGAATGTATTTTCTTGGGGGCATATATGCTAGTTATTTTACTCAAACTTTCAATATTTTATTTTACTATAACATATTGAGTGGCATGCATGGTTTTAAGTAACAAATTAGTCATAACATATTAGAACTATTGGGTTATTTATTCAGATTCACAAAGATTGCTTTGCTGCAGTAGAATCTTCATTTTGCCCCCAAAAGAAATTCTTACCTTACATCATAGTTAATTTTTTTTTAATTTAAGAAATATTAAGTCTATGTTTAACACTGGAGATATGTTCTTAAGAAATTTTTGTCTAGGATAATTGAATAGACACAGGAAGGCAGAGATCTAGGAGACAGAAAGCAGAGAGGGGGGTGAGAAGGTGAAGAATTTATAAAGTTTCCTTTAACTGTTTTGATTCTGTCAAGAGGAGATTATTTTGTTGGGATGAAAGCAGTGATTGACACAGAATAAAAGAAGTTGAAGGTAGAAACTGGGTCTTTCCTTGATTGTCCAGCTGAATAACAAGGAGGCCCTGGTTCCTTCTGAGTAATGTGAAGACAAAGAGCAAATTTGCTTAAGATGCTGAATCTTATCTGTAGCATAGACTGAAAGATGAGGCTTGGACCAGATGTAAATAGGGCCATGTTTAAGTATGATTTTGCTCTGGGACTCTTTGGTACTTAGTAAAATCACAAAACACCATGTCATAAATAGACAATTTACACATAGCCAAAATCATCTTCTAGATGAGAAGACAAATGGATTATTCTTGTGACTCTAGTGAACTGGTGGCCACTGAAATATACTATGACCTTTCAAAAGCAAGCAAGATACACAAGGCATGGTTGACTGCTTCCCACGGGTTGCATGTAACTAAAGACCATTACAATTTGGTAATGCTATACAATAATAATGATACTGGATATATATACTTGGTAATAATACAATAATAATGATGCTGGAGATACAGACATATATAATGGATATAAATATTTTTATATAATCCATATATATGTATACACATATATATGAACTTTATTGTGAGACAAGTGTGCTATCATGCTTTACATGTAGCCTCCTCACATTTAATCACAAGCACCTAACTCTTCTTTTAAGAGAAAGGTATTTTCCTATTTTTAATTACAGAGGAAACTAATATTTAAAGAGAATTTACTTGGTTTGCCCTATACCAGCCAGCTATTAAGCTACAGAGTTGAAATTCAAATGCAGTCAGTTGGGCTCCATAGCCTGGCTCTTAACCACTGAACTAAACTAACAGAGAAGATAGCAGCAATAGTGATCAGCTAAGCCTTGCACCTCTGCCTGGGTATGATTTTAACACGGAGAGATTGGTCTTTTGGAATGAAGCCCTCAGGGATAAAGAACAAATAGAAACTTTGAAATGAATATCACTATGGCCACAAACAGAAGTAGGTTGTAAGTTTGTAAGAGTGTAATTTGTTCTTCAAGTACATCTTCCAACTTAGCTTTTAAGAACTTTTATGTCTCTGAAGTATTTGCACACTTATTAAGATGCTTTTTTTTTTTTTTTTTGGCTTTTTGAGGCAGGATTTCTGTTTGTAACCCTGGCTGTCCTGGAACTCTCTCTGTAGATCAGGCTGGCCTCTACCTCAAAGATCTAGCCTACCCCTGCCTCTGGAGTGCTGGTGTTAAAGGCATGTGCCACCACTGTCCGGCACATATTTTTAAAATAATCAAATATCTGAGTTTCTAACCCTGATCCTAGTTATCCATCATAGTGCAATATACAAGTTACTTTCTGTGTAATCAAAAAAAAATTTTTTTTGTACCTACAGATACCAACCTGGTATTTTCCATAGACATATATCATAATATTATGATTTAGGTGTCATTGCATGGATCTGGACAGTATATATGTATGCACACTTGTTTATCTTTACCATCATTCTACCCTCCTCACCCATCCGTGGTATACTATTTTTGTAGGTAGATGAAACAGCTTTTTTTATATTCTTAAAAATATAACTAAGAAGAAAAAGCCAGTAGGGCCCAACAGTTTACAAATGCCTTTAAATTCTGTCAATCACAACTTAGTTATTTTAATAACTGATTCCCCTTAGATTTTTAAAAACTAGCCACTGAAGGACTCCAGAACTTGTTTTCCTAACTGAAACTCCACATACAGGATTCACAGACGTAGTCATTCGAGGCACTAGCAGTCAGAGCCAGAATGAAGGATGTAATTGAGCAGTGCTCTGTAAATCAGCCTGGACATTGTTCTCTTGCTTTTATCTGTCCAGTGTGGGTTGGGTTCACTGCTGGGGAAGATCATCCAGACAGATAAAATACATAATCAAATTGCAAACCAAAACAAAGTCCTCTAAAAGGAATACCAAAGTGCTGTCCATGTGCTTGCACAAGTCCAAAATTGGCAATCACAGCTTCGAAGTACATGTGTTCTTTTTATTTATTTCATTCTTGAGAGTATAATACAATTATGGACCCCACCCCCAGGCCTCCTGTATAAACTCCTTGTTCTCTTTCAATTCCATGACTTCTTTTTTCGTTATGGTTGCTATGATAAAGACTCTCTCTGCAAAAGGAAAACCATGCTGGTATTAGAAAGCTAGCAACACCTTTTCATTTTGGCATTCGATGTGCTCTGCCATTTAGCATTCTAGCTATGTAACTATCAGACAACTCGGTGCTATCTGTAGCTGGCCAGGGTCACCTAACAGCCCTTTCCTATGCCAGTGCTGCACTATGATGGAATATTTTTTCTCCTTTATTTGAAAGTTTCTGTGATGAAAACAATAAGGAAACTATTGGATTTTTTTGGACAGGAAAAGCATTTTGAAGTATCAGCTAACTGAATGTATAAAGCCTCCCGAAATTCCTACCCAGTTTAAAAGCTCATTTTCCTCTTGCTTAGAGTTTGAAGGTGTTGTGTTTTGTTTCTAAGGCAATGGGATGAATGTGTATCCGAGGTCACTTACCTTTACCAGCAGAAGCTAAGACTTGTTAATCTGATCGTCCATTGCTCCCTGGACTGACAAGGTAATTTATGACTCTTTCAGAACCTTTTAAAGCAAAAGAATGGAATATCAAGCAAAATACAATTAAAACAAATTCACAATCTTCATGACAATTTTCATCTTCATATAGTATGTTTTGTGAATGAAAAATAGGAAAATATTTCTGAATCAATTTATTCAATAGTAATAGCTGAGCCAGATGTGGTGGCACACTCACGTAAACTAAGCAATTGTAGGGCTGATCAAGATGAAGATTTAGAGAACAGCCTGAACTATGTAAGGAAGCCCTGTTCCAAAATCTCAAGCTAAACCAACAACAAAAAAAATAATAAAAATATTATTAGGCATTTATCATGTTATTGCTATCAGATAAAAATATGGAAATGTTAGGTAATATATAGTGCAGTCAGCTCATGGTAGGGTGAAGGGGGACTATAAAAACCAGATGAAAGTCCAGAAAGGACAAAGTAGAAGATTCACACACACTACTCAGCAGGAATTTCCCATAATGCCCTTATACTTACCAGAACACAGCCAGTACCATGCAAGAGTGTATCTGACAGAGCCAGGGCCGGTGTTACTCTTGCTGCAATTTCAGCATGAGAAATGGAAGGGATCTGACACAGACTTGTGCACCAGGCCAATGTGATTATACTTGTTTCCTTCTATGTTTGAAAACAACTGGTGCTTTAATACTTCTGTCCTTACTTTATTGTTTTGTAATATTACAAATTGGCAATCCACCTCTAACCACAGGATTATAAATTGAGCAATCCACCTCTACCCACCCTTTAGCATTAACCCATATGACTCTAGGAGGGTCCTGGAATATTGTGTGAGCCATATCTCAACTTTCCAATGAAGACAAGCACCAGCTACTTACAGCCTCAAAGCATCTTCAGAAAACAGCATCAACTAAATGTAGGCAGATAATTACTGTGTTGGCCTACCCTGTTCTAGAACTGGCAAGAAAGCATCTGTACTTTTTAGCTGTTGCCTGGAAACAATTGCTGTTAATATCACCAAAGATTTTCATGGCAATTCATGAAGCGTTTGTCCCCACAGCTCTTTATAATATCCTCGTGAGCACAGTAGATGAAGATATGTGTATCAGGATTTTTCTTTTGGGCCACCAACCAGCTCCCAAATCATGATGCAGAGACATATTATTAGTTTTGAATGCTCAGCCTAGCTTAGGCACATTTTTGGCTAGCTTCTTTAACTTAAATTAACCTGTTTTTCTTTATCTACCTTTTGCTTCAGGACTTATTAACTTTCTTATGTACATATATCTTACTTTCAGTGCTTCTTAATGTCTGGCTAGCTGGTGTCTGCCTGGCTTCTTGCCCTGGGAAGCTCCCTCATTCTCTTCTCTCTTTTTCTTCTTCTGTTCTTTTTTCTGTTTCTTTTTTTCCCTCCTATCTATTCTCTCTGTCTGGCAGCCCTACCTGCTCTTTCCCTGTCTAGCTATTGGCCATTCAGCTCTCTATTAATCCAGTCAGGTCCCTTAGACAGGCAAGGTAAAACAGATGCATAATTAAATACAAATTCTTACATTGTTAAACAAATGCAGCTTAAACAAAAATAACACACCTTTACACAGTTAAATATTCTGCAGCATAAACAAATGTAACACATCTTTGCCCAGTTAAAATAATATTCCACAACAGATATGTTTATTTTCTACATTAATAGTGATATTCTCATCTTGTAGCACTTTGTGCTACATCACCTGTTTCTGATACTATGTATTCACTATGCTACTGACACAGTTTAGAACTTGAAGTCTTGTACAGATGTAACAAAATTAGGTAATGAGGAAACAAACCATGGTGTACATAAACAGATAGAAAAGGAGTGTGTATCTAAAGATTTCCTGTGTCCCGGCCTGCCGGCGGGCGGGACAAATCTCTCTCACTTGCATCCCCCAAGTAACCATACAGAGGCTTATATTAATTATAACTGCATGGCCTTGGCTCAAGCCTTTTGCTAGCTAGCTCTTATATCTTAAATTAGCCCATAACCACATGTTCCATGGCTTTACCTGTGTCCCATTACATGTTGCTCCTTGGGCTGCTTTCTGGTGTCTCCTTTGACTCTCTTTTTCTTTCTGTTTAAATTTCCCGCCTGCCCCTAAGCTGCCTTGCCATGGGGCAAATGGCTTTATTTATCAACCAATCAGAGCAGCACACATTCACAGCATGCAGAAAGACCTCCATAGCAGGAGTGGGCAAAGATAGCAGTAGATATACAGGTAGATTAATAAAAGAATATTCAATAGTAATATAATACAAATAGTTATCTTTTGGGTGGGTGAGATGGCTCATCCATCAGAGAATCTTGCCATCAAGCTTGATGACTTGAGTTCAATTTTTGGAAGTTACCGACAGAAAGAAAGGATTGAATCTTGTGAGCTGTGCTTTGACATCCACATAAGCACTCCCACACACAAACATACAATTAATTAAGTGTTAAAAACTCTAAGAATATTTATCTGACACTTTCATTTTCCTACTGCTCATGCACAGTGTTGGGTATTGAATGAGAAATGCCTCCAAATTTTCTCAAAGGCAGTCTTCAGTTGCTAGTGCTGTCTTAGAAGGTTGTGGAAACTTTACATGGTGGTCTCTATCTTGAGGAATTAAGTCATTCTGGGCAGGTCTTTTGGAAATCTCTGGCTTCTTTTCTTGTCTCGTTCTGTGCTTCCCAATATTCTTTAATGAGCACCTACTCTCTATGTAAAAACTCTTCCATTTTGATATTATGTTAAGTGGGATTAATTGACATGGAATGAATAAACCCTCCAACACTGTGAGCCAAAATAAATCTTTTCTTTTGTAAAGTGGATTTTTCAGGTATTTTGTCCCAGTAATGAAAAAATAAAACACTCTACCTGCACCATTTCTTCCTTTATACTATCTCAACAATATTTCAATACTTTCTGCTTTGATGTGCTTTTTCAATCCTAATGTGAATTAAAACCAGGACACTGTTAAAATATTCATATGGCTGTCAACATCTGTCTTATATGTATTTCCATTAAGCAAAGAACAGTTTCCTCTCATAAAAAGGGAAACCTCAGCACAGTCAATCTGATCCTAGAACTCAAATCAGCAGAGTACTGAAGACAATGGACAAGTGATAAAACTTTTCAAAACCCTCTCATTTCCTGCATGAGAAGTGACAGCCTACTGGCAGCTTCGCATCTTCTATGGTAGGAATATTTCTACTAGGATAATCAGCAAGCATTGTCAGTCTGTTTTCTTTCATCAGAGAGCTAAACCATTCTCCTCACACCATAGATTTGTTTCCAAGTCCATTACTACCATATTTTATATGCATTTTCTGTCTTGAGTTTGTGGCTCTTCCATTGTCCTGTGATATTTTTCCTACTTATTTTTACAAAGTAGAAAATCCAGAATTAAGAAGTTGATCATTTTTTACATGTATTGTTTATTTGCTTGTTTATTACTATTTTTCCTATTTTTTGTTTGTTTGGTGGCTTGGTTGTTTTCTGTTGTTGCAAAAAATGTTTCTTCTATGTCAAAGAAAAAAAGTAGAAGTGACCCTCTATGGTGGTTTGAAAGAAAATGAGCCCCTAGGCTCATAGGGAATGGCACTACTAGGAGGTGTGACCTTGTTCTAGTAGGTTGGAGGAAGTGCATCACTAGGTGGTGGACTTTGAGTTCTCAAATGCTCCAGCTAGGTCTAGTGCAACATTCACATTCTGCTGCCTGCAGATCCAAATGTAGAACTCTCAGCTACCTCTCCAGCACCATGTCCACCAGAATGCCACCATATTTCCCACCATGGTGGTAATGAACTAAACCTCTGAATTGTATGTAAGCCAGGCCCAATTAAATGTTTTCCTTTATAAGAGTTGCCATGCTCCTGGTGTCTCTTCACAGCAATAAAATCCTAACTAAGACAGACATCCTGTCATTCCCATCCAGACAGGATGGAGAAGTGTTTCCTGCTAATATATACCTTATTCTTGCAGAACTAAAAGTTAACTTGAATATTCTTTGTGCTTCCGTGACATCTTCATTCACATTTGACTCATAGGAATATCTCACTTAGCACTATTAATTGTGATCCTGGGTCCCTAGCATGAAAGCACAGTAGTGTACTAACCCTAATTTGAGGGTTTTAAACGCCCTTTTGTCTATACCAGCAATTTTCCATTTCTTCAAAGCATAGGTCATTCCCCCTCTGTACCTGTTATACCACAAAGTGCAGAAGAGGTGAGGGTGCTAACTCTCACCATTGCTGTAAAAAATCAGTTATTTCCCTACTTCACAGGCAGAGAAAGGAACTCAGTCTTTGGTATAAAAGAGGCACATAGTTACGTGTATATCAACAGAAAAAGGAGAGAAGAAGTCACTGTGGAGCATCTTAAACTAAATAAAAACACAGTCATCCTCCTTAGAATTGATGTTTTTCCCACATCTGTGGTTGGAGGTACACGTCTACGAGAAAAATGTGTAACACTGGACAAGAAAGTTCACTTTAACTCTTAACTTAGCTGAGTTCCTATCTTTGATTCTTTTCTTTCAGACAAACAATTTTTAAATTATTTTCTTTTGAGAATTTTATACATGAGTACTGTTGTTTTTTTTTTTTTTGCATTCTTTCCATCCCTCCCTTCCAATTTTTACATGCCATAGTGAAAAGCAGGCTATTGGAGTAATATTTTTTTTCTGTCACTGCTATGTTGCCAGCATGGTGACTGGAGGAATGAGTTAACTTGCCACATTAGCAGTGACAATCTCTGCCTCCAAGGCTGCAGTCATCAGACCGTGGGATTCAACTTTGCATTCATTGGCAGGCATGATGGAAGCAGTCAAGAAACATCCAAAGTAACTCACTATAATGACACCTTGATTCACTTAAAATACAGTTCAAATCATTAGCAAAATTTCAGAACATCATCACTACCTTTCCTTATTTTCCTCCCAGTCTCATCTACTGGCTGCACAGTTGGTGGCCGGTAATTCAGTGGTCTTGGCCATCTCTCCGTTCACGGGTGTATCTCGGGTTCTTTTTGTTATGAACCTCCACCCACACTGTCCTAAAAGATTCCTACTTTTCTTTTTTATTGAAAATAGAGTTTTTAATACATTTGCCCTTTCTGGCTTTTCCCAGATCCTCCCCATTTCTCTACCCACCTAAATCCACAACTTTTCTTTCTAGTTTTCATTAGGAAACAAATAGGCATCTAAAATAATAATTAAAAAATCAGACAAACAAAAGAACTAAATAAAATTTAGATAAGCAAAGAATAGGAAAAAACACAAACAGAATAAAAAAAAACAAAAAAAACAAAGCCAAGCTCAAAAAACACATACAGATGCACACACACACACACACACACACACACACACACACACACTCACACAGAAATTCCATAAAAGCATAAAACCAGAAACCATAATGTATACACAAAGGACATTTGTGGGGGAAAACGTCCTGACAAAGTATTGTGAGACAAAGAAACTCCAAAGATGTTGTTGAGTTCATTTTGTGTTGACTCTTCTGCTGGGCATGGAGCCTGCCAGTTAGAGTGGTGTGTTTCCCCAGTGACACTCTACTGGACCAAACTAATTTTTTCATTAAGCGACTGGCTATCAGTTGGAGGTAGCTTCTGTGTTAGGAATGGGGCATGTGCCCACTTCCCCTTTAATTCTTACCTGAAAGATGAAAAGAGCCTACCTACCAGTTGATATCATTATCTTTATCTTTCTTATGGTGCTACAACTTACATCATCAAAGTTTTTATCTTGTTCATATTTATACTCATATGGCCTGATTTGATGTTTGGAAAATGGAAGGAGCTCAATCAATTGTTATTTAAGTTGGCAAATAAGCCTGAACTTCTTTGTGGTCTGACCCCTCCATAGCTCTTCAAGTTCTTCTTCTTACTTTTGTTATTCTTTAATCAAAGATAAAATGCTTTATGATTTTTTATAAAAAAAGAAAAGTTCTTTTTAATAAGAATAAAAATCTGCCTCACTTGCAGTCACTTAATAATTGAACATGAATCTACTACTAAATAGATGACTCAGAGGTCTTTTTGTATGAAATGTAAGAAGGCAATAAATTGAGAACAAAATGTTAAAATAGCTAGTGAAGTCCAGATATTTCCAGGAAAATAATGCAAAACAAAAAGCTTTTTATATCTAGCAAATGCCCTTAAAGATCAGTGAGAGAGAAAACAGGACTTAGAAAATATGGTCTATAGAAATGTTTACTTAAATGCTACTTCAGTGTGGGAACAGCATTTGCATGATAAAATTGCCTTATTAACAGCATATTGGACTTCACTTTCCTGGTCTGAAAACAGAGCCAAGAAATCTCAATATTATTTCATCTTATTTTGTTTTGTTTTCTCACTAGCATAAATGTACACTACTTACGAATTTAATGAAAAATACTAGTGCTCCCTAAATGCTTAAACACATTTTCTTGGGTTTAGGAAACCACCTGAGTCAGCTCAACTCAGTATTTTTAAAGCCATAAAACATGTAACTTTCCTCACTCTTTTCTTTTGCTAAGGGACTTTTATAACTTCCAACATCTTAATTCCCTAAAAGATTCCGTAAACATGTTCAATCAGCTGCCAATTGAAAGAACCAATTCACTGGGCAGGGGAGCAGGTGTCACTGACTTCTCATTTAGAAACAGCTGGCTGTTTTTATTAAAATGATCTTCGTTAGCTACAGCATTGGAGAAATGTGCCAGGGGTCCAAGTGATCAAGGCTATGATATCTCTTTGCTTTGTCTTGTTTTCTGACCATGCATTACCCCTAACTCCCATAAGCCATGAGCATTACACTAGCTTTTGCTGACAAAGGAAATGAACTAAGCCAGATCCTCGCCAGTTCAGCACAAAATCACCCACACAACTGGAAAAGATAATCTCAAATGTGTGTACACAAAGCTAATTTTATCGTGTAACAACATCCTTGTATGGGAAAGACAGTTATGTTAATGCTTCAGCATTCCCATAATTAACATTAAGAGAGAAACTCCCGAGGGCTGCTTTAAAGGGAATGGAGAGGAGACAAATTTAGTCTGAGAGTTGATGATATTTGGTTAATGTAATTATAGAAGGCAAAAATTTCTAGAGATCTGCTCTTTTAGTGAAAATAACAACCTCTTAGTACTGTCCTAGATCAGAAGAGTCAGCAGATGTTAGCTTCACACTGAGAAAAACCATCCTGGGGAAAGGTTACTCCCTTACATCAACTCTGCAGAACCTCACAGAGAACAGTTGAGGAGGACCTTCGATATTCTGCATTCTGCTTCACAGTTCAACCCTGATCCTACTAAGAAAGTTGTTTAGCTTGAAGAAGGACAAACAAAAATAATCTATGTAGTTTATAAATACATATAATTAAAGTACTAATATTTATTAAAAGAATGTGTGGTAAGGCTGGGATACTTAGAGTTCTGCTCACAAGATTCATGGCTTCTACTCAGTGTTAACAATACCAACTTCATTATTTTCCAAAAATAATATTGCCAAAACTGAAAAATTGATATTAATATGTTTATTATGTTTATATACATATACACACATTTATACTCTGTGATCACTCACTGTTTCCATATTTTTTAGACACTTGAATCTTTAGAAGATTTTTCCAAAGTGTGTTTCTTCAGGTAATAATTACACATGTTATGAGCAAACACTACACTAAAGCTTGAAACAGTGTCCAATGTGTTTGTGTTAGGCGAATTTGAGATCTCATGCAGGATTCCCTTCTCAGATCACTATGTACATTTGATTCTCCAAGAAGAGATAGGAAGCAGTAGCTTCAGCAATCTCTGCTGCCACTCATCCTGATTCATACCCAACAAGCTTCTGATTTCAGCTCATCATCATCATTTAACAGATGCAAAAATAAAGTTTCCAGATCACAAAACTAAATAGTGTCTTAGTTCTATATTGATGTCTTAATATTAAGACATGCTATGTTAGTTCTTTTTTGTTTTATAGTTATTTGGGTATTTTTTTTCTTTTTTTAAGAATATTTTTATTCATTTTACATATCAACCATAGATCCCTCTCTCTTCCCTCTTCCCTCTTCCCTCATCCTGTGTCATGGACAAGGACAGAATCTCTAGTTAATGGAAAAAGACAGACCCCTGATAAGACAAGGAACTAGAACATCTTACCATCAGGTTGCCTAGCAACAGGACATTGAGTCAGAGCCCTTGACCTTTTCACCCTGTCAACATCAAGCATAAACATCGTACACAAACATCCTGTTAGCTTGCCCCACCCTATGCAGATAACAGCTTCTTGCTCCCCGCACCCTGCAGGAACTATATAAACCCTCCTGGAGAAAAATAAAGTTGCACCTTGATCAGAATCTTGTCTTGGTATACTCCTTTTGTGTCTCCTGTCCCTATCATTCTGTCCTTAAGGTGGTTGAGTTCCTGTTGAAGCCCTGCTGGCCGGGGCAATCCTGTCCCCCACTCAACATTCTGCTCCCAATTCAGCCCCCATTCCCTCCTCTGAAAAGGTAAGGCCTCCTATGGGGAGTCAGCAAAGCCTGGTACATACAGTAGAGGCAGGTCTGAGCACCTCCCCCTGTATTAAGGCTGTGCAAGGTATCCTACCAAAGATAATAGGCTCCAAAAAGACAGCTCATGCACCAAGGATAGAGCCTTATCCTACTGCCAGGGGCCCCCTAAGCAGACCAAACTACACAACTGTCTCATTATACAGAGGGCCTGGTCCAATCCCAAGCAGGCTCCCCAGCTGTTGATCTAAAGTTCATTAGTTCCCACTAGCTTGGTTTGGTTGTCTCTGTAGGTTTCCCCATCATGATCTTGATGCCCCTTGCTCATAGAATCCCTCTTCCTTCTCTTTGACTAGACTCTGGGAGCTTGGTCTGGTGTTGGTTGTGGATCTCTGTATCTGTATCCATCAGTTACTGGAGAAAGGCTCTATGATGACAGCTAGAGTTTTAACCAATCTGATTACCAAGGTAAGCCAGCTCATGCCCCCTCTCCACTATTGCTAGTAGTCTAAGGTGGGGTCATCCTTGTTGATTCCTGGGAACCTCCCTAGCACCAGATTTTCTCCATATCTCCATGATGTCTTCCTCTATCAAGTCATGAACACCGGCCGGGTGGCAGTGGCACATGCCTTTAATCCCAGCACTCAGCAGGCAGAGCCAGGCAGATCTCTGTGAATTAGAGGACAACCTGGTCTACAGAGAGAGATCCAGGACAGGCACCAAAACTACACAGAGAAACCCTGTCTCAAAAAACCAAAAAACAAACAAAAAAAAAAAACCAACAACAACAGCAACAAAAACAAAAACATAAGAACTTTCAGAGGACCGGAGTTCAATTCCCAGCACTCACATGGTGGCTCACAACTGTCTGTACCTCCAGTTCTAGGGGATCAGACACCCTAACACAGACATATATGAAGGCAAAACACCAATGCACACCAAAAAAATAATTTGGGTATTTTTTATAAAGTAGAATAGCCTTAAAATACTAACTATGAGATTTATAATATAGTCTTACAGTTTCTAATGCATGTAACTATTTTACTTATATCTGCTATTATCATATTTGTTCTCTCAGTTCCTAAGAAATGTCTGTTACATAAGAAATACTCATCAGATACCTAATTAATTTATTCCTGCCATATATAGACAGTCTTTCATTTCTTGAGCTGCCAAACCCCTATGGGCAATGTCATTACTAATTGTCTGAGAATATCTCTAGTGTTGGTACCAAGGAAATAAGACAAAGAACTCATAAGTATTATCCCCAAGAGTTTGGAAAATATGTTTGATAGAAGTCATAGCCAGAAAAGATGCAGAAAAGAGATCATAGAACAAAGTGCACATTGCTGTTCCTACCAAAACGATGCTTATAGTCAAAATAAGCAAATCTCTGTTTCTTGTAAGAGAAAATAGACACATTCAGACCTCTTGTTCTGAGATTATTATTGGTACATATATGTGAACTTACACTTTTCTAAGAGGACAATTTAATTTTCCTTAATAAATTTTAATTAAAACATAATTATATCATACCTCTTTCAATTTACTCCCTCTATTCCCACACATACTTCTCTAGAAGGAAAGCTGAATAAGTAGATTCTGTGTCTTCCCTAATACCATGCTTACATGGCCTTGCCTTTTCTTTTACAACTAATACAAATTTTCTTATTTTGGCCATAAACATAGCTTTGTGGGAATGACAATGCATACTTTTGATTCTAATCTCTTTATGAATAAATACATATGTGTGTATACATATATGTGTATGTGTAACTATACTAATATATAAATACAATGTGCTGAGTCCATTTTGTATTGATTCTATGTATATGTTTTCAGGGATGATCACTTGTTATTGGTATCTGGTTAGGGGGCATCCATCTATGGGAGACTGACTGATTCTTCCTCTCTGAGCACCCTAGTTCTTTTCCTAGGAATCTCTGAGATTTCCACTTACATGTTATGATGTCTATTAGTTGGGGGGCATATTTAGGCAGCCATATTGTTGTGGCATTGTGTGTCTAACTTCCCTGTCATTTCTAGGAGATACACTCTCACAGCAGATTCTATGGTCCTCTGGCTCTTGCAGTTAATGTTAGATAAAAGTGGTACATTCTCAACCAGTGTGTGTGGTACCCTGACCATTTATCAGGATATTTGATAACAATCTTAAAATTAACTTCAGATGTTTCCTTCATGTTGATATAAACTTAAGAAGGCAGAGACCTATAAGATTGTCACATATGGAACAAAGGAGACTAGCAATTCTGCCTAAACCGGATGAACACTGAAATAAATCTGATGCTATTTCTAATAGAGCACAGACCTTTGTGACATGTCATTGCTTAATGTTCTGCTTTACAAGATTGAGATTGGCCAAAGCCACTCACTATTCTAAGCAGGATCAATACTAAAAAGGATTTATTACTCAGTTCAGTGCATAAATCTGCTGTGATTACAGCTGGTTCTCAAGAACACCATTGAACACGGGAAAATTCCATTTTATTGTTCAGAGGAAGTAATGACATGCATTCTTTTTAAGAGTTTTATGTAAAGCAATTTGCTTTTTCACTGTAACTCTGAATGCTCTTCACTCCCTCGTACAGTCTCTTCTTAAGAGTGGTTTGTGGTTTTTTATTTTGCTTGGGCAACTTTAGGAGATACAGGTAAGACCCATATGGATCATCCCTGGAGGGAGTTATGATCTAGAAAGAAAAAAAATATGAACCTAAATAAATTATCACCCAAACTGCTAGCTGCCATAAACACCCTACAATAGGGTTATAGAGAGAATTTACATTGGGCTTAGAAATCATAGGCTTCATATGATTTTGTGAATTTGAAGAGTGTCATGAATGATAAAGAAAAATAATTGTTAAATATGTAAATGAATTACAAATGGCATATTCCTTTTTTAAAATAATTTCTTTTAGTTTTGAGATTATAATATAATTATATCATTTCTTCCTTCCCCTTCCTCCCTCTAAATATCCCATATATACCCATATATAGCTCTCTTTCAAATTCATGGCATAATTTTTCATTAGTTGTAGTTACATATATGTGCATATATAGAGATAGATTGTAGATATACACATATACATTTGTACATGTTTATGTATATATACATATATACATATACATTCCTAAATAATGTATACAACCTGATAGGTCTATATCAGTGGTTCTCAACCTTTCTAATGCTATGACCATTTAATACACTTCCTCATGTTGTAATAAACCCACCATAAAATTACTTTCATTGTCATTTCATAACTATAATTTTGCTACTGTTATGAATCATAATGTAACTATTTGTGCTTCCCAATGGTCTTGGGTGACCCCAGTGAAAGAATAATTTGACCCCCAAAGGGTTACAACCCCACGTGTTAAGAACCTCTGTTCTTTATGACGTTTCTTATCTGTATGTTCTGATTACTGACCTTTTAAAGGAGAATAATGTGTAGTAGAATGTGAGCAAATATGAGCATTGTGTCAGTAACCATGATTTTTTAACAAAATAAATAGAACGTCATCATCAACTTCAATACGTATTCCCAAATGTCTCAATTTCTCTCTTGTTCAAGTTTTTTTCATTTTTTTCTTAGCAGTTTACAAAATTTTCTTATTTTAAAAAAATGTTCTGCATATGTGTGCACCTGTATATATGTGTGCATGTTTTTAAAGGCTAGAAGAGGTGTTAGATACTCTGAAGTCACAGAATGCTGTGTGTATGTGAATTCTAGAAACTAAATCCAGGTTCTGTGCAAGAGCATCAAGTGACCTTAGCCACTGAACCATCTCTCTAGATCTGAGACTTGGTGTTTTAAAGAGGCAACTTGATTCTCCTGGTTATTCTAGAACCATTTTATACATCTTCAGCCAAATAATAACAAGGACTTTCACAGAATAGCAGATCCTGGCTATTTTATTCTTGAATGTGTTATGCTTGCTTACTTGACGTTGATATTAAAATTAAAAATAAATATTAAAATTCCAAGAACACCCATGTGGAATCTGATTATATATTAGAGCACAATTGGTTGAGAGAGTATGTCCATTCTTTGCTTTAGAAACAAATATACAAATAACGTATAGTCAAGACATGGATATTTAACAAATATTCAGCATTCCCATTAGGAAATAGTGTCTGTGATAAAAAATATAAAAATTAGTTTCATTTTGGAAGTTTTAACATTTATTTTTAAATTTTTAATTCTGCGCTAGTAAGAGGTTTACTGCCTTCTGTCAAGGATTATGTGCTCAAATTGGTTTACAGAAAGTTAATCAAGCTTCTCTATTTGAGCAAGTCAATCTTAATCTTATAAATATTAAAACATATAATGAATACCTTTTGTACTACCTAGAATACACTATGTCATCAACTATGTGACAATCAAGTTAGTACTCTTAAACATCTCAGGGGATTATCACTCTAACATACATAATTGCATATATAAAATAAACTATTAAAGTATAATTAGAAATTTAATTGATACTAGAAAATTTTTCATGTTTTGTTCTTGTTTTTATTTTAATATTAAAATAATATTCTTTATTATTTTATACATTGTATGTGTGTGTACATGTGTGTGCACATATGCTGTGTGCCACTATTTGTGCACAGAGGTTAGAGGATAATATTATGGAGGCAGTTACATTCTTCCACCTTTACTTGGGTGCTGTAGGATAATGCTTTTGTGCACTGGTTTAATAAAACGCTGATTGGCCACTAGCCTGGCAGGAAATATACATGGGATAAGCAGACAAAGAGAATTATGGAAAGAGAAAGGCTGAGTCAGGAGATGCCAGCCCACCATCCAGGGAGCATCATATAATGACACACAGGTAAAGCCATGGAACATGTGGCAACATATAGATTAACAGAAATCGGCTAAGTTTAAATGTAATAGCTAGTCATTAGTAAGCCTGAGCTAATTGACAAGGAGTTTTAATTAAAATAAGGCTCTGTGTGTTTACTTGGGTCAAAGTGGTTGCAGACTGGGTAGGACACAGGAAAACTTCCAACACCTAGGTTCTGGAAATATTGAACTCAAGTGGTCAAGTTTGGCAGCAGGGACATTTACCTCCTGAACCAGGGCTAAATATCAAACCAGGAACCTCATACATACCAGGCAAGACACTACTACTACTTTGTATCCATAGTCATTAAGTCAGCTTATAAAAATGATACTGAGTGCCATAGAGAAAGGTTTGATGCTTGGTGTTTGGAGAAACAACGAGGTGCAGTGTATGAGAACACAAGGTCTAGATACAGACTGTTTGTATATTCCAGGCCAGTTATTATAGTTGATTTACACCAACTAAAATGGAGGAAAAAGCAGAATCTTCCACACATCATTACATGTAAACAAATGATCAAACAAATTATTTTAGACATTAATTGACTTTCAATTTTTAAACATTTTTTGTAAACTTTGTATATGAGCACTACAGCTACCTCACTCCCACTGCTCCTTACCCTCCAACTCTTCCCACCTCTTACTCCTCCTTCCCAAATTCAGGGTCTCTTTAATTACTGTTGTTACATGCACATACACATTCATATACACACATGTGTGAACAACCTAGTGGGTCTGTTTAGTGTTGCTCCAGGAGAGCTCACATTCAGAGACACCTGCAATTTAGAGATGCCAGAACCATGGGACAAAACCAGGGTAGCAGCAACTAGGAAGCGGAGGTATTCTGACTCAGTGAGATGTATTATGTGTGTTGTAGCAAGCCCACTACAGTTTAGGAGACCGTTAAGTCCCCAAGTCTAACATAGAGCTGCACACTGTTGGATTTTTTTTTTATTGCATTGATCTATTTGTGACTGTGCCCAGGTTTTTCCCTTTGGAGTAAGAACATATTTAACTTGTGTTTTGGATTTTAATAAGAGCCCAGAGTTTAAAAACTGTATAATTCTGTAGAGACTTTAGAATTAGAGGAAGACTTTGAAATTTCAGGGAAACATGGATATTTTACAGAGGTCTGAGGTTTTGAAGACTGGATAGTTTACTTACTTATTTTATTTGAGATTATAATTACATTTTTCTCTTCCATTTCCTCCCTCTAGACTCTCTAATATCACTATGCTTGCTCTTTAAAATTCATGGTATCCTTTTTTAATTAATTTTTGTTTTACATCTTTAGATATATATGTTTACTACATGTAAAGTATATATATTTATATTCTTACACACAAAAATATACCCTGCTCTATGTACCCAGTCTATATAATGCCACTTGTATATTTGTTTTCAAGACTAAACACTTGGGATTAGATAATCAGTTGATGTGCTTTTCACTGGGGAATACAGTTTCTCTCACTCTCAGAATTTTTTAGTTGCCTGAAGTTTTTGTGTAGGGTCAAGGCCTCTTGGGCTTTCCATTGTCAACTTTAGCATGGTTATTGTTGATTTCCTTGTTCAACTTATGGTTAGGTAGTCACATTGGTGAGATTCTATAGGTACAGCCTCTGACACTCCCAGAAGTTCAAATCTAACAGCAAACTCCCTGGTTCTCTGGCTCTTAGACACTAGACATTTCAAAGAAACTGAAATTTTTGAGTGTTTGGCTTTCTTAAAGACTGTGAGACTTTTAAAAGTTATTTATATTCCATAATGTAATATTAATATGAGATCTTGGGGATAAACTAGAAAGAAAAGGTTTTAGTTAAATAGTGATGTATTTGTGTGTCAATTTGACAAGAAGTCATTTGTGCTTAGTATTATGTCAAATAGATACAAACTAGAGCCATTTCGTAAGAAGGAACCTCAATTAAGAAAATGTCCCAACAGATTGTCCTATGTGCAAACCTGTAGTGCATTTTCATGATAGATAATTGATGTGAGAGAACCCAAATGACCACAGGTGGTGGTACCACCTCTGGGCTGGTGTCCCTTGGTGCAATAAAAAATGAAGAACCAGTAATTGGTGTTCCTCTATGGACTCTGCTTCAGTTTTTACCTCCAGGTTCCGGCTTTAGTTCTCTGATCTAGCTTTCCTCAGGGAAGGACTTGCAAACTCTAAGATTAAATAAACACTTTCTTTCTCAAGTGGCTGATATCTATCTAACAAAAGAGAGTTTATTTTAAAACTAATTGGAAGAGATAAATGAGACCCTTGATTCTAATCAAGGGAACAGTTACCCAAAATGACAATATAATCCTAGACATATATGAACCAACCTCTGGAACAGCAAATTTCATTTCATGAAAAAAAAAAAAAAGGAAATGAGTTGTTACCAAATAAGAAAAGATAATCTACTGGTAATTGTAACTCAGAATGTTGTGAAATAATGGCTAGAGGAAAGAAAACATTAAATGGTTAAAGAAATTAGTAATATGTCTGATATTACATTTAAGAGTAATTAACAAATATATAAGATAGTTTAATTTTAGTAGAAACAAACTTTTATTCTTACTCTAGGTACTTTGTTGATAAAAATTATTATAGTCTGTGACTTTAATTTTTTTTTTACCAAAATTTACTAAAATAGGAAATACATGAAAATTATTGTTCAAGTGAGTTCAAAGAATAAAAAAAATCATTTTTTTTAATTCTAGATAATTAAACCATGTTACTTTCTTCTCATTCTCTTCATTATCTGTCACTTGGGAAGACAAAACAAACAAGAAACCGTAACCTTTCAGCTGTCAGTACTATTTTACCTCTCTAGGGAAGTTTTGTGGAAGAAAAAATACTGATAGGTTCATGTTTTTTATTGATGTGAGTTCAAAGATATGGAGCACAAAATTGCTCATCAAAATGTAAGAAAAGGAAATTAAACTTTTCTACCCTTTACTATATAGCTATTTCAGAACTTTGATATAAAAACCATAAATGCATATCAAAATATAAAATACAAAATATGTATGAAACCAATTAGAAAGACTTTGTAATAGTTTGGTATTTTACAATACCATGTCCTTTCTCAAATCAACTTAATAAAAATAGTTGAAAGCCAATGTTAAATTAAGAGTCTGAGGGTTGGTACAAGAAAGGCCAATAAAATTACCTACAACTCAAAGTTAATATTAAAAATTGTATTCAATTTTCCAGTCTTGAGATCCAAATCTAAGTGAAAATTATTAAACAACAAATCTGTTTGATTTGGAGTTCAATGGCTTCTCTTATGTTTTCTTAATGGAATCTTCCTCTTCTGTGTTATCAATATATTTTTTAATATATTCTCCTTCAATTTTTATGTGGAAAACTTATTAGAATGCCCAGTCATGGCAGATACAATTTAAATTCAAGCACAATATAAACTAATATTAAATATTGCTAGGATTCAGGTTGTCAATATAAACTATGTAAAAATATTCAATTGCATGTTCTTATAATGGTTTAAATACACACATTATTAAATTAATACTCACCATAAAGAAACATATTTTCTAAATTTTAATATCTTTGAGCCAGTCCTTTAAGCAGAATTAATTTTGGATTGTTATAAAGGTTTAAAGTGTGAGCCTAGGAAAATGTTTATCTTTGGTTAGTATAAAATATTCTAAATATAAAATCAGACAATGAAAAACTCAAGTTGATTGCAAAATTTGCTTCCTACATGATTTCTGTTATTTTACATTTCTACATATTCACTTCCAGCTACATTTAATTAATTTTCAGCAAACAAACCTGCTTTCATCCTTCTGAATCTTCAATTTATCCATTAAGATGTTGCCAAAGGGTGCATGGCATTTTATTTTCTTTTTTATGTAATATACATGGAATTTTTTATACATTAAGAATTATT
Source organism: Peromyscus eremicus (assembly GCF_949786415.1). NCBI lineage: Eukaryota > Metazoa > Chordata > Mammalia > Rodentia > Cricetidae > Peromyscus > Peromyscus eremicus. Next base: position 76,471,675 of record NC_081426.1, read on the forward strand.
AAGAACTGTGAGTGTAACAGGCACTCTATGTTTTTTATACAGATCTCATTTTGTAATCTATATATGATAGAAGTAAAATTTGATCTTCTTGAAAACAAAAACAAGCCTGTTGTGTATTCCTGTAATCTCAGCACTTGAGGAAGAGTCAGGAGAATGACAGCTTCAATACCTGTCTTTGCCATATAAGGAGTTTTAATTTCTCCTGTGCTATGTAGTAACACCCTGTGTCAAAAAACTTAAGAATAACTAATAAACATGGACTCTCAAGTTGATACCACATATAGAAAATCTTAAATTCCCAAAGTTCTCTACTATGTCTACGAATACATAGTAAACCATCTGTGATGGGATAGTATGGAGTAAATGATCCAGCCCACTTGGAACACAAGAGGCTATTATAGAAATGATATTCCAGTTTACTATACTATTATATTAAACAGATATAATAAGTGGCTAGAAAATTAAGCAATAGTTACTGAGTAGCAACTATCATCAGAAAATATTTATTTTATGTGGAGTATATTTACTTGCCTGGAATACACTGCTGGCCAATTATAGATCTTTGCATTTCTTAATACAGCCTAGAGAAATCCTGGCATAAAATTTAATTTTAAAGAACAAAATGATAAAGAAAAAAGACACACAAAGATGTCGGGATTCATAGAAGCAGCAAGATTAAATTTTCTCTAGTTTATTAGTCCTGGGGGGTGGAGGGTGATATATTTCTGTACAGAGTTGCTATTGATCACAACTGCCCAAGTTGCACTGAGTTCCCTGAGATGGCAAGACCAATTTTCCAATTTATATATCATAAGGCCAATTTATTCTTCACTCTGCAAGTACCTGTCTTTGGGCAATTTTCCTGATAATGTTTACCTATCACTAAAATAAAATTGGAGGTCAGTCAACAAAGTTGTATTATTTTCTGACAATTCTGCTGAACTGCTGGTGAGGGGAACTAAATCCTGCTTGAAAAGAGTTTGAGAATAATCAATGTTTGTTTTAGATTGTACCTATTCATGCTGCTGTTGTTTCTTTAGCCACTATTAAAGAAGTATTGGACAAAGAAAAGATACACTTCATATTCACATATAAACTCAGTGTGTCCAATTCTGTAACACTGAAGTTTATGAAATAAAGACTAAGGTCTATTTTCTAGATATATAAAATGTACTTTGGGGGAAAATGTGCTCACACAAATATCAGTGAACGTGACTTTATTAATTTTGTACGACTGGAGAGACGATCCATGTCTTATATTCATTCAGAAGATGCTGTTCATATGAACTAACAAGTTCTTAGTAGCTATTCATGTGGAGAAGGAAAGAATTAAACCACATTCATTTTAAATATTAGAGTTATGGCTTGTGGGTGGGTGGCTCAGCTGACATAGTGCTTCCCTTGCAAATACAAGACTTTAGCTCAATTCCCATGCCCCATGCAAAAATATAGGTGTGATGACACTTGCTGGTAAGGCCAGCACTGAGAAGGGCTACCTGGCCTCTGATCACAGTCTAACGACAAGTTCAGATTGGTGGAAGACATAGTATCAAAAACAAACAAACAAACAATGTGGACAATTCCCAAGGAATGATTTGTGAGGTGGCTGGCCCTCCATCTTCCACAAGCACATGTACACATATGTGCCTGTATATTCATGAACACACACACGCACATACACAGTACAAGTATACTCATAGTATGTTAAATACAAACATAGTTATATTTTATGCAAAAATTAAAAAAAATACAAAGTGAGATGCAAATGTCACAGGTTCTATGACATAAGCCTATGGTGTCAGACTGCCATGGAAACGCTTCTTACTGTGCTGGTGACAAACATAGTTTACACACTTCTCTATTTTTAATTTACAATTTCTTCTGTAATAGCTATAGTTTTAAGTACATCAAGTGCTATTCAAGACACAAGAACACTGTGAGTGGATGCATGCACTTTGCTAAAATGATGCCTCTTTTTTTATCTTTTCCAGTTTACAAGTGTTGTGGAGTACATAATATTTATAAAACCACTTAATTGTCCTCCAAACACTCCTAATCAGAAGTATCAACCATACTTGTGATACACATTCTTCCCACCACTGTTTCCTCAGCAACAAAGCAACATTCAACAAAGTCTTGAAGATCAGAACTTGACCCCAGAATGTGGCCAAGTTTGGTCAGTTGGACCTTTTTTTTCTGATGAATCCTATGGTAACATCTAATTGTTTGGGTGAGATCTTCCACTAATCCTTTAAGAGTGCAACTTATACAGCCATTTTGGAAATCAGTATGGCGACGCCTTAGAAAATTGGGAATCAATCTACCTCAAGAACCAATGATACCATTCTTGGGCATATACCCAAAGCATAATCAATCATACCACAAGGACACCTGCTCAACTATGTTGTAGCAGCATTAATCATAATAGCCAGAACCTAGAAACAACCTAGATGCCCCTCAACTGAAGAATGAATAATTTTTAAAACATGTGGTACACATACACAATGAAAAAAAAATGACATTTGCAGGCAAATGGATGGAACTAGAAAATATGACCCTGAGTGAGGGAACTCAGATTCAGAAAGACAAACATGGCATGTACTCACTTGTAAGAGGATACTAGATGTAAAGAAATGGATAACCAGACTACAACCCACAGCTCCAGAGAAGCCAGCTAACAAGGAGGACTCTAAGAGGGATGAATGGATCACCCTGGGATGGGAAAATAGATGAGATTTCTGGAGTAAACTGGGGACAAGTGAGGGCAATAGAGGGGAGAGGATGGGGGATGACAACATGAGGGAAGGGGATGGTTGAGCTGGGGGAGGGATGTAGTGGGAGAGCAATGAAAGAGATATCTTAATAGTGGGAGACATTATGGGTTTAGGGAGATATCTGGTGCTAATGAAATTCTCAGGAAGCCACAAAGATGATCCCAGATTAGACTACAAGCAATAGTGGAGAAGGTGCCTGAACTAGCCTACCCAGGTAATCAGATTGGTGAATACCCTGTCATTATAGAGCCTTCATCCAGTAACTGATGGAAGCAGATGCAGAGATCTACAGCCAAGCACCAGACCAATCTTTGGGAGTCTAGTTGAAGAGAGAGAAGAAGGATTATATGAGCAAGGAGGGTCAAGATCAGGATGGGGAAATCTACAGAGACAACTGAACCAAGATCGTGGGAACTCACAAAGTATAGACTGACAGCTGTGGAGCCTGCATGGAACCGGACTAGGCCCTCTATCTACATAAGGGGGACAGTTCTGTAGCTTGATCTGTTTGAGGGGCCCTTGGCAGTGGAATCGGTATCTATCCCTAGTGCATGAACTGGCATTTTGGAACTCATTAGCTGTGGTGGGATGCCTTGCTCAGCCTTGATGCAGGGAGGAGGGGCTTGGTCCTTCCTCAACTGAATTACCAGGCTTTGTTGACTCCCCATGGGAGGCCTACCCCTTTTGGAGGAGGGAATGGGGGTGGGCCAGCATGGGGGAAGACTGTGGGGGGAGCAGGAGGAGGGATGACAGGGGGATCTGTGGTTGGTATGTAAAGTGAATAAAGAAAATCTTAAATAAAAAAGTCTTTCAAAAGAAAGGACATTATTCTTTTTAGATTTTTATATTTCTGAAACAACAATATAAGCTCAAAATAGATTTTCATTTACTCTAAGCCATGACTTGGCATTTATAAAGAGAGTCTTTATTCCACTTTCTAATAAGGAAAGAATGCTAAGCCAACATTTTATTCTAGCAGTAACACTAGTCAGTAAAGTCACAGATAATGGACAATCTGTTTCTAGAAGACATATTTGATTCTGCCCTTTGTTTCACACCCAACAATCAACCCATCAAGACCTGTCTATTCCGCATACATATGACTGGACAACTGTTTTCTCTACTTCCTATGCTACCTGACTAATCTAAAACATCAGCATCATGCCTAGACAATGGGCAGTTTCATGGTCCTCCTTCAATGTTTATTTGAATAGCATATTGTGAAAAGAGGGAAGATATAGCAAAGAAAGTTATGTGGTCAGCACCTGTTTAAAGATTTTATTTTTTCTTCTATAACTAAAATAATTGCACACTTCCTACAATATGTAAATCTCTGCATTGAGTGACTCTAGCCTTTCTGTGAAATTCCTATTATGTCACAGTCCTTTAACATTAGATTTCAAAGTAACACCGTAAATGTATTAGAACAATTAACCTCAAAGCAAGGTGTTTACACTACTCAAGAACTTTCTTCATATGTTAACACATCTTTTTTACCTTTTCCATATAAACTGGATTAAGATTTCAGAGTAATTCAGTTTCTAAATAAAACTGTCTCATAAACTGATCTAAAATCAATCATCCATTCTTCTTATTTAAAGTCGTGTTTATTTATTCTATTTGTCAATTTCCTTTTCTACAGTAAGGACCACAGACCATCAATAAATTCATGCTTTTTCTCTGTTGGAGATGTTCATCTACTGTGAGGCTTCACACAGAGCAGTCATACAGTGCTTTTTTGTTAAATTCATAAACAGGCCAACCAATAACATCATTAAAATACTGGGTAGTTTTTAAATTTTATTTTTAAGATTACAATATTATTACATTTCTCACTTCCCTTTTCTCCCTCCAAACACTCACATATAACACTCCCTGCTCACCTTCAACTTCAGGGCCTTTTTTTCCACTAATTATTATGACATGTATATACATATAAATTCCTAAATATAACATGTTTAGTCCATGTGATATTATTTATGTATATTGGTTTTACAAGAAAGCAAAGCGATAATTGATATGGAATAAAGCAAAATATTAATAATTATTTTAAATTGGGTACATTCAATTCAGTCAAACAAAATAAAACAAAACAAAACCTGGCTAGATAAAATACTTTTCCTTGCAAACACAAGGATCTTAGCTCAGTGTTAAAAATTAAATGACTCTCTAGCTAGAGAGGCCCACAGAAACCCACAAAGATACCCCCACAACAGACTGCTGGCAATGGTCGAGAGACAGCCCGAACTGATCTACTCTGGTGATGGGATGGCCAAACACCCTACCTAATTGTCATGCTAGAAACCCCATCCAACGACTGAGGGAACTGGATGCAGAGATCCATGGCTAGGCCCGGGTGGATCTCTGGGAGTCCAATTAGCGAGAATGAGGAGGGTTTATATGAGCGAGAATTGTTGAGACCAAGGTTGGATAAAGCACAGGGACAAATAGTCAAACAAATGGAAACACATGAACTATGAACAAATGGCTGAGGGGTCACCAACTGGATCAGGCCCTCTGAATGGGTGAGACAGTTGATTGGCTTGATCTGTTTGGGAGGCATCCAGGCAGTGGGACCGGGTCCTGTGCTCATTGCATGAGTCAGCTGTTTGAAACCTGGGGCCTATGCAGGGTTGCTTGGCTCGGCCTGGGAGGAGGGGACTGGACCTACCTGGATTGAATCTACCAGGTTGATCTCAGTCCGCGGGGGAGGCTTTGCCCTGAAGGAGGTGGGAATGGGGGGTGGGCTGGGGGGAAGGGGAGGGGGGCGGGAGGGGGGAGAACAAGGGAATCCGTGGCTGATATGTAGAACTGAATTGTATTGCAAAATAAAAAATAAATAAATAAATAAATAAATAAATAAATAAATAAATAAATAAATAAATAGAAAATTAAATGACTCAACAATAGGCCATCCACAGAAGACTCCATTTAGTCATAAAAAGACACATATATAATAAAGAGATGGACAAATATATCCCATTCAAATGGAAAACAAAACAAAGCAGGGATGGTTCTGTCTACATAAGATAGACCTGATTTAAAAAAAAAAAAAACTATCACAAAGCCAAAAATTGAACGTTTTCCAAAATATACTGTGCGGTATACTGAAAAAAAAAAAAAAAAGATTCTGCTAAAGACAAACTGCTCAGGTACTTTGCATTTTATTATTTTATTTTAAAATCTAAATGAAATTAAAACTTTGTTAGAGGAACATTCTCATTGTAATTTACATTTTGCAGATGACAAGTGGGATGTCCCATAACTTTCCCAAAGTCATAGGCAAGGAGCTAATGGAATCAGTTTTCAAATTTGGGCCATCTCCTACCAAAACTGCGTCTCAGTACCTGGGCTAAGCGATCAAGCAGGACGCTTTCAGACTTCCAGCACGTGGATCTGAACTGAAAGCTGACAGGAAACCAGAAGGCAACTCCCCGACCTGCAAAATATGCTCTACAGTAATAATATTTTCCACCAGTGAGCTATCATAGAAATCCATAGGCCATGTGTGGTTTTTTTTTTCCTTTGGCCATTCTTCAAACATACTATTTACTTTTCTGTCCCTGTGGTAAAACATCACAAGGGAGGCAACTTATTTGGGCTTAAGGTCTGAGATGCTCAGAGTCAGTGATGGTGGAGCAGAGGAGGCAGCCGCCGCCGCCGCAGATGTGGTGACGGGAGCAGCATCTGGGGGCTCCTATCTTAGACTGCAAGTGTGAAACAGAGAGGGAGCACACTGAGAGTCGGACAGAGCTGGAAGCTCTCCAAGTGCGCCCCTCAGAACATCCTTCACTGAGTCCACACCTCCTAAGCCTCCCTGAACAGATCAGCCAACTGGGGACCCTGTGGTCCAGAACCCGAGGGGATGAGGCATTCTCCTTCAATGCATCTCGTGAAGGTACTGTCACTTGCTTTAGAGACGGCTTCTTAAACATTTAGAAGTAATACTTTATGATATAGATAGATATTAGAACTTTCTATTTAACATTTTAGTTTACTCAAACCCTTCAAATGTTCCAGTACACAAGAAAGAACGAAAACTATTTTTGTAGCAAAATATTTAAAATCACCTGGCCTGATAGACATACTGGATCTCGCATGATGAGCTTTCAAACTTTATCCATTGCCTACAATTTCTGTGACTCTTTGCCACTCACCTTAAAAATTCCGAAATTATACAATAGTCTAAAAATGTATTTTTGGTTTTACTGTGAAATTTCTGTTCTTTACACAGCATCATAAATATACCAATAAGTTCAATATCAACATCATTTTAAATTACCTTTCAGTATAAATATGGTATGTATTAATCTATGTGAAAATATACTAGAGAGCATTTGAAAATTTTTGTTTCATAATTTAGTATGTTTTCCAGATTAAACCTCTTAAAATCACAGGTAAACCATTTAAAACTGGTCTAAATGACAATACAAGAATCTTCATACAAATTGCACATATTTACTTCAGGGGTAAGACAGTCCTGTGGGGGAAATCTATCCTCAGCTTTTAAATGAAAGACTCCTCTGGGCGGTTGTAGTCTTTGTAATAAAATAAATTAAAATCCTAATTAGCAAGCAGAGCTCAGGTAGTGATGTTGCCACACACTGCATAAGAAACTACAGTCTTTTGAAATGTTTCTACACTCTCTAATACAATAAAATCGATAATAATTTCCTTTTATTTCATCACAGCTCCAAAATTATCTCTGTTGGCTCATTAAATAAAAATGTTAATGAGGTCAAATTAGTTTCTTTATCTTTAAGTCTAAACACAAGATTTCAAGCAGGTCTCTTGCTATCCTAGACCTGCCAGCCAGGAGGTTAAAAGTTGTGGCTATTTCCTGGAAATGTGTGTCTGTCATTAATGTAAGAGCAGCTTTGTTTTTGCCAAGAAGTGGAATCAATTCTCTACCTCACCTCCCACTGACACAATGGAGCCTATATCCACTTAGTCCATCATCTGCTCAACTCACAGGAGAATGAAACTAAATGACTTTTGTTGGAGAAAACACAAAAATTGAAACCACACCTGGAATTTTAAGACCCTTGTTTTAAAATTCCAAATCTAACCCTAAACAAGGCTTAAAAAGCATATCATCACTTTGATATATTTCTTTCTGATTGAAGTATCAGTATTGATATTTATGTCTTCCTAGATGTGCAGGAGTTAAACGACTCCTTCCCACAGAGCAAGGAAAACCTCACTGAGGAACAGATCTCAAGTCTGTGGGTCATGTGATCTTAGAACAGGCTCCTTCAAGTATTGCTCTGTTAAATAACCTCTGTTTATTCAAGAGTGAAGAAAAGAAAAAGATTCATTTCTGCTTCCTTTCATAATTTGAAGATGTCATACTGTACAAATTCAGAAATATTAATATAACTTTTTTCACTCTGATTGACCTTCAATAAAATCTAATTGACAAATTAAAAGCAACTAGAATTAAATTATTTCATTAAATTGTTTACACAATTCTGAGCACAATTGGTCCAAATAACATTTACCAGTATTTCATGACTTCCTTCATTTCATTTATGTCATGCAGACTTGTCATTTCAAAATCCAGCCACGACCAGCTGAACAAATAAGAGAAAGGCCAAACAGAGTGGGACCCAAGAATGGGGCACATTTGGAATGCTGGGTAGACTTGCTATATAAGAATCATATTATGATGTGTTGCATTAAGTTTTGAGATTTGTGTGTGTGTGTGTGTGTGTGTGTGTGTGTGTGTGTGTGTTTCTCTTTTGTTCTTTATTTCCACTATTTTTAGTTGAGATTCAACTTATACATAACTTTCCTCAAAATATGCTCGGCAGCTATGTCTCTAGCTTGTTACAAATTGAGTTATAGTATGTAATTAGATCTATATCCTACTTATAAAATCCCTGAAGAGATAATCTAACAGTCTCACTCCAAACACTGAAGCCTCTAGGATTTGGGGAGCCATGTAGCTGTGTCTACCGTGACCTTTAGCAGCTAGCTATTGCCGCCATTGTGGGGACTCATATCAAAATGTTTATCTGAGTAGCAAAAGAAATCTTTATACATTCCAGACAACATTGCACAATATATATATACACATTATATTATACTGTTCAAAGTATATTATACTGTACAACTACTTTATGAAAAGACTGGGTCAGCATTCCATTTTATAATAAAGAATGTGGCTATTAACAGCAAAATTGTCCCTTTTTGGAGAAATAAAAACCACAAAAGGATTTTCATTAAAATCATGAGATTATATCCCATTCAATAATTTAAATGTTTTGGGGAATTTGTATTTTCCCTAAAACTGCTGCTAGGTGAAAAAGTAAAATAAAATGGCTTCCAAGCCTAAAGAAAATAATAAATTTTGAGACATATGATCACCTGGTAATATATCAGTGAATATTATCGTAAATTAATCAAATATTTAGAATTAAAAAATCTTAACATAGTAACATAGTGTTGCAAATGTGAGAAATATAAAGAGTTACAGTAGCTGGAGAGATGGGTAAGAGGATTAGTGCAGTTGCTGCTTTTTCAGAGACCTGGGTTCAATCCCCAACACTCACATCAAGCAGCTCAAAAGCCTCTGTAACTATTGTTCTAGGAGATCCAACACTCTTCCTCCCTTCACAGACATGTGATACACATACATTTACTCAGACATAACAATACACAAAAATAACAAATAAATCTTTAAAATAATCAGTCAATTAATTAAAATGAGGCTGAATTTTAAAAATTTTCCCTATGAATCATCTATTTGGTCGCTATCTTTTTACAGCCAATTGAAAAGGCATCCGTGTTTCTCAGTTTTGACTGTGCACAAAATTAAGAACAGCAGTACACAAATGATGTTTGTTCTCAGACTCAGGTTCCTAAATGGCACTCCTGTGCATTCTCAGGAAATGTAACTCATATTAGAAAAAAAATGAATATATAGAAATGAAAACACATATATAAGTATAGTAAACATCAGAGTAATGAATAACTTCAAAAATATCATCGTATTACCTGCAGCAAAACAGAACAAGGGGCTGATTCTGATCACAACTCCATGGAGAAGTACATATTAAGTCAGAAATTCTCAACCTGTGGGTTGTAATCCCTTAAGGGGGTTGCATGTTGGATGTCCCGTGTATCAGAAATTTACATTACAGTTCGTAACAGTTGCAAAAATACAGTTATGAAGTAGCAAAGAAATGATTTTATGGTTATGAGTCAACTCAATGTGAGGAACTGTATTAAAGGGTCACAGCATTAGGGAGGCTGAGAACCACTGTGCCAAGTGCCACTCACTAAATCCATTTATACTCTGGGGGAAGTTAGCAGAGTTAAGGCCATCAAAGTCAAATGCTTTTTCTTTAGGTTTGCTGCTATGTCTCATTCAAATGAACTCCAAGAATAGATGCAATGTTGAGCATGGTAGAAGTGAATGAGCATGTCCTGGTCAGTCTGATATAATTCAACATTAGCTTTCAATTTAAAGTGAAGCTCCTAAAGATCTTAATCTGTTTTGTATTATTATAACAGAATAGCTAAAACTAGATCATTTAAGAAGAACAGAAATTTACTTTCTCAAAATTATGAAGGCTAAGAAAGCTAAGATCAAGGAGTCGGCTGGCTCCATCACATGATGGAAAATTAAAGGGCCAGCGAGTAGAGCATTATAGAAAGCCTCTGTGTTGATTTAGCTTTCTATGCTAAGACCCTGTTCCAAAACATAATAAAATATAACAAAACACAATAATGTCTGTGAATGTAGTTCAGTGGAGGCAGAATGCAGAGAGGAAGACAGTTTAAAAATCTGCATTCTTGTACGTTGCTGGTCAGCATATAAATAGTGCAAACCGCAAAAGGAATTATATGATTCCTTGAAAATTAAAATACATAATTACCACATGAGTTGAAAATTCCATTTATGAGAATAATGTTTATAGTAGCATTATTTATAATAGCTCAAATAGAAAATATTCAAATGATCATAGAAAAATTTGTGCATAGCTTCACTTAAATTATAGTTAAGTGAACACTACCAACAGCTAGTTGCTAAAGGTGACCTACTGAAGCACATCACATGGCCATGTTTGGTTCCTCATGTCGTTGCTGAGGTTTGAATTCACAGCCTCAGGCTTGCAAGCTTTCTACCCACTGAACCATCTCCTCAACCCTGTCTATTTTTAATAGTATTCTTTTTTGCCATGTGGAACATATTCAGCTTGAATAACTTACCTAATTATAAACTATCTGCCCATGTACTTAATTCTACCTCATCATTTTAGAGCCTAAATTTAGGCTGAAAAGCATATTATCATTATGGAAGAGAATGTTTTATTGTATATTCCATTTGCATATCATGTTGTATCAAAATATTCTGTTGAATAATTACATTTCCATACCCTTGAAACATATATTCATACACATATAAACTATACTAGATCTGATTGATCAGTCTTTTGTTTATTTGGGTACTAGATAACAGCTATAGATAAGAAATAACTCAATAACTTTAAGTACTGTAGCTTGAGATATCACTTCATATACATAACAGTTAGTGACCTCAGATTTATTATCTGCCTTCTGAACAATCCTCTATTCTTTGAATATGAAATGATGTTCATAAGGTTTCCAGTACTGTATTGCAATATTATTTATAACTTTCCATTGGCAACCAGTATATTTCACCACCTGAGCCTTGCATTGTAATCCTAATTGACAGCTTAAAAATGTTTTATAGAACTTGTCATTTTTTGTGATATTTTAAATTCTTGATATTATTATAGATAACTGATTTTCATTATGTTTGGTTGTTAACAAAAAAATTTTAAAAAAATATGTTTTTATTTACAGTTGCGTTCCTACGAAAAGGCTGGGACTCAGGGATGGGCCCTAGAGGCAGGACTCACTGTGTAGGAACAGAGCCACTCACCTCTAGGTCCGAATAGAGCTGGGGTTGGTTTCCAAGCCTCAGGAAGTGGCTGGGGTCTCTGACCAATGGGTATGGGGGCAGGGCATGTAGATTGCAGGGTCCGCTTGGGGGTCTTGGTGAGGGAGGGGCCTTCCTGCAGAAGCCCTGCCTGCTGGCCAGCAACTGGGGCCAAGTTGGGCAGGTGTTCCAGGGGAATGGCTGGGGCCCAGGAATGGGTCCTAGGTGCAGGGCTCACTGGGTATGAACAGTCACTCACCTCTAGGCCCGATGGGAGCTGGGGGTTCCTTTTGGAAAATGTCACAATTCTCATTGTCTACATTTAGAGTACTCATCCGTTTGGTTTTCTTGGCTTATCCTATTAATTTAGACACTTGGGATAATTTTGCTCAACATATAATCTCTTTACTTTTGACCAGACCATTTCATAATATTGTACTTTAAAACATACTTAGTGAGTTTCTTCCAAGGTATTTATTGTTATCACTGTCTATCAACAGTTTATTTCAAAGTGTGTAAGTATTTGGGTAGAACATTCATTTTCAGATACATATTCACAGCAAATAACATTGGCATATTTCCAATGTATTCTACAATTGCTAGTAGCATATATTAATATTAAAACCAAATCTTCAAATTGTGATATCAAGTTCACAATTTCACTTAAAATTTAAAGGTTTCCATTTATGCATCCACATGTTACTATGATGATCAAATGTCCGTCACCACAGAGATTAAAACTACTGAAATCTTGCTCAACTCCTTTTTTTTTCTGCTTCATCAAATTCCCTGTCCTTGTCCTGTGCTGCAGACATTAAAATCACAAAGTTTCGTATGCAGAGTAAAAAGGTAGATTTTTTTTAATGAAAGCATTGTCATCTATTAGAGTGCCAACTGATATCACGTCACTCTAGCAAATAAAATATCCATGTTTGATCTGTCATTGGAATCAAAGTTTCAGCATCAATTCTGAATTTTTTTTATCAGTTGGTTTTACTAATGGCTTATTTATTAAAAGTCTTTTAAAGACAAACTGAAGGATAGTACGAGGAAGACTCATCAGGGAGAGGAGGAGCGGCACAGCTCTGAGAGACGATTACAATCTGCAGAGGGTAATGAGAATACAGTCGCTTAGATTCATACCAATTCTCATTACCGTCTTTGTCACTACAATGGATTTGCAGTGCATCATTTCCCATCCTTGTTATAGTCTTTGTCAGAAAAATGAGACATCATCCACGCCATCTGCCTTTCTCACACCCCTCCCTTATGCTTTATTGTATTTTTCACAGATTGCATTAGAGGAATAAATTGAGTAGCTCAGATGAAGTCCATGGAAGAGCATTGATAACTATCAGAACAAAGTCCCACATTGTGAATCCACAGGCCATATAATGGAAATGCATGATCAAATAAGATAATCATAGATAAACATGCTGCTCTGAAATTAAAGTATATGCAAATGTATTCTTTGTGTAAATGACATAAGTAAGCAAACCATATATAAGATAACATAGTTGTTTGTGAGAAGAATATTGTGAATATAATTAACAAATCACTTGGTTCCCTCTCCCTTTCCCCAGCTCTCCCTCTCCTTTAGGATAAATACACACATGAGAGGACAAAGAAATACAAAGCTGTATTGCTTCACATTTTGCTTTTTATTATTGTTGTCATACTTAAATCTGTATGTTTCTAGATGAGCTTTAGGTTCACAGCAAAATGGCAAAAGGTACAGAGAATTTGCACATGTTCCCTGCTCTGACATCTTTACTCATTTCCATTTCCACTACAGGGAGGAAACACTCGTTGTAACTGGTAAACCTATGCTGACACATCTTAGTGCCCCAAAAACTGAGTTTACCTCAAGTCTAGTCTTTTTGATTTATTTCTTTTATTTTTTGAGGTTATAATGTAATTGTATCATCCCTCTTCCTTTTTTTTCCATCTAAACCCTTCCATATGTCTCCTTGCTCTCTTTAAAATTTGTGCCCGCCTTTGTAATTGTTGTTGCATACATACACACACACACACATACATACACACACACACACACACACACACACACACACACACATACATACACACACACACACACACACACATATATATAACATATGTACATATTCCTGAATACCCAAATGCAAACTGTTAAGTGTATACAATGTTCCATCTTTATATTATATATTGTATAGATTTGGACAAATGTATACCTGGAATCTACCCATGATAATTTTATCATTCAGACTACTGATACTAACTTAAGAATCCTCTGCGTGATCTGCCTATTTACTCATCTTCCTCACCAATTGGCCACTGTTGACCATTATTTCACTATCTCTACATTTTTTTACTTTCTCACAGTGCTATAGGGTTTGAACCATGAACTATGTAGCCTTTCAGATTATTTTCTTTCACAGGTTTCTTCATGTCTGTTCAACAAGATTTACTGCGGTGTGTTCCTCCTCATTTTGCTTGTAAACATGTTTTGGTGAATCTGAATGGTGTCATTATGGGGACTAGTGTACAGGTTCCTGTGGGGATATATTTAAGTCTTTTAAACCAACTTGAAGGACTGAAATTCTCTGAGCTTGTGATATGTATGTGTTTAGTGTCCTAAGGAAACATTAAGGATACGGTGCCCCTTTGCACCCATCAACAGGAAGGTTCAATTACTCTATGTCTTGATGAGCATTTGGTACTGTCTGTGTTCCAAATATGGGGCATTCAAATAAAGAGATAGTGGGATCTCTGCCGGGCGGTGGTGGCGCACTCCTTTAATCCCAGCACTCGGGTGGCAGAGCCAGGCGGATCTCTGTGAGTTCAAGGCCAGCCTGGACTACCAAGTGAGTTCCAGGAAAAGGCTCAAAGCTACACAGAGAAACCCTGTCTCGAAAAACAAAACAAAACAAAACAAAAAAAAAAAAAAAAGAGATAGTGGGATCTCACTTTAATTTGCAACTTAATAATAACATTCGAAGTAGAATTTCTTTTCACATGCTTACTTTTTATTTGTTTAACATTTTTTGTTGATAACTTTGCTCTATTTATTTTAAGTTGTCACTTGTCTTGTTATTGAGTTTTAATAATTTTGTGTGTTTAGTGCTTGTTTGTCAAATCAAGTTTATGGAAGCTATTTCCTTGTCACATGTAACTTCTTTCTTCTTCTCTTCACATTATCCTTTACAGAGCAAAAGTTTGTTGCTGTTGTTTTTTAATGCCAATGAAGAACAGTTTTTCTTTTCATTATCTCTTTCATGGATTATATATTTCTTGTGTATCAAAAAGAGTCATTACCACTGTAAGTCATTAGTACCTCTCAGTCTCCTTACTTGGCTCTCACATTACTCTATTCAATTTAAGACTTAAAGCTTATAATTCTTAGGCACCTTGGCTGAGAAAACTCTTTACCTCTATGGTTTCCAGCTGGGCTTGAGAATTAATTAGGCTTTAAACAGATTAGCAGAAAGAACAAAATATAAAAGCAGACAGATTGTTACAATCTGGCAGTCCCCATAGGAAAATGAAGACCCAAAGTGTTGATAAAACCTAAGCACTTTTGTACTGAAAAAAAAAAAAAAGAAGAAGAAAAAATAAGTAATTTTGACAAATTTAAACAAATGAGAGGGCGAAATACAATTGGGAACTGTTATAACATGTTCTCTCTAAGGAAGAATCTGAGACTCAGCTCTCTGTACCTGACGATAAAAATGTTCTGTTTCTCTTAGTAGAGGGAGGGCAGCTTTTGAGTAGGGACTTCATGTCCTGTTTTTGAGAAAATGAAGCAAAACCAGAAAGGCTTTCTTACTCATTATTTGCAAATCACTCATCACATTATAGTGGTAGATATTGAGATGGTATGTTCTCAGTTCCTTCAGAATCTTACTGTTTCCTCTGAAATCTTCAAACACTAGATACCAACTCTTATTAATAAAACAATCATTCTGAACTTTTTAACAAAGTTAACTCAATTAAATTTACAATGCTGTCACAATTTGTCCTTGTACAAAGCATATGCAGAAGGTAAAAGCCTAAAAGGGAAGTTTATTTTAGACAATAGGTTGCTGAAATAGATATCTGGTCAGCTAACACATGGTTGACATCAGACATCTGGGAGACCATGAGTTAGCTAATGATGTCTATCATCTCATATCTGGGGAACTCCAAGTAAACAGTGATGCCATCTATTATTTAACTGTTTGTAGAAAAATACCAGTTTTGTCTGCATTTTATATAAATACGACCTTGAGGTCAGAGGAGAGTGCCTTTACCTATTTGTTTTTGTTAGCCAGCCTGCATAGGCCTGTGCATGCCTGCCTGCAACATGTATGCTAGTCTTCCTATGTGCCTGTGCCCATCTGTGTTCCTGGGCTCAATGCTGCACCTGCCACTCTAGAAGCCTCTGTGATGGTAAATAAATTATATCTTATCTCCCTAAGATGCCTCCTGGCTGTTCCCTTCCTTGAACATCACAACATCACCTTTTTTTTTTTTTTACAAAGAAACCCAAAGTTTCAATAATAATTTTATTTTTTGCCTTCTATCTGACACGATTAATTTTGTCTATTCTGTGTAATTATCATGTATAAACTATATTGCCATCATGTATGGTTATCATGATGTAAATGTATTTCCTGGCTTAGTCCAAATGAAATACTGCACGACCTCACTTTCACTTTGTGTTGAACTTGTAGAAACAGAATGATGATTGACAGAGGCACCAATGCCTTCTCATGTCTCAGCTCAACTCTGCTAATCAACACTCTACTCTTAACTGTTGAGATTACACATGTTAGTCAGATCGTGAAGCATTTGTCTTCCTGCTCCTAGCTTATTTCACTTCATACAATAGACTCTACAGTAATACAAATTACAAGGCTTCCTATTTTAAGGCTAAGTAGTAATCCATTATGTGAATATCATATTTTTTTTTTAAATACAGTCATCCACTAATGGCTAGTTAGGTCAAGTCCTTATCTTGGTTATCATGAGTAATAATTCTAGTGGACATGAGAAGTCAGATGTAATTAACATATTAATTCAATACCTTTTAGATATAAATCCAGTTGTAACCTTACTGAATCTTATTCTAGTTTTTTGTTTTTCTTTTTCTTGAAACCTTATATTGTTTTACATATGGCTACACTATCTTACATTTATCACAACAGTGTGCAAAGGTTCCTCCTTTCCCAACATTCTCTTGAATACTTATTCTCTCTTATCCTTCTTTGTAAGAAATTAATATCCAAAATACATAAGGATTTAAAACAGTTAAATAGTAAGAAAATAACTCAGTTGAACAATGGACAGAGGATTTGAATTGATACTTCTGAAAAGAAGAAATTCAAATAGCAGTCAGATTTTAAAAATATATCTTATATCCCTAAAAATAATAAAATGAAAATTAACCAATAAAAATTTTCACCACATATTAGATTGTCTACTATCAAAAATGCTGACATAACTACAAACAGCCTTATTTTTACATTCATTAATGCTTTGGCATTGTATATTTACTTGATTTGTAAGCCCCCAAGAGCCTTGATCCTATCCCTAAAATTTACCCTCATCGTTATCTCAAGCACTAAGCATATTCAGACTCATGGGATATGTTTGCTTTATTTGAAACACATGGATTGCTAAATGCTACTATGTTATAGGACTCAGTCCCTTCAGCTGATCTCTCTTCCATGAGAATGAAAATCCAGGACTGAATTCAGAATCCAGGAACATCAGCAGCACTCATATCACTTGAGGTGGTATCAGCTGTATTGTGGCATATTTTCCATTAAAATCTAGGAACGATGTCACATGCAGTATCTATTTAAATTTAAAGCTATATTTATATATTAAAAATCAATGTGAAATGCAATTGTAATGGGAAACTTAAACAATAAGAAAGGTCACATATTTAAAACTCACATGTTTCTAATGTGTCGAAAGAAAATGCATAAATGAAAATATTTACAATAAAGTAAAAGGTGTATAAATGTATCCATAGGTGAAGTAGGATAAATACAAACACAGGAAATTAAAAAAAGTTACAGATTAAACCAGACATTTTTCTAATTATAGAATTAAGAACAACAGAATGAAGATAAAGTGAAAATGTCAGATGTATGGAGTCCATGGATAATCTAGCAGTACAGTCAAAATCCCAGTCAAATTAAGGAGAAAAGATTCACATGAATACTGAAATAAGTTCATATCATATAAACAGAAGATAAGGGATCCTGGTAATGTTTAGTAGACTTATACATATACAGAAATTTCATATCTAAAAAAACCAGAATTTATCAAAATTGGCATACAAAATAGATCTCAGAGATCCTATAATTGTTTTTAAAATAATTGAATCACTTTTTTAAAACCTCCCTGAAATGAAAGTGCTAGTCCAAAATGGATTTTTATAAAACTTATAAATTTGAAAAGAAATAAAAATGTTCAAATAATTATTATTACATGTAATTATACATTCTAATAAATACTATTGTTTCCCATAAAAACTTACCTAATATTTGAGGAATGAATAGTTTAAAATCTTTATATAATTTTCTAAAGAATACTAAATCTGAAAGTGATCTCCAGTAAATTTTATTAGTCTAGCATAATATTACCTTAAAGTATAAACAGGAAATTTAGAGCATTAAGGAAGCTTAAAAAATTTTCACAACGTTTCAATACTATTATTATCATGCAATACTTGTTAGAGGAATTACACCAATGCCTTAATAACTACAAATTTTAGAGGAAACTTTGACAGAAGAACATACTCATATCTTGAAGGATACAAGTAAGGCATTTGGTAAGATTCAGTATAAAAAGAGATAACACAACTATTAGATTAAATCAAGCAGCTGTCTGTGGGTTCACATCCTTGTCAAATGTCCTAAATAAAATTTAGAATGGGTATTTCAGATGATTAAGAACAAATGGCTATCTGGATTTCTTTATTGCATCAATATGATAATCTAATGTTCGTATTCACAGTTACTATGGGAAACAAAATTATTCTAATTATTAAGTAAAGCAAACAAGATGAAAAAATGTGCACTTTAGAGAAAATATGGGAGCAATAGCAGTCCAGATTACCTTATAGAAGATACTTAGTTTTTATTACTGTTTTAATCTTTATTAAAATTCCTTGGCACAGTCAAATTATACATTAATTTGTATATTTGTATGTAATTTGGAGTGCACATAAATCCTTTTTATTACACAAAAGTTGAAATATTTACATTTCTGTTGTGTTAGCCAGTTTTGAATTTAGCTTGCCCATTGTTTTCTCGGGGGACATTCTATCTTCCTGGTACTTCTGAGCCATTTATAACTTGTCACTGATTTCTACTTCTAGTAATGGGTTAAATAACACTTGTTTACTTTGAGTCTCACGTGGCCCCTGCTGGCCTTCAGCTTGATGTGTTGCTAAAAATGACCTTGAATGCCTCATGTTCCTGCCACAGCTTTAAAAGCCATGAGTACCTTTTAATTCAGTATTCTCAGCTGAGATTGTGATGGTATTGTGTTCCCCGAAATATTGTGCACACTAATAAACTTATCTGGGATCAGAGAACAGGACAGCCACAATATTAAACACAGAGGATAGGCAGTGGTAGCACACACCATTAACCCTAGCATTCCAGAGGCAGAGATCTACCTGGATCTCGGTGTGTTCAAGGATACAGCCAAGCATGGTGACTCATGCCTTTACTCCCAAGATGTGAACCTTTAATCCCAGGGAGTGATGGCAGAAGGCAGAAAGATATATAAGACGTGAAGATCAGAAACTAGCAGCATTTGGCTGGTTAAGCTTTTAGTTGGTTAAGCTTTTAGGCTTTGAGCAACACAGTTCAGCTGAGATTCATTCTGGATGAGGACTCAGAGGCTTTCGGTCTGAGGAAATAAGACCCCCTGAGGAATTGGCAAGATGAGGTAGCTGTGGCTTGTTCTGCTTCTCTGATCTTCCAGCATTCACCCCAGTACCTGGCTCCAGGTTTGATTTTATTAATAAGACCATTTAAGATTCATGCTACATGAGATGATTTTGTTTTTTCCTTCAGTGTCTTTCTTCAGTTAAGTTAGCATTCTTTTCATAGTTTCGTATTTCTGTCATGGAGTTTTCCATTTATAATGGTTTGTTTAAAAAGTATTCATTTATTTTTATTTTATTTGTGTGAGTGTTTTTGCATGCATGTTTGTGTGTGTCTGGTGTCTGTGGAGGCCAGGTGAGGGCGTTGGCTATCCTTAACTGAAATTACAGGTAGTTGTGAAAAACCATATGGATGCAGGTCTTCTGGAAGAGCAACAAATATTCTTAACTACAGGGACAGCTCTCCAAACCTTTTTTATGTTTATCTGTATTTATTCATCGCCTGTATTATGTGTTGAGAATTAAAGTCAAGGCCTTACATATGCTGGACAAGTGCTCTACCTCTAACCCTTGGCTATACCCCAGCCTCTAAGAGTCAAAAGTTTTCAGTGGATATAAATAAATTATCCTGTGATAAAAAGAACCACAAAGCAGAGGAGAAGACAAACTAATATCATCAAATGATCAATATAAATATGAAAGAACAATCATGGGAAATTGGGGCTGAGGAGATAGTTCAGCAGTTAGGAGCATTTGCTCTTGCAGTGGACCCAGGTGTGATTCTTGGCATCCATAAATAACACTTGTAATATTTTTCTTTGTAATGCGTAAGAACTATGGATTTACTCTTTTGAAAATCTATTTTGGCACAGTGCATACCTTCAATTAAAAGAATGAAGTAAAACTTCACGTTGGCTTAATTCAGTTAAAGCAAGGAAACTGAGCTGATGAATAATTTCCAAGTTACATATCTGCCAACTTCCAGGTAATTACACATCCATACAAACGGGTAAGTACCTATTGATACTATATTGGCTGGTATGGCCTGAATTCTTGTACCTCTTTAAAATGTACTTTAAATGGATGCCATGTTTTTGGGTGGTAAATGGGATTGGTATCATTACATAACAGCCTGTAGAGAGAAACCTTGACTTTCTATCACATACAGACCCATACAGAGGTGGAACCTTTCAAGTTTATTTGCTGGGTCTTTGATCTTACACTTCCAAGTCTCCAAAACTATGAGCATGAAAATTCTACAGCTTTTAAATTACCCATTCTTAGGTACTTTGTTACAGTAGCTAGGATGAACTAAAGGGTTTGCGATCTTACAGTATTGCATTGAGATCCTGAAAAGGGGCTGGAGAGCTGGATCAGCCTTTCAAGGCTGGGCTCATATCTAAAACGTCAAAATTCTAAAAATTAGCTGTCCTCTTAAGCCATTTTCATACACTTCATGTTCAAAACTATTCAACTGCGCTAGCACAGAGAAATAGAAACAAAGAATGACATTTTCTTTTAATTGAATGTGGGAAAGGGAAAAGGATACACTGGTAAAAGGTACCTAGTCGGATCACAGAAAAGAAAAAAGGCAGGAAAACAACATCTCTCCACTATCGATCACTTAAGGTATGTGGACATCACACGAAACCCCCTCTTAGTGTGCAGTGATGTAACTGTAATAGACCACTTAGGTAAGGAGACCAGAATCGTAGCTAACAAGGCCATTACCACACGTTTTCAGGACTCAGAGGAAAAAGTACTAAGAAGCTGGGATACCAAGTGATTTCACAATAAAATTGGTTTTCGCCCTGTATATAGCTTTCCCTTCTCCTAATATAACCAGTTGAAATTCCTCTGTAATACTCTACTACTAAATTTTTCACACTAAAGAGTTTAGTAAATGGAAAAATCTATAGTTCATCAAAAATACTGAACCTCAACATCTCTCTAAATCGGAATTTTCCCCTAGAGTAATATCATCATTATTGTTTTTTAAATCAACAAGGTCAGTAGTAAGAAAAATCAGTATACTGGGAACAGGAAAAACAACTGAACTTCTGGGACATGAGTTTGATTGAGCAGGAAGTCTTACAGGAGAGGCACAGTCACATTTCTTAAATTTGTAACGTATACAGAGGGCTAAGTCTTCCTTTAAGCTGACAAGCTACAAAAAGCTCATGTTCTATTTAGTTATTTCTAGTACATGATAAAGCAGTTAGGAACAAACAGGGAGGGGTGATATGGACTTGTTAATTGGGTAAGATGCAAGTGGGTGGCAGTATTGTTCTTCTGTTTGATTTTATCATCATCATCATCAACATCATCATTATTATTATTATTATTATTAAGACAGTCTTTCTCTGTAGCTAATGCTTACCTTGAGCTCAGTATCTGTGTATCTTAGAAAGGTCTTGTATTTACAGTAATGTTTTTTCCTGTCTGACCTTCCTGCATGCTGGTATTATGCACGCATATCACCTGTACCAAGTTAAGGTGTGGCTAACGTGTGAATAAAGCCTCAACCTTTATGACGAGTCAGTGTCTTCATACAAGGTTTAGGAACAGGCTTAGGAATCCCCTGGATGAACTGAACTGTGGATTCTGGTGTTGGAAGTTTGAGACATATTAAACGTATTCTTGAAGCCTAGGATTTCAAGAACTGTAAACAACATGAGACTGAGAAGGAAGAAAACAGAAAACAGAAGAAATCCGGCAGTGTTTGTGAATGTGAAGTGGTGGACTCTGAGACATGCTATGAATCTTTTGCCTTGACACACTGATCTTGACATGGTGTCAAGCTGTGTCTCCAGAAGCCAGAGCATTAAAGTCCACAGCAGAATGTCACCAGTGAAGCCTACAAGGAAAGACAGCCAGGCTCCCACATGGCTATTGGCAGCATCACTACATCCAGAGCCATGGTAAAAACGTTCCCCAGACTCATTGGCACAGTCTAAATGATGTATGTTCTCAAGAGTTTATTGTCCACTCCCCTCTTATCAGCAGACAATACCAAATAAACTATAAAAGATTGAATCGTAAAGCTGTAAAAATTTGCTGAAAGTATTCCTAGGTAAAGTTACAGAGAATATATAATACAAAAAGTAGAAAATTGCAGATGAAATTTCAGAGTACAAACATGAAAAGAGTCATGTGTCCACAGATGCTTTGATTTGCTCCTCCATCTAACATGTTTATTTCAGGCAGAATACCATCTTGGTAAACAAGGTGGACATCTTCATCCAAACAGTCACCCTGTTATTACAAAACTAAACTTTGCCAAAAATTACCTTTAAAGGGATCCCAAAGACAGAGGTTTCTAACAGCTCATTACATATATATGCTTCCAAACATGTGTATGCAGACAGGTGAATTACCATTCCTTACTGAGGGAGTCAGACACGTGACTTTATAACAGGTGCTTCAGAATGTGAGATGTTGTAATTCTCAAAGTCTGCCTTCTGGCTCCCAAGTGTTCACCCTCTAAAAATAATAGCAATATTTTCCCTTCCAGTTTCTGTCCTCGTTGGTGTATTTTTAGAGCTAATGAGATCACATTTATAATCCTAGGGAGTTGATGGCTTTCTTTCTCAAGGCATTAGTGAGCAATTCAGTGCTTATGAAGAAGCAATTTAGTGAACGGCACCCTAGTGGTGCAGGAAATATTTCAAGGACTATTACATTCAGAGAAATTGAAAAATGGGTGGATTTTTGCATAGCAGAGCCTGTCAATGCTTGAACTCTTACAAGTTTTAAGTGATAAAATAATCTCAAAATTGATCAGTGTATCTTCTACTAGGTGTAATTTTATTTTAGACACTTCTAGTTTATTTTAATTTCTTCTAAAATATTTTCTTCTGTTTAATTTGTAAATTATTGTTCCTTTAAGCTTTACATATTTTATTTGTGAAAAAGATATCAACATTTAAGGTATATATTGAATTTCCTATTATTATTTTATAACTTTTGGTTTCAACGGTTTACCACTTCTGTTAAATGTTTACTGCTGCTCTATAAAAGGAAGATATATAATATACATGTGTCAGCACGAAACAATATTCAATTAACAAAAAAGTGTTAAGTATGTGACCTAAATTCTGATCACACACAGTAATTTCTGAAAGCTAGAAACAGAAAATATTCTCAATGGGAATAAACATGATGACAAATTTCCATTCCCCCATGACATAAGTACACAAGCAGACTTAGCGTTTGTGTTATGATTGTTTTGTCTATTACTAGTCTTATTTTCTTTATGATACTTTTTCCTCACCTTGCTATCAGTTCTTTGAGAATTTCGTGATTTGACCCTGTTCACTGCCTACACAAACTCCTTCCAGATCCACTCCCACTTCCCTACCCAACCACCCTGTGTCCTCTATATTTCATTTAACCCTATCAAGTACAGTTTTTCTGTCTCTGTGTTCTTGGATGTTTGGCCTTCCTCTTTAGCAATGGTGTGTGCATCTCTCAGTCGTCATCAGAGAAGCATCTTTGTTTCAGTGAAACCTGTGAAGATTCATAGACTAGAGATGGAAGAATGCTCAGCCCATAGTTGGGTGTCTATATAATGCCCCGACTCCCAAAGCTTAGGGATCATTGTGGAAAGGGCGTGGGAAGACTGCAAGATCCAGAGGCAGAGGGGGACTACAAAGGGACAATACTTTCTGGATAGATAGGAACTCATACTATCAGTCTTTACATTTTGTTTAAAAATTACTTAGGAATATTCAAGATATTTTAAATAGAGTTACAGAGAGTAGAACTTAAGAAGTAAAAAAATGTTTTAAGATGAATACTTGTAACAACAACAGCAAAAGAAGTAAATTGACTCTCTGAGTTTTGCTGAAGGAACAGACTCAATGAAATAAAGCAATCAAAAATGATTTTCAGGTGCAAGAATTGGTAGGATAGGTCTTTAATCCAGCATTAGTGAGGAAGAAGTAGGTCGATCTCTATGAGTTTGAGTCCAGTCAAGACTACACAATGAGATCCTATCTAAAATTTTTAAAAATGTAATATATATAATTATATGTATAATATATGAATACAATATAATTGTTATATTATATAACAATACATTCTATAAATTATATAATTAAAAATAAAAATATATACATATATTTACATACACATACATATTTTTATAAAAACAACCTCACCCCTAAGAAAAGAACAGGTCTCCCAGGGACATCAACCAAACATGGTGTAATACGCTACAATAATACCAGACACAAGGCTGGACAAGGCTGGACAAGGCTGGACAAGTTGACCCAGTAGGAGGAAAAGGGTCCCACAAGCAGGCAAAAGAGTTAGAAACAATACCCCATTGGCTTTGCTCCCACTGCTCAGAATTTCACAAGAATACCAAGATACTCACTCAGCCATAGCATATATACAAGGGACCTGGGTCAGACACCTACAGGCTCCCTGATCTCTGAGAGCCCCCATGAGTCTGAGTCCAATGATTTTGTGGGCTGTGTTGTTCCTGTCCCCCCTAGTTCCTCTGATCCCTCCTCCCCTTCATCCAGAGGACTCCCTAGCTCCGCCTAATGTTTGGCTGTGGGACTCTGCATCTGCTCTGATCAGTCCTGGATGCTCTCTCTCTAACAGGCCATCATCTTCTGTAACCAGAAGGCCTCAAGTCCAGGGATTGGAACACCACCTTCGACCCACAGTTTGTCCTGTCTGCAGAGTGCTCTGGGACTGGAGGCTCACAAAATCATCATTAAAGAAACCAAAATTAAACTATTTGTAAAAATGTTAATCTCATCCTGCATATTCATTAGTTTACAGGAGGGCAGCCAAGACACTTTTTGTTTTTATTTTTCTATAGAGATCACCTCACCTATGCAACCTGGCTTTTATTGTACTGTGGACTCATCATCATTTAGACTTTAAACCTTGAGCAAGTTTCCCATGGTTGAGAGCAATAGGCAGGAGCAAATAACAAAGTCCTTACGAATCACGGCTCTGTTTTTGACAATTACCAGATAATTTTTAAAAGCCTATCATCTAAACTATGTTTGTGGTTTACTTATAAAAGGTTATGTGACAATTTGGTGACAAAACTGGTTACAATGATGAGACTAAAATTTAAAAAGTGAGTGCAGTCAGTGTTATTTGTCCTCAGAGAATTTCAAAACTAGAGTACAAAAAAATGGAAGAGAACTGAGGTGAGGAAATTATGTACAACATGGAGGAGGAGAAACTGAACACAGAAAACAAGCATGTTTCTATTTGGAGGCATCTTATTCTGGAAGTTATCTTCCTATTGCTCATTCGTATAAATTCAATTCTGCTATTTTTAGTAAACCAAATAGATGATTATACTTTCACCAGTTAATTTTTGAGTGCCTAGGATGTAGTAAATAAAATGTTTGTCTTGATCAGCTCATTCACTCTTAACAATGCCTCTGTAAAAGAAGAATGATAGCATACATTTTTTTTGGTGTGTATAAAATGAGAATTTAGAGCTTAATTGGGGGCTGGATCTGGACATACATTCCAACATTGTATCTAGTGTTTTCTTTCTGTCTTAACCATCGTTCTTTAGAAGTTCCTTATATACAGGATATCTTAGAAAGAAAATAAGAATGGATATTTAGGCTTATAAATTTCACAGAAAAAAAGCATATAGGTTTCAGTTTTACTTAAAACTATTATGTCTTTTTGGGTTTTATTATTTAAATGCCTTCAAAGAAACATTGCTCAGAATTTCCTTATTTGAAAAATATATTGAAATATTGAAGTAATTATATAAAAATCCATTTGGATTATTTTTAAAGTAGCATCATTAAAGCCTAAATGATGATGAGTCCACAGTACAATAAAAGCCAGGTTGCATGGGTGAGGTGATCTGTATAGACAAACAAAAACAAAAAGTGTCTTGGCTGCCCTCCTGTAAACTAATGAATATGCAGGATGAGATTAACATTTTTACAAATAGTTTAATTTTGGTTTCTTTGATGATGATTTTGTGAGCCTCCAGTCCCAGAGCACTCTGCAGACAGGACAAACTGTGGGTCGAAGCTGGTGTTCCAAACCCTGGACTTGAGGCCTTGCCTGGTTACAGAAGTTGGCATGTTAGAGAGAGAGCATCCAGGACTGATCAGAGCAGGTTCAGAGTCCCACAGCCAAACATTAGGCGGAGCTAGGGAGTCCTCTGGGAGGAAGGAGAGGAGGGATCAGAGGAACTAGGAGGGACAGAAACAACACAGACCCTAATAGAATCATTGGACCCAGACTCATGGGGGCTATCAAAGATCAGGGAGCCTGTAAGTGTCTGACCCAGGTCCCTTGTTATGGCTGAGTATGTTGGTATTCTTGTGAAATTCTGAGCAGTGGGAGCAAAGCCAATAGGGTACTGTTTCTAACTCTTTTGCCTGCTTGTGGGACCCTTTTCCTTCTACTGGGTCAACTTTTCCAGCCTTGTCCAGCCTTGTGCAGGTATTATTGTAGCATATTACGCCATGTTTGGTTGATGTCCCTGGGAGGCCTGTTCTTTTCTGAGGGCTGCAGAGGTGAGGTTGATCTGGGGAAGATGGTAAATGTGAGAGGAAGACTGGAGGGAGGAAAGGGAGGGGAAATGCAGTCTATAATACATGAGAGAAGAATAAAAAAAGTTTATTTTTGTGACTTTCTAGTTTATGTTTCTGCATGACTATATTCATGCAGGAATACAATCTGGTATTCATGGAGTACCAACTTGATTGTTTTTTTCAAATTCTTGATAGTTAGTTTTTTTTTTAATTAAAGAGAAGAACCTTAAGATTTTTTTCCAATAGGTTCATCTCCTAAGATAGCTGGTCACAGACCATTACATACAGTGAACTAAATTAACTGATGATTTGGGTGTTTTAGTTGTTGGAGACTTATCTTTCTGGTTGTGTCAACTGTGTCTGCTCTTACTCCCCATATCTTCAAAGAATATTGTAGTATGGGATTGCTCAAGGTATAACATATGTTGCCCTCTAGTGATTCATATGAACACATGAAAAGTCACATTGCCTGAGCTATACAGATCTGGGTATAGATTTATTTTATGTAAAATCTATGTGTAGTATTACTTTCCTTTATTTCATTACATGTTTTAACAATGTCTCTTTCTCACATTTCCCTTTGCTTTTACAACAATGTCTCAGTTCCAAGACAATTTCTGTTCTACATTCTTTATAATGTATATGGGTTACATATAAATATATACAAATATTTGTGTTCATGTGTATGTATATATATATGTATATTAAAAGGGAAAAAACATAAGTACAATGTGATAAAATATTCTCAATTAAAAAATAATTTTTATTTTTATGTTTTTGCTACATAACTATATTTCTGTGGTGTATATTTAACCAGAAAAAAAACATTACCCTAATTGTGTAACCAACTGAAAGAAAATCAATTTTCTTAACTTGGTATGGCCTCAAAAAAAATTGACAAGCAGAATTTATGGTAGGTTCTGAAACTATGCATATTGGTAGTGAATATATATTATTTCTAATAGAATTATACTAAATATACATCTAAAATCCATATATCATTTTTCTTAATCTGAATCATGAAATTAAGGACTGTGCTAAGGAAGTTGCCCTTATTTAGTTTCTCAAGTGTTGTTTTGTTTTTGTTTTTGTTTGTTTATTTTTTGTTTTTTGTTTTTTTAACCATTCCAATGACTGGTCCTTTTCCTTCGCCACACCATTTCATTGGTGGAGTGATCTTTCTACAATATCCTAATTTAAAAAATATCTGTAACATATGATATTTATTTTCTTTAACAGCTTTCCTTATCAATGTGCACCTTTAGGACTTTCATTTAAATTGATTTTATGTGAGTCTATATGCCTTACCCCAAGAAACTTCACTTGAAAGCAACTAGATATCTAAATAAATAATTTGGAATACACCATGGTTACCTTTTTTCTTTTGATTTCAATAAATATGAAATATTAGGAAGTATGTATTAATATTGAAGTTATTCACTATATTTTAACTTATATTTTGTTCACATTGGATCTTTCTTTAACTGTTATAACTCTGGTGTTCTTCATTACTACCAACATACCTACTTTAGCAGAGATGTCAGGAAAATCAGAGTTTAGATTAGATAATATGAGAGAAACAGAATCTCACTCAAGAATATTTCCTGCCGGGTGGTGGTGGTGCACGCCTTTAATCCCAGCACTCAGGAGGCAGATCTCCATGAGTTCAAAGCCAGCCTGGGCTACCAAGTGAGTTCCAGGAAACGCGCAAAGCTATACAGGGAAACCCTGTCTCGAAAAACCAAAAAAAAAAAAAAAAAAAATTCCTTTTGTCATGCCAACAAAGAAAATATTGGGAAATTTCTCCTTAATTTATGATAATCTCACATGCTGTCACTAGGAAAATGAAAGTAATACAATATATCACTTCATTAGTCATTTAAAAATTAGGCTTGCTTTTCGTTGTTAATAATTTATTTTGAAAATATCAGTGATAACATTTCTGACCTAATGAAATTAGAAACAAAGACTTGCTTGTCATTTATATTATAAACAAAACCTTGTGAGCAGTGACAAGAATGAGGAGCTGAACACTCTAAGCAGAGACCTGAGCACAGGGCTTCCCAGGCACTCTCGGAGTACAAATAAGTAGAGCTATAAGGTCAGAAGTGTGTGGCAGAGCCCAGAAATCACAAAATGTTCTCATTTCTTCCCTTTGCTGTTGTTTTTTTCTTGTTTATTTCCTGGTGTTTGTGCCTATTTGAGCTTTAATAACAGAATGCCTAAGACTGAGTCACTTATAAGGACAGATTTTTTTTTTTTTTTCTCACAGTAATGAAGGCTGAGAAGTCCATGATCCAGGTTCCTTAAATGTGTTCTCAGGATGAGGAGAATGTTGTGTTTTCACACACAAAAAGGCAGAAGGACAAAAGCAACAAATTTTTTCCTGGACCCTTTGCTGTGGCGTTAACATTTTTCAAAAGCTCCACTTCCAACTGCTGTGTTAGGGACTGAGTTCTAACACATTTATATGCCAGTAGCATAACCAGTGCTTATAATTGCCTGGTTAATTTACTGCCTTAGTTCCTTTCTAGCATTTGTTGTTCTTCCTTTGCTCCCAAATATTGAAGATCTATGGAGTACTTTCTTCATATGTCCTCAAATTATCCCACATCCAGCACTGCAATTTGTGGTTGCACTACACACTATTTGATCACGTTTACCAAATCTCAATCTTCAAACTCCAGCACATACCCACAATAGAAGCTAAGATATGGCCCCTGAATTTCTCTTTCAGGATTGAAATATGCACTCTCCCAGCTCCATGGACTATTGTAGGTCTTAGCTGAAATGATTTCCTAGCAATTACATTCAATAGAAAGGAGCTGGTTTCTCCAGTCACATCCCTTAGATTGGGAACTGTATCCAATAACAACTACTTGTCTTCATCAATATTGTTGAAATGAGTTAAATTTTATTTTGAAATGGCTATCAGTCCAAATCCACCATTTGGACAGTTGTAATTCCTTGAACAATCTCACCCTATGAGATGTGGATGGAGCTAACTTTTTCCCAAATAATTCTTCTTCATACAAACTCATTTCTAAACTCATATTTGAGGAAATATCACATTAGAAACAATAACCTAATGTACTAGATATACTTTGCCTATGAAAACACAAAGGTCTCCAAGTACAAAATATTCAAAATTAAGCTCATTATTTTTATGTAATATATGTATTCTCATTTATATTTTTATTAGGAAAATCACATCTTAAATTCCATAGTCACATATACATTTAAAAAACAAAAACAAAAATAAAACAAAACAATAATTATTTTATCCAGAGCTTGAAAAGAAGCCCCATGCATTTCAAGTTCAGCTCAACCAGCAGTCACCTGAGTCTCTCAATCAGAAATTTGGAACAGTACCTATCACAGAGACACTGAGTTATTCTGACTATAGCTTCAGAGTGTAAATAAAATTGAGGCAGGTATTTTGCTCCAAATCCGGATCAAGGAGAATGTGATGTCAAACAGAATTGAAAGAAAACCTATGAACCTTGCTGAAGTAGTCAGATTACAGAAGGGGGCAGGAAAGTAAATTGGTTGAAGAAATATAACTAAGAAATCATTGAGCCTGAGGAAGAAATATCAATGAGGAAGAGAAATCAAAAAGATGTCTGGCTCTTTCCCATTTCCTTGTATTCGGTTTGGTTTTGGAACCTGATTGTATAAGGCTGCTGTAAAACCTTACAAAAATATTATATTTACCACCAAATTAAACACTATAAGATATATTTCTTTATTTTGGTAAATAGTACCATAATTTCTCTTTCAGATCATTCAGAAACCTGAGAAGAACCAAAGTTCCTATATTATCTATCCAGAAGTAAGTATCTGAACTAGTACAGATCATAGATTATTTATTACTTATCTGAAAATACATATTGATTTCCCAAAGTTTTGGTCTAGTTTTGACTTCTTTGGTGCTTATTTAGGAGGGTTTTCACCAACATAATAATCTGATGGCACCATTCCCTTGATAAAAACTCTTCAGTGATCCAACCTCACGTATCATTAGCCTTCCCATTTCATGAACTTTTCTTTCTTGTTTCCCTTCCTTCAGACATCCTCCTCAGTGCTCACAGCATTTTCCATTCTTCAAGAAAACTCTTACTTCTTTTTAACCACCAGGAAGGTTAAGAGACATTTCACTATTTTATCCATCTAGCTCTTAAACTTTGCAAGGCCAGGAGTCATGCTGATGTTTGCCAAGGCTGCTTCTCCACATAACACACCTTGATGCAGCAGATCAATAGCTACTATATGAATTAATGGAAGCCCCCTCTTCATGTACACAGCCTTAAGCATTCCTATTCTGTAGCTTTTGATGCATAATTTTATCACTGTAATTAATTTATTGTCCTGTCACACCTTTGAGTGAATAACTCTCTCTTCACAGGAAAATGTTTTGAAGGCATATTCCATAAATTTTCATATTGAAAAAATATTTCTCAGAAACTAGCAAAGTACTTGGCATATTTTATTCAGAAATATTTGCTATATGAATGAGTAAACATTAATAGGGTAAAAATAAGAGATAAGCAACAGATTTAGATAAAACTTTCATCTCTCAGTATGAAGAATACCACTGTGGGATAAAATCCAGAAATGCCTTTCTTAGAACAATAAAAGCACCAGGCATGAGATAATGGTGACAATTTCCCCTGAAACCAGATTGTATGAAGAAATGTGGAACAGCACAAACAATCTGTGTTTACAGAAGACAGTTTGTTGATTCAGGAGCAGGAGTGAGAGGGATGCTGCATTATGAGCAACTGCAATGTACTCAGAGGGGCAAAAGTAAGAAAATGTTGAACGAATGACCATTTGCACACCATACTGGGCAATGAGATTTATTCCTGCATACTGGTACAATGCTGGTACCTCCTTCTCTAAGAAACTCTACCCCTCCACTTCCACTAAGTGAGTAATACCACCTACCACATGCTCAAGAGGAAATAACAGATGAGCAGAAGTTAAAAAATAAAAGGGAAGTGTCATTTGTCCCATTTTCCACTCTGTAGGTACAGTTCTATCTCGACGTGACATAAATCCATTTAAACTATATACAATTGTACACACACACACACACACACACACACACACACACACACAAATCTATCCAAGTGAGTCTTCTTGATCCTCCTCTTGAAGAACTATTCACAAACCCCAGGTGTATCCTGCTTTTCACATCTAGTTTCGAGGCCAAGTTTGGCCACCCATGATGTGCTGCTTCTAACCTTCAGACTCTAGACAGGACGAATACAGGCTACTACAACCTATAGGCTCCTCCCATGCCACTTTCAACCTCTCTGCCCAGAGGTTCACTCAAAACCTTCATACCCTTTGATAGATTCTAACCAGATGAGATGAATCTAATCTTCCCTTACACAGACCTTCACTAACTTCCAGATATACCCTCAAAATCCAGACTGTAGCAGGAGACAAATTTTACAGTACGATTCCCTGTTGTCAATCTGACTCCTACCTAAGCAATATACAACCTACAGCCCCAACCTGGCCAGCTAATTCTGTGCTCCAGATCAACCTGCTGGGTTCACGTCAAACATAGAACTAACAAAAGAAGTCCACATGGCCAGATCTCATCACCAAAATACAAAGAATGTTAGCAATCAAGGCAGTACATCCACAGAAATTCACCAGTCAGATACAAAAGTTCTCAAGTTAAAATTATCAAATAAACTCCAAGATATAATTTTTTTAAAAACTCACAAATTTCATTAAAGAATTAAAAGTTTAGAAAAGACACAAAGAAACAGCTCCATAAACTTAAAAAGAATACATGCCAGAATGATACCCAAGAAAACAAAAACACAAGAATGATGAAAGTGAAAACAATCCTGAAAGTGAAAACAGAATTCATAAAAGCAACAATAACATAGAAGAGGACTCAAACTATGTCAAGATGGCACTAAAAACCAAATAACCAACAAGAACACTCAAAGTAAAGCCTAATGAGTAGTATGAATAAAGCAAAAGATATAATACCAGGACCTGAACATAGAGTAGAGGATCTAGACAAAATAAGCAAAGAATATACAGAAGAAAGTTTTAAAACAGAAAACAGAACATGCAAGATATATGAGATACTATGAAAATACCAAATTTTGAATTATAGAGACAGATGAAGGAAAAGAACCCCAGGTCAATGATATAGACCAGATCTTCAACAAGAATATAGAAAAAAAACACAGAATATAGTTAAAACACCACATTATAAAGAATAAAGAAAAGCTACAGAAACCTGTAAGAGGTAAACAAAGAACAAAAGTCACATACAAAGAAAAAACAGGATCCATCTCTGGTACATGGCTGGCTTTTTGGATCCCACTATCTATGGTTGGACACCTTGCACAGCCTTGATGCAGAAAGAGGAGCTTGGAACTGCCTCTACTGAATGTACTAGGCTCTGCTGACTCCTCATGGGAGGTCATACCTTGTTGGAGTGAATGGGGTGTGGCTTGGACAGGGTGGAGGAGCGGGAGGCTGAAGGCACAGGAGGAGGGAAGAGGGGTGTATCTGTGGTTGGTATGTAAAATGAATAAAAAATTCCTTAATAAAAAAAGGAATAACCAATCAGAATAAGAGCTGATTTCCCAATGGAAACTTTGAAATCCGTAAGAGCCTAGAGCAATGCATTCCAAGTTCTAAAAGATCAGAACTGCCAAACTAGACTAAAATAACTAACAAAACTATTTAACATAATTGAAGGTAAAGGAAAAAACTTTCCATGATACAAACAGATTTAAAAAAAATGTATGCATCAGACAAAACCTAGAGAGAATATAGGAAGCAATAATACAAAGCTGAAATGAGGAATTAACACAGCCAAGAGGATGAATAAAGAAAGCAACTGAAGATACAGTTACTGAAACAGATAATAATACAGTGAATACAAATAACAACAAAATAAATGAGAAAATTACTGCACCAACACACACCTCTAAATAAATTTTAATAGTATTTTGCTCAATTCCATAATAAAAATATGCAGGATAACTGAAGGGATACAGAAATAAAAACCTATCTATCTACTGTGTACACAAAGCACATCTTAACTTTAAATACAAGAACCAAGATAAAATGAAAACATGGGCCAAAGTACTATCAGTTAGAAGCAAGAAAGCATTGCTAACTTAATCTGATAAAACTGACTTGAAATTAAAACTAATTGTGATAGATAAATAAGAACTTTGTTCCAATCGAGGGAACAATTACCCAAGAAGACATTACTATCCTACATATAAATGTATCCTACATACAAATATATCCTACATACAAATGCACCAAACACTGTCACACATAATTTCACAAAAGTTTACTATTGATATTATTGACATAAACTCATCAATAGGAGGTGATTTCAATAACCCATTTTCTCTCACAGACAGGTAACATGGAGAAAAAAGCTAAAAGGATAAGCATTAGGATTAAATCACATCACACATCAAATGGACTTACCATAAATCAACAAAATATTGTACCTAAGTACCGAAGAATACAGATTCTACACAGCAGCACAACAAAGTTCCTCTTAAGTATGCCACATCTTAAAACAAATAAGCAAAAAACATCTTAAAAATTTCAGGAGGATTTGAAATAACTCTTTGTATTCTAACTGATCATAATTCAATAAAACTAAAGTTGACAATACACAAATCTCTAGCAAGTACACAAACTCTCGGAGATTAAACAACTCATGTCTTAATCATGAATGTGCCATAAAAGAAATAAAGAAAGAAATAAGATATATTGTGGAACTAAATTAAAATAATAATGCAACACTCCAAAACTTCTGGAACATATCAGAAGCAGTTGAACAAGGGAAATTTATAGTTGTAAGTGACTATATTAAATAAATCAGGAAGAGTACAAATAAATCACTTAATAGTGTGGCTCAGAACTTTAGACAAACAAGAACAAACCAAACCCAAACCCAGTAAATGGCAGGAAATAATAAACAACACAACAGAAATTAATGTAAAAGAAAATAATACAAAGAATCAATGAATCTATGAGCTGTTTCTTTGAGTATATAAACAGAGACCTTTGGCCCAACTAGTCAAAAGAAAGAAATGATCTAAGTTAACAGACTCAGAAGTAAACAGGAAAATATTGCAAGAGACACATAAGAACATCAGGATATTTTAGGGGCATACTATAAAATCTTCTACTCCATTAAATTGGAAAATATAAATGAAATGAACAATTTTTGATTCAATCAAACAACCAAAATTAAACAAAAAGAAATCTCAACAGCCTAAAGAGGCTCACAACAAATGAGAAGATGGAAAGTCATAAAAATCCTTCCAACTATAAAAAGTCCAGGACAAAATGGATTTACTGCAGAATCCTGCCAGATTTTCAAAGATTTTAATCGGTATCCAATCCTACTTAAATTAGCAAAAAACAAAAACAGAGGAACTCTCAAGCTCCTTCTATGAATCCAGGAGTACTCTAATACTAAAACCAGGTAAAGACACAACAAAAAATAGAAGAGGCAGAGGAAAAGAAAGAGGAGGTAGTGGTGGGAGAGGATGAGAACCATAGTACAATATCCTTGGTGAACACATGTTTATAAATCCTCAATAAAATACTAACAAAACAGATAGAGATATAAAATCAAAAGACTATTGACTATGACCAAGCTGACTTTATCCCTGAAATGAAGGGATGTGATAAAGGGATGGTTCAACACAAATGAGTCAATAAATGTAACAAGCCATGTTAATGGACTTGAAGACAACATTCATGACCATTTCAATACAGAAAAGCAGTTGAAAAAAAATCCAATATACCTTCGTATTAAAAGCCCTAAAGAGATTATGACTAAAGGGAACATGCCTTTTTAGCAGCAAAAAAAGCTATGTATGAGAAACACAGATAACATCATTGTTAATGGAGAAAAGCTTGAAGCAATCCCACTGAAATCAGTAACAAGACAGGACCACCCTATATCTCCACCCCTTTCATATTGGGCTCAAAACACAAGCTGGGGCAATAAGGCAAGAGAAGGAAATTAAAGGAATACAAATATGATAAGATGAAATCAAACTATCTCTATTTACAGATGACAAGATGTTGTACATAAGAAATACCAAATAATTCTACCAGAAAACTTCTACAAAAAAAAATCAAATATTTCAGCAGTGTGACAGAATACAGACTCACCTGTAAAAATCAATTCTTTTTCTATACATGCAGAGGACCTGATGAAGACCCATGCAGGCTCAGAGCTTGTGCTTTCAGTCTCTGTGAGTCCACATGAGCCCTGATTAGTTGAATCAGTGTGCTGTGTTCCCCTGGAGTCCTCTGTCGCCTCTGAATCCTACAATATCTCTTCTCTTCTGTGGAGTTCCCTGCTCCCCGAGGAGAGGAACCCAATGGACACCTCCACTTTAGACTCTATCTACATAATTTCTGGCTGTGGGTCTCTGTACCAGCTCCCGTCTCCTACTGGAAGAAGTCTCTCCATGACAACTAGACAAGGCACCAATCAATGAATATAGCAGATTATCTTTAGAAATCATTTTTATTGTTTATTTTATTATTTTTTGTTGCTTGCTATGTTTAGTTCTACCCTAGGTCTCTGGGCTATCTGGCCTCTAGTTCCTGGCCATGCAGGCAAGTGTAGAGCTTGCACTCCTTCACATGGCACTGGCCTCAAGTTAAGCCAGATATTGGTTGTCCACTCCCTCAAGTTCTGAGCCACCATTGCTCAAGAACATCTTGCAGTCAGGACAGAAGTCAAATGTTTTGTGGCTGGGTTGGTGTCCAGGTTTCTCTGTGCACCAGAGACTGGAATGTGGAGATAATGACCCCATGGGGCACCAGCTCTATTTCAACAAACTATGTGGATGTTGTCCTCATCAATGGAGCCTATACTGGCTGCTTTCAGATAGCCAACTTCTGTCTTAGCACTACTCTGCATTGTTTAGAGATCACCACAGGATCTCCTCAGCCAACAAAGTCAACCCAGTCTCAACACTGGAAGCCTTGCCTGGCTCCAAAAGATGGCCAGTTCAGATTCCATATCCTCCATTATTAGGAGTCCTTACTAGGGTCACCCTCATAGAATCCAGGAAGTTCCCACTGTCTGGGTTTTCAAAATACCACCCAAGTGTCCCCCAATTCCAGGTGTCTTTCTCCACATTCGAACCCTCCATCTTATCCACCCCCAACCTAATCCCTACAGCTCCCATCCCCACCCAACCCAGATCCACTGACAAAATGTATTCTGTGTCCCCTTCCCAGTGAGATCCATGCATCCCCTATAGAGCCTTCCTCTTTATCTAACCTCTTGCATCTCTGAGTTGTAGCTTAATTATCATTTACTTAACAGCTAATATGTACTTATAAGTGAATGCATGCCA
Source organism: Peromyscus eremicus (assembly GCF_949786415.1). Classification (NCBI taxonomy): domain Eukaryota; kingdom Metazoa; phylum Chordata; class Mammalia; order Rodentia; family Cricetidae; genus Peromyscus; species Peromyscus eremicus. The sequence continues at coordinate 76,509,171 of NC_081426.1, forward strand.
TATTCATCTTTATGGAATGTGTTTGGGTTAACTCGTTCAGGATGATTTTTTTGTGCTTCCATCCATTTGTGTGCAAATTCATTGATTTTTTTTAACACCTAAGAAATACTTCATTGTGTGAATGTGTGACATTTTCTTTATCCATTCTTGGGTTGAAGCACATCTAAGTTTTATTACAGTTTCTGACTATTATGAATAAAACTGCTGTGAACATAGTTGAACAAGTAAGCAAGTGTCCTTGAAGTAGTATAGGGCATTCTTTTGGGCACAGGCCCAAGAGTGGTATGTATCTGAGTCTTGTGATAGATTGATTCCCAATTTTCCAAGTAACCAACATATGAGTCTTGTGATAGATTGATTTCCAATTTTCCGAGTAACCAACATATTGATTTCCACAGTGGCATATGGTTTTATGCTGAGGTCCTTAATCCACTTGGACTTGAGTTTTGTACAGGGTAATAAATATGGATCTATTTGATTCTTCCACATACACACATCTAGTTTGACTAGTACCATTTGTGGAAGGGGCTATATTTTTTCCAGTGTCTATTTCTGGCTGCTTTATCAAAAATCAAGTGTCTGTTGTCTTAGATAGAGGTTCTATTGCTGTAAAAAGACACCATTACCACAGCAACTCTTGTAAGGAAAACATTTAATTTGGGCTGGCTTACCGTTTCAGAGGTTCAGTTCATTATCATCATAGCAGGGAACAGGGTGGCAGGCAGGCACATGTGGTGATGGAGGAATAGCTGAGAGTCCTATATCACAAAGGAAACAGGAAGTTGACTGACTGTCACACTAAGGGAAGCTTGAGCAAAGGAGACCTCAAAGCCTGCCCCCACAGTGACACAGTTCCTTCATCAAGGCCACACCTCCTAATCATGCCACTCCTTTTGGGGACGGACCATTTTCTTTCAAACAAGCACATTCTACTCCCTGGCCCCCAAAGGCTTATAGCCATGTCATAGTGTGAATATTTCCATTCAGTTCAAACTCAAAAGTCCACATAATCTATAACAGTCTCAAACTTGTTTCAAAGTCCAAAATCTAAAGTCTCTTCTGAGACACATGGCAATCTCTTTAACTAAAATCTCCCTGTAAAAATAAGTTAAAAAAAAAAAACACAAATGTGCAACATATAATGGCACAGAATATATATTAACATTACAAAATGCAGGGAAGGGATCATAGCAAGGAAATATTCTACAAAAGCAGGACAAGCTGAGCAAACTCCAAATTCTGCAGCTCCAAGTCTGATGTCAAAAAGTTTCAGATCTCCAATTCTTTTCAGCTTTGTTGATTGAAACACACTTCTTTCTTCTGGGCTGGTTCCACTCCCTGTTAACAGCTCTCCTTAGCAGTAACCCCAGGACTCGGGCATCTCTAACATCTTTGGTTCTTGAAGCTAATCCAGGCTTTCACTTCACAGCTTCACAAAATGGCCTCTCCACTAGGCCTCCACTCAGGGATATCCCTGACACAGGTCTGGCCTCAGCGGCTTTCATTGGTTGTGGATGCAAATTTCACAACCCGTTTCTTCTGTTCTTAACTCTAAAGTCAGAACCATGTGTCTGAAGCTGCCAGCTTCTGCTCATTACTGGGGCTTCAACATGGCTGCCTCATTCAGTTACATCTTCACCAGCTTTCTGTCCTTCACTTCCTAAACTTGGCTGTCCTGAAACTTGCTCTGTTTGCTACACTGGCCTCAAATTCAGAAATCTGCCAGCCATTGCCTTTCCAGTACTGGGAGTAAAGGTGTGCTCCACCACAACCAGCTCTAAGCTTTTCTTTAGTTCCTTTTCACAAGTTAGGAATTTAGCTGGGTGGAATCTTGCCTGAGGTCACAACTCCCTTTATTCCATTTCTTAATCTATTTATCTCCTTGAATGCAGAATTTAGCTCTGTTCAAATTTCTGGTGCTCTTTTGCTCTTTATAATTTTCATTTTGTAATTTACCCTGCTCAGCTTGCTCCTTTTCATTATAAATATTTAAGAAGAATTAACACTAATAACCACATGACAGAGTCTACACTAGGCTGTTTGGAGATTCTGCCAATGGAATGCATCCAAAACTTTTCACTTTAGCCTCAGGCAGACTCTTCAGACAAGGGCAAAAGTCTTTCTTCACCAAAATATCACAAGAACAATCTCTAAACAACATATTAAAATTCTTCTCTGAAACCTCTTGAGTGAGCTCCTGAGAGTTCAAATAACTCTTAGCACCTCTGTCTTCCATGCTCCTAGTAGTATGACCCATCAAGTATTACTTAAAGCATTCTACTGCTTTCACAATCCAAAGTACCAAAGTACAAATTCCTCCAAAAAACACATGGTCAATCCTATCACAGCAATACCACAGTCTGTGGTACCAATTTCTGTTTTAGTTAGGTTTCTACTACTGTGAAAAGATACCATGACCATGGCAACTCTTATAAAGAGAACATTTAATTGAAGGGGCTCTCTTACAGTTTCAGAGATTGACTACATTATTATCATGGCAGGGAGCATGGTGACATGCAGGCAGATGTGGTGCTAGAGGAATAACTCGAAGTCCTACATCTTGCAGGCAACAGAAAGTCAACTGACTATCACACTGAGGGAAGCTTGAGCAAAAGAGACCTCAAAGCCTGCCCCTATAGTGATACACTTCCTCCAAAAAGACCATAACTCCTAATTTTGCCACTCCCTTTGGGGGCCATTTTCTTTCAAACCGTTATACCATAAAAGTGTGGATTTGTCTCTGGGTCTTTAATTTGATTCCATTGATCAACATTTCTGTTTCTATGCCAATATCATGTGGTTTTTATTACTATAGCTGTGTGATACAATTTATAATCAGGAATGGTATAACCTCTAGCAGTTCTTTTATTGTTCAGGATTGTCTTAGCTATCCTGGGTTTTTGATTTTCCTGTATGATGTTGAGAATTGTTTTTTCAAGGTCTGTAAAGAACTATGTTAAGATTTTAATGGGAACTGAATTAAATCTGTAGATTGCTTTTGATAGGATAACCATTTTTACTGTTAATCCTACTGGTTCCTGAGCATGGGAGATCTTTCTATCTTCTGACATCTCCTTTAATTTCTTTCTTCAAAGACTTGAAGTTTGTATCAAACAAGGATTTCACTTGTTTTGTTAGAGTTACCATGAGATATTTTATGTTGTTTGAGGCTATTGTGTAGGGTGTTGTTTTCCTGATACTTTTCTCAGTTTATCATTTATATACAAAAGAGCTACTGATTTTTTTTAATTTAAACTTGTATCCAGCCACTTAGCTGAAGGTGTTTATCAGATGTAGAAGTTTCCTGGTGGGATTTTTAGGATCATTTATATTATACTACTATATTATCTGCAAATTATAATACTTTAACTTCTTTCTTTCCAATCTGTATCCTCTTGATCTCCTTCAGTTGTCTTATTGCTCTAGCTAAAACTTCAAGTACTACATGTTATAGACATGAAGAGAGTGGACAACCTTGTCTTGTTCCTGATTTTAATGGAATTGCTTTGAGTTTCTTTCCATTTAATTTGAAGTTGCCTATAGGCTTGCTGTATATTGCCTTTATTATATTTAGGTATGTCCCTTGCATCCCTGATCTCTCTGGGACTTTTATCATGAAGGGATGTTGGATTTTGTCAAAGGCTTTTTCAGCATCTAATGAGATGATAATTAGGTTTTCTTACTTTAATTTATTTATATAGTTTATTTATATTTATATATTTTTTTACATTGACTGATTTTCATATGTTGAACCATCCCTGAATCTCTGGAATGAAGTCTACTTGGTCATAGTGGATGACTTTTTCTATGTGTTCTCAGATTCTGTTTGCAAGTATTTTTTGGAGTATTTTTGCATCTATGTTCAAAGAATATTTCTTAAAAGAAGGCAAACTTGATTTTATACTTTTTTTTTTTTTTGATTTTTCGAGACAAGGTTTCTCTGTGTAGCTTTGCGCCTTTCCTGGAACTCACTTGGTAGCCCAGGCTGGCCTCGAACTCACAGAGATCCGCCTGGCTCTGCCTCCCAAGTGCTGGGATTAAAGGCGTGCGCCACCACTGCCGGCTATACTTTTTCTTATGTAGAAGTTCAGACAATTAACCGTCATACACTTTCATATAGATTCTTAGATTGGGAAACAGGATTCTGTAATATAAATGTTCTCTCACTCCAATAGCAAAACATGCAACAACAATAGAAAAAAAGAAAACTATAATTAGGATTCTTTCCAGGCTTTACACTGAGTATAGTATAATAAGTGAGTGCTTCAGAAAATAGAGATCTAAGATGTATCATGCTGGCATAGTTATTAGTTGTGGTACTCTGAGCAATTAACTGACTCTCTTAATCTCAGTTTCCTTAAAAAAATGAGAATCATAAAACCCTATAAATAATCAAGAGTTAGACAGCATGTTATGTGTGCAGAAGGGCTAAAGAAGTCAATGGCATTGAGTTCAAGCATTGCCTTTATTACGATGCTTTTATTATTCTACTTATTTTTTGCTTCATGGAGTTTGTTAAAATTTTCTCAGATATTTTTGCAGATAAATATCAGGCCATATGAAAAGTATGGGGTATTTAGAGACATGGTCTCTCAAATGCCCATAAATGAGGATTCAACATGGTACTGACTCATTGAGCAGAGACTGTGATGGTGTCAAACTCCTAACAAATCTCCCACTTCTTACAAACAGTACCACAGAGCATGCAGAGTTCATGCAAATGTTGGTCTTAGATGACATCTATACCTCCACTCTTCACAATCAAGTAATTTCCATTCTTCACTGATTTTTATTATAAAATGGAGGAAAATCTCAGCTAGTGATTGTTTTTCCATCAATTCATATTTTCATAATGCACACATTTTCCAAAGCACTATTGAAATCTACCACATGCCTATAGATAAAAGGAAACAAAGCAATTTCATTCTCAACTGCACCAACCAGCAGTTAATACACTGCAGCTAAAGAAAAGGAATGCAGAGCAAAATGAACACTTCAATTCTGACAGAAAGATGCATTATAACCTGCAAGAAATTTTTTCTTCTAAGGACCTATAAATATTTTTTTTTGCAAATAAGGATGCTATATAAAATTATTTTGTTGGTTATTCTTTCAAATGCTGTAAATATATTAGGGAACTATGTATTTTATACTTCAGTTATATCTCATAGAAGTTACAATATTTTAATCCAAACATTTTAATCTTGCTCATGTATCTCCCAGTTGTAAAGGTATCTAACATTCATATTCATTATGATACTTCTGTCTTCATTTATGCTAACATATGTGGTAGAGGAGCACATGCAAACAGGATTTATTCTTATAATAGTTTTATTTTGACTGACTAGTACTGGCTTTAAACACCTTGATGAAGAGTTATAAATCCACATGCGTCTAAAATGTACAACTTTTCCTTTATTTAAAAACACAAATCTACTCAAGAGTGTTTATTCTGGAACTTTTACTCCTTTAAACTTTTAATGAGGAATAAAAATTGAGCTATTTCCTCTAACTGCAAACTAAATTCAATAAAATAACAATACACAGCTCACAAACATGCGTTCTCCGTGTGTAGCCCAGTGTTATTGGTAGGGACAATAGTGTTTTAAAGGCTTCAAATCTGAATATCCTATGTGAAACTTGAATGCATGTGAAGGTGTGGGTGTGTGGTGTATACCTGTGTGTGCATGTGGTGGGGTGTTGCACTTGCCTTTGTTATATGGAACCAGAGGTTGATTTTAAGTTTTCTCCCCTATCATTCACCTTGCATTTCAAGGTATTCTCTTTTACTGAAACTGGAATTTGCTCTTCCACAGAACTTCTGTTTCTGACACCTAGAACTTAAATTACAGATGGATAACTCCATATCTAGATTTTAAAATGAATGATGGGGATCCAAACCAACTCAGGTCCTCATGCTTGGGCAGGAAGCACTTTTTCCAGTAAGCCGTCTTCCCAGTCCACTATGTGAGACTTTAAGATAATAAATTTCACATAAGGAAACCAAGACTATCTTATAAAAAAATTTGTTTGGCTAGATAAATATTAAATTGAAAATGATTAAACATTTAATATTGTTTAATTTACTAAATTATTAGGACCATTAGAAATTATTTTGCAACCTTTAAAATTTATTTGATGCTAATATATTCCTAGCATACTTATATATACCAATACTATATTTTAACATTGTAATCCTGCGAGGATCTTTTGATATCTGGTATGTGAAACAATTTCAATATGAGTCAAAAATAAATGAACAAATATCCAAGCTAATACTGATCAAATTACCAAAGGACACCCTTATTTTTCTTTTTTGGAAGAAAATATCTCATTGTATATTAATATGAAGGCCTACTAATTTCAGCCATTCAAAAGGAAAGAAATCACTAAAATTTACACTGAATTAAGGTGACATCTATTACACATGTGTGCCTTAGTCAGCCTCCGATTTTTATTATCTCACAAGTAGTTTCTATTCTGTTTTAGTGTGGCATCTGAAATGGTCCTCACTGACGTCTTCCTCCTTGAAAATTCTTCCAGGTCTTTCTGGATCCCGTGAAATTCTTTGTTCTTATTGTGTTCCTTTAGCGTCTCTTTCACTGTCCCCTTTCACAAGTCTCCTTGGACACATTCAAATTTTGTATGTTTCTGTCCCTTTTTTAATCCCTCTTCCTTCTTGCTTACTAATTTGTTTACTCATTAAAGATATTTGGTTTTTGTTTATTGACACCAAAATTTGTTCTAGAAAGAGTGTGGAGAATAAGAGAAACAAGAATTCAACAGGTTTATACCTTATAAGTCTACTTACATCTTTAAATTACGTAAAGTAGGAATAGTACTGTGGGATATGTGAGTTTGTAGGTTTTATAATTCTCTGTCTCTGTCTCTGTCTCTGTCTCTGTCTCTCTCTCTCTCTCTCTCTCTCTCTCTCTCTCTCTCTTTCTCTCTCTCTCTCTCTCCCCTCCCTGTGTGTGCCCATGTGTGTGCACCTGTATTTGTGTGTGTACACTATGACATAGTGAAGGTGAGAGGAATGTGTCTAGCAATGTATATCAGGAATATAACATGTCAATGGTGCTCTGAAAAATGAGTAAGTCTTAGTTGATTAAAAATTTAAAAGGGCATTATCTAGAAATCAATTATTATGGGTGAAAACCCAAAGATACAAGAGAAAATATAATGCAGTGAATCAACAAACAATACAAGAAAATAAACATATCAGAATGCCTAAAGCAGAGCCCATAGTTATGGGTTGAGAGTAAGGTTGGGGTTAAAGTTGCTCTGGTACTCTAGTCTTTGCCAGGAGTAGAGTTGAATGAACTGCTAACACAGAGTCTTAAGCATAGCAAAGCAGCAGCCAGAAGGTGGAGAGAGTTCAATGAAGATTCCAGGAGAAGAGGCTTTACATAGACTACAGAACAAGGAATCTATAAAGATTGCGGAAGAAATCCAGTAAATTGATATCTGAAACTATGGAAAACAAAGGGCTCTAACAAGCCAAAATTGACTGAGCTGCACAGTCTGGTCACTAGAAATGTTTTATAAATCCAGCAGGAGTGAGTAAATAATATTAATGAAGAGCTATAATTCAAAAGAAGCTGAGATTCCTCACACCCTACACTAAGAGCTACACTAAAGAAAAGTTTTTTACCCTTTGTGTTAAAGTTAACCATAAGGGAGCTGAATTACGCCTATCTATGATGTGCATCTCAATAGAGCAAGAAAACCCTCGTCCAATTGGGAAAACAGAATTTTCTTATGCAAACAAACCCAATCTAGCCTTTCTTGTTTACCCATTTCCCATGCCTAGAAAAGAATATCATCATTAATTTAGGACTGAATTAAAAAAAAGAAAAACATTCTTCGACATTTGCCTCTGTCTTAACCTCACAGCCTATCAATTGTTAATTGTTAATTTTTCTTCCCCAAAGTACGTAAACTCTGTTTTCGCTTTTAAATCTCCATAGGAAACTCCTGCAGTGAAAAACATGAATGTTTTATGTATTGATCATTGCAACAGCATCTAACATATGCCCTTGTCTTTTTATTTTTCCTTCATTAGTTTAGCAATACCATGGCCACAGAACACTTCAAGAAACAAATCCAATGGGCCACAGCAGGTTATTAGTTAGGAATTCTATTGCTGTGACAAAGACCATGACCAAGAACAACTTTAGAAAGAAAAGGTCTACTTCACCTGTTTCATCTTTCATTTCCAGGTTAACAGTCCACTATGGAGGGAAGTCAGAGCAGGAACTAAAGCACAGGCCATGGGGAGGAGTGCTATTGAAAGCTTTTCTCCTAAGGCTTCCTCAACTTGACTTTTTATAGCACCCATGACAAACAGCTTAGAGGGGGTGCTGCCCACAGTAAACTGGGTCCTTTCACATCAATTATTAATCAGGAAAATGTACCTCAGTCTTGTTGATAGGCTAATCTGATGGAAACATTTTCTCAAACAAGATTCTCTCTTCTCAAATGACTCCAGCTTGGGTTAAGCTGACATAAAACTAGCCAAAACAGCAGTCTGCCTGTTGAGTCAGATGCCAGTTCATGATATGAAACAATTTCACGACATTCCATTCCCATTCTAAAGCAATTAAGCTTGCTGACAGTATCTAAATTCATGGTTTTTTAGACTTCTAGATCTTTACATTCATTTCTCTAAGCACAAATTGGCATGTGACCCTGCTTTCTTCCCTTCCAGAATGACTCTAATCATCTTCTTTTGTTCAAATCAGTTTCACAATTTTTGGCAGTTAACATGAAGCACAGCTATCATTTCCAAGGGTAAAAGATGCGATATTTTATACAGGGCCAGGGATTAGTAATGAAGGCCCAGGTGTGTTGGATAAGGTTTCCCAAGTAACACATTACAATGTGGAAAGGATTACACAAATTTATTCATAGAACAAAAGATAGCAACAAATCAATGCATTTACTGCCAAATACTCTGGTGGCAAGAGCAGGTAGATGGTTCACAGAATACAGGAAAAACTCTACTACATATCTATAATGTTGTCCATTGACTTTTGGTGTTATGGGAAAGGAGAGTTCTATAATACATTCAAAACACTGTACCTGATAGTAGAAGCAGTGTTAGCTCATATACAAAATTAGACATTAAATGCCTATTAATATTGATAAAGACATCCTCTGGAACTGCAACATCGCAATCCTGATTCCCCTATAGCTGGAATGGCACTTGTAATCCACCAAGTGGGTGCTTGCAATTGAACCTTAGTCCCCTAAAGGAGCAATATAACTCTTAGCCTCTGAAATATCACTTCATCTATGATAGGAAAACAGTTTAAATGTGAAGAAGGAAGCCCAAGTCAGGGGCAGTTATAACGAAAACATGATTAGTGACCCAGTAATTCCTTTATAAGAAGATAATAAATGTTTTCTATTGGGGTTTGAATTGAGGTTATAAAAGCATATAATGAATTTGTGACATGGGCACGGGAACATCTAATGTTAATATTGTCTAATAAAGGAATTTGGAATGGCAACAAATGTGGGAAGGAACTCAAAAATGCCTGTGACCTTCCTTAATTTCTAGAAAATTGTTGGGGTAAATGGATGTTCCCACACCTCAGGTGTTTATTCTGAAGAAAATTGAACATGCTGGTCTGTGAAGAAGACTTCTCTGCTGAACTGTAAATTCATACTCTGTTATCAAGGGACTTGTAATAATAAATAAAGCCTTGTCATGAACATTACACTCAAATGGCCAGCTGCCTTGAGTCACTGGGTTTCCTGTTTCATTTCTTCCAGCATTAATTAGAAGAGGCGACTTGGCCAACCTACCAGTGTTTCCAAAAGAGATAGACCTTAGGTTCAGAAGAATAAGTAGGAATGTGCCTAGTAAGGAAGCTGAGAGCTTTAGGAAATTTGTACAATTGATTTTTTGTAGTACCCTTTGTTCATTTAACCATCAATCCAAAGGACTGAAGATTGTAGGAACAATAGAAATTCTGTACAATAGAATGCATTCTCAAATAGGTTAAAATATTTGTCTTCTAAAGTGAGTTCCACAATCACCATGTAATTCATTGGGAATGCTCAAGTAGAAATAATTATTTTTAATACAAATTTTTCTACTGCTAGGGTGGTAGCTTTCTCACAAGGGAAGGCATTTAACCAATGAGCAAACATCAAAACTTATTATAAAACATATTTTTATCCTTGCCTCAAAGGAATATGAATAAAATGTAATCACCAGGTTCCAAATAACAAACACATTAAATGGATAAAAGATTAAATCCTTGTTAACTAAACCATACTTTTATAAATATATTAACTTCTTGTTCTGAGTAGAAATCTAGGTTTGAGTTTTATGTCAGTACCTCTAACATTAATTTTAGGAATTCTCAAAATCCATTACAGTCAATTTATTTATATTCATAATATCATTAAAATTTATTTTACAATTAATTAACATACAATTACATAATTTTCATGGCCTTTTTGATCATTACTGTTACCCATATATATAGTCAGAAGTTTCTCTGTGTCCTGCCTGGTCCACAGTTGGGACAAAACTCTCTCACCGATAGCCCTGCAGCCACTTATAAAATAATTGCTCAGAGGCTTAATATTAATTATCATCTGTATGGTCTATGGCAAGCCTCTTGCTAGCTAGCTCTTATATCTTTAATTAACGCATTTCTATTCATCTATATTTTGCCATGTGTTCCATGGCTTACCAGTCTCCTGGCATGTTGTTCCTTGGGCAGCAGGCTGGTGACTCCCCACCTCTGCCTTTCTTCCTGTTTCTCTCCTTGTATTTCCCACCTGCCTCTAAGCTGCCTTGCCACAGGTCAAAGCATCTTATTTATTAACCAATGGGAACAACATATACTCACAGCATACAGAAAGACATCCCACAAGACATATGTGTAAATATACATAAGCATACATATGGATAAGTCCATAAAGTGAGTCTGTTGAGAAGTTCTATCTTTTCAAAACTTTCTTTTGACACACTTTAAATTCTTAGATTTATCCTCAATTTCCCATTTTCATTTTTGGAAAAATTCTTTATCTGCACCTGCAAAGACAAAATCACCCTCTCCACACAGAGACAGACAAATATGACACACATACATACACAGAGAGAGACAGAGGCACATCACACACACACACACACACACACACACACACATACACACACACACACACACACACACATACATATACAGAGAAACATACATACATAGGGAGAAAGAGACCAACACATACACATATAACAGACAAAGACACACACATATAAACAAATTATTTTGTAGTTTTATCCTGACTCTTAATAAATAATAACTGTAAAATTAGTTATTACTGAGCTATTATTGAACACTAAGAATCTAGAAACAAAGACTAGTCCAAAATAAAAGAAAAATGCTAATTATGATGAGATTAAAGATAATAAATTGATTTTCCAACTAGATTTGCCTGAATAAAGGTAGGATTCTACTAAAGATATCCTTAGATGAAATGAAATAAAATTTCCTTATAAATAATTCTTGTAATTATAGTAAAAGCTCCTGAAAAGGCATTTCATACTTAAAAAAGAAAACAACCAAAATTTTTAAATTCCAAGTCAATTCCATCATTTACAGAAAGGTAATAAGGCAGGAGGCACTTCCCAGAAGTTAAATGTGGACTGAAATACTGAAAGATGGACACTCTTCTGTTTCTATGCTTCTAATACCTTTAGGATTTATTCACATCATTTACAGAATTTGATATCCTGCCAAAGCAAATGACCCCAAACTTAGTAAATAAAAGTCATACAAGTTTGCTGTCTTAAAGTTCTGAGCCATACGGCGTGGATTTACTGGTCTGAAATAAGGCTAGTTCATTCAGGAAAATTCTAAGGGAGAGTTCAATTATCTGTGCACCTAGGCTGCTGACAATTCAGTTCTTTGCAGTGGTAGGAAAAGATCCCACTTTCCTTGCTGGCTACCATTAAGAGCTATTCTTAGATCCTGGAGTCTGTATGTTCTTTCATAGCTCCTTTCTCCGTCTTCAAAGCTGATGTGGTGCACTGTGAGTCCTCTTTTGCCTTCCATTTCAGCACATCTAAATACATCTTCTACTTAGCTCTTTCATTTTGTAATTTTTAAATTTTTATTGCATTTTATTCATCATGGTAGGGTCACACATGCTATGGCAGGAGCAGAGAATAACTGTGAGAGTCTATATTTATCAATGTACTATGAGGATGGCAAGCACAAGCTTGATAGCAGATTCCTTTTTCCAGGATGTCATTTCACTGACCCCTCTTTTACTTTTAACAGACAGGGGATTTATGTATAGCTAGAAGAATATAGGATAATCTCTCCATTGTAAAATCCTTAATTTTAATTGTATCTATAATCTATAACTCACAGAACCCAAAGATTAGGCTACTGGGCAAGTTCAGCTCAATAAATAATTAATATTTTACCACAAGTTAACTTTGAACTTTAATCTGAGGATCTAGTACAATTAATAAAACACATTTTAACGTGTGCCTTTAATAATCAGTTAATAGTTGTTTCATCTTGATAAATATTGTATTTTTATTTTGAACTTTAGCTAAAGCTATTAGTAAAACTTTCCTGATATATTGAAATTGTGTTTATAAAATGCCAACAAAGCAAAAATGCTGTATGATATTTAATGAATATTATATTTTTCACTAGTTAAATAAGCATCTACCAAGTATTTTATTTGTATAATGCTTATGATAATTTTATATTTGAAATGTATATAATTTTATTCTATAGACTTAATTTTATGCATAAGAATTAAGCATGTTGCCGGGCGGTGGTGGCTCACACCTTTAATCCCAGCATTCGGGAGGCAGAGCCAGGCGGATCTCTATGAGTTTGAGGCCAGCCTGGGCTACCAAGTGAGTTCCAGGAAAAGGCGCAAAGCTACACAGAGAAACCCTGTCTCAAAAAATCAAAAAAAAAAAAAAAAAAAGAATTAAGCATGTTGTTTAAAACTTTAAACATAATATAATTCTATTTGATCTAGTTTTATATTGACTAGGTTATATTAAATAAATTATATCAACCCCTAGGGAGCATATTTAATTCCATGAAAATTTACACTTCTATCAGCATCCTGAGCTAATGGTGATTATTGAAAAAGTTGAATTGCTGAATACAGCAATGAGGGTCAAAGTTGCCCTGTACTGTCATTAGCCTCCAAGGCTCAGAGTGTCATGATCCATAAACATAAGGGGATTGCATCGCACACACATGTCATGTTCTATTTTTATTATAATAATTGCTTCCATGTCGGGTCTTCAATGAAAATTTAGTTAAAGGTGAAATAGAGAAATAAACATATTAACAAAAATTATTTCTTTGAAAGGATTTTTTAAATGAACACACAAGAAAAAGATAATAAGTTCAGCAAATGAGGAAAATTGATTTCATCTGAATGTAGTGTTGATAGTGAAGTTAATGCCTAGAGACCAGCTCTAAATCTTGCACTATGCTGAGACTGCTCAGATTTATGCTTTGGATTTGTTTGGTGCTTGCTCTTACCTTTCTTCTATTATTTTTCCACATGGGCTACTTTATTGATAAATCAAAAGAAAAAGGATCAAATAGCTAAAGCAGGAATGCAATAAAATGCACACTCCAGGGTTGTAGCCAATCTAATTAATTTTTCATTTGGTTCTTATGTATTCGCAATGAATCAATTTGGGATTATGTTTACAGAGTTATAAAAAGAGAGGTGTCCAGATCCTCAATTTGTTGTCTATGCTGTCCAAATTACTCAGTTAAATGATCCCCAAGGAGATCATAAAGTATATGAATAGGTACCTGTAAGAACCCTTATGTTTAATTACAGACCTAATCATCAACACTTCTGGTAAACACTGACTCTGATAGAAGTGTAAAGTTGTGAGATCAATCAATGGGCCTCTATTTTTCTTTTCCTTTTCATCACATATTTTATCCAAAATGTCCTTAGAACACTATTTTAGCAATAGGAGGACTGGACCATGAGCAAATGTCTCTCCTTCAATGAAAGGAGTTCTCACTCAAATGAAAGGTGACATTAAGATTAATGGTCTTTATCCTATAAGAATTGTCAATTATAGGTGAATAGTGAATCACTCCAGAAAATGGAATCATATGAGCTAAGCAGGAAGCATATTATAGTTCATGGAAATAAAGAACCTGGTAAACAAATGACATCTTTCGAAATAGAGTTCTCAGTATATTAAAGAAAAATAAATGTTGAATGTTGATGGAAGTTCAGTGCAGTGCACACCCTTACAGGGTTTAAAGTACTTGGAAATTTAAGGTACTTTAAAATACTTGGAAACGAAGGTGCTGGGAGTTTAGAGAAAGAAGAGTATCTAACAACCTTTACAATCATCTTTAAATTTTATGTGTTCAATTTGTCTTTTGTTCCTCCAGGTCCACCCATCTTACATATGTTTTCACTGCTCACCACTGCTCACCTGGGCTTCCAGACCCTTCCTAGCAACCAGAGCTAATTCTCATTATCACTAAAGCAGAGTTTATTGTTTTATCATATACATATTATATACAGTGCTGCTAAAGTTAGTTTCAAAATCTATAATAATACATTATTCTCATCAGTATCTAAAATTTTATAACTTTTACAACTTGGGAAAAGGACATACTACCTCAGGGAAGATCTGCAGATGCTCCCTCAGCACAGCCCACTTAAAACATCAGCAAGTTTCACTAAAGGATGGCTATAAATCCTGATGCCCAGGTGTTCAGTGTCTGGTTTAGAAAGACTGTATAGAGTTTATGTCAATGCCTCACTTCTGTACTGAGAACCAAAACATTTTTATATAAATAAGATGGTTGTTGAAGGCATGAAATGAGGAAGTTAAAATGTCCCTGTATGTCTTACACAGATCCACAGGGTTATGTTTTAATCAAAAGCCACTAAACAGAATACCTCCCTTGAGCTACAATATGTGAAGAGGTTTTACAACTTAACAAGTAACTATTTTGTTTTAAATGTCAGTTAATATTTAACTGAATCAGAGATAAAAAAAAGTTTTCTCCCTTTTCTGGTAAGAACTTTTCTGATTCTGAGAACTCTTCATGTAGGGAATGAACTATGAACTTAATCTACTACAAAAGTAGATGGATTCATTGCAGGAAAAGATGACTTCCAGGCATTCTTATCAGTATTCTTGGATCTAAAATTCAATGTGAGGAAGATAGGTTGGGATAGGATAGTTTCTCTATCCTCTAAGCACAGTGACTTGAAATCTGTGGCTCTCTTAGGACATAGTTTAAAAATTAGATAAGTGCTGTGGATATCACTCTGTATAAATAAAATGCTGATTGGCCAGTAGCCAGACAGGAAGTATAGGTGGGACAAGCAGAGAATTCTGGGAACAGGAAGGCTGAGTCAGGAGACACTGCCATGAGTACCAGCATGTAAGATACTGGTAAGCCATGAGCCATGTGGCAAGGTATAGATTTATAGAAATGAGTTAATTTAAGATATAAGAACAGCTAGCTAGAAGCCTGAGACATTAGGCTAAACAGTTTAAAAAATATAAGCATCTATGTGTTTATTTTATAAGTGGGCTGCGGGACTGCCGGGGCTTGGTGGGACCCGGAGAGACCTCTCCAGCTATAGATAAGAGTTGAGTCCTCCCTCTCTGTTTTTGATCCAGCTGGGATCTCCCACTCACCCAAGCTCTCTTTCCCTCGACCCTCGCCCTTCACTACCCCCACTCCTGTCCAGGCTGTTCATGTAGATCTCATTCCATTTCTCTGTCGTTGGGCGATCCCTGTGTCTTTCTTGGGGTCCTGTTTTCCAGGTAGCCTGCCTGGTGGTGTGAGTAGCAGTCCAGTCATCCTTGTTCCACATCTAGTATCCTGTTATGAGTGAGTACATACCATGTTTGTCTTTCTGAGTCTGGGATACCTCACTCGAGACCATGGTAAATGAAGACCACATGAGAATAGGAAGAAACAAAGTGCTAGAGAGGCCCACAGAAATCCACAAAGATACCCCCACAACAGACTGCTGGCAATGGTCGAGAGACAATCCGAACTGACCTACTCTGGTGATGGGATGGCCAAACACCCTAATTGTCGTGCTAGAAACCTCATCCAACTACTGATGGATCTGGAGGCAGAGATCCATGACTAGGCCCCAGGTGGATCTCTGGGAGTCCAATTAGCGAGAATGAGGAGGGTTTATATGAGAGAGAATTGTTGAGACCAAGGTCGGATAAAGCACAGAGACAAATAGCCAAACAAACGGAAACACATGAAATATGAACCAATGGCTGAGGGGTCACCAACTGGATCAGGCCCTCTGAGTGGGTGAGACAGTTGATTGGCCTGATCTGTTTGGGAGGCATCCAGGCAGTGGGACCTGGTCCTGTGCTCATTGCATGAGTTGGCTGTTTGAAACCTGGGGCCTATGCAGGGTCCCTTGGCTCAGCATGGGAGGAGGGGACTGGACCTACCTGGACTGAGTCCACCAGGTTGATCTCAGTCTGTGGGGAAGGCTTTGCCCTGGAGGAGATTGGAATGGGGGGCGGGCTGGGGGGAAGGTGAGGGGGGCAGGAGGGGGGAGAACAAGGGAATCTGTGGCTGATATGTAGAACTGAATTGTATTGCAAAATAAAAATTAAAAAAAAAAAAAAGAGTTGAGTCCTCTCATGAGAGAATTTTTCACTGGGGTTTTATGGCTTAATTAGTATTTAGGATTTATGTAGAAGGGTTTTAGCCTTTCCTTTGAAATTCATTGGCTCCATGCTTCCTAAATAATATAAAAATGTTGTTTTCTTATCCACATGCTCTCTTTCTCTCCCCCTCTCTTTTCTTCCATACTTTCTTTCCACCTCCTGTTTTTTTTTTTTTTGTGTGTGTGTGTGTGTGTGTGTCATATTCAAGTTAACAAAAACATAATTTATGTGTTTTAAAATTCACCCTCTCTTCAGATAAGATCAAAAAATCTGGACAAACATCTGATGCTATGACCACAATTATATGTAGATTTTTTAATTGCCCTGAATAAAGCCATCACTATCACTGTCTTAGGCAAAGACCCACCCCCCCGGTCTCTCAAAGTTTTGATGTAATTTCTGTCCTTTCTTCTTTACATTTTTCAGAATAGCCAGTAAGCAGAAAAACATATTACCATTTTTGAGTTATCTCTTTGCCTTAGCATGACTGATTTTGAGATTTAAATCATATCTTTCATCATATTTAATCAATAGTTTATAACTTCATTTTTCAAAAAGACTCCATTGTATGGGAACACACTTGTCATATTCAACAGATGATGGGTATTAGGTATGTTTTTAACATTTTTCTAAAGCGACTGTGCTGTTCATTTCCCCATGGGGAACTTCAGGAATTCTGAACACCATAAGGTAACTTGTGAAATCTGAAAACGAAGTCTTTTTAGTTTGTTTGCACATAAACGTGTGAGTTAATCACCCTCACAATCAAAGTCACTTTTTCTTTACTATCACCATGATATTATAAATATGGAGAGGAAGTCAGAGCTTTAAATTTTGAACATTTAAATCCAACTGTTTATCTATTAGGCATTGGGAGAGCTGAAATAAGCAAGTTGCCTCTCTAAGCCTGTCTCCTCAAATGTAAAACATCAACTGTACCTTTTCCTACAAGTGCACAAGAAGTCAACAAGAACATAAGGAAAACAACATTAATTGTCCAAACTAGAGTCACTGAAAGCATCATTTCTATAGCCTAGCTCATTATATGTGGGCATCAGTCTATGCAGCATTATGTGTAAACCATTCTCAGAAAAGGGAAATCTGTCAATAAAGCAGAAGTGTCATCACATGTGAAGATTTCTAAATGTTTACTAAATAATAAGACAAAGTTTACACAGCCAAGCAAAACATATAGAAATATCACTCCATGATACAACATTGGAAAAATAATTGAATACCTCAGTGGATAAAAGAACATTTTGCAATACTGTGAAAATACTGGTATAACTTTAATGTTCACCAAAAATGCTGTGTGCCTAATTTGTGGTACTCATATAAATACTGTATATCACTGAAAATTAGTTAACAGGAGCTGCATAAGCTACATGGAAAATTTAAAATTCATTACTGATTTGGAAAGTTCCAAATACATATTAAGATTTATGTTATCATTTTACTAGCTTAAACCATTACAAAACTAGTAGATAATACAAGAGGAAAAAAGACCACCAGAGAAGTATAGTATAGGCACAGTGAAATTTAAATTTTGGATATATAATATGGTTTTTAAATACATGTTTTCCTTTTTGCAATTAAAATACTTACATCATCCCCCTCCCTTTCTTTCTCAGAACCTTTCTCATGCATCCACCTTGATTTCCTTCAAGTTCATTGCTTCTATTTCTTTATATATATATGAAAATAAATATATAACTATAAATATATAAATAAAACCTAATCAGTCTCTATAATGTTATTGTATGTGCATGATTTAAGTGCTTTATGATATTAGCAACTAATTTGAGGAGTCTTTCTCAAGAAGAATATCTCTCTTGCTCTCAGAATTTTAGTTACCTGCAGTTCTTCCCCTAGGAAGAGGCCCCAGGATGATTTTCCTTTCCACATTGGTGTGTCTATAACTGTCATCTTTATTTTATAGTTTATAACATACATATCATTTGATGGGACAGCTAAAATATTATTGGTTTTTAATTCAAAGTTCAAGTTTTACTGATAACCTATGTCACTAGTTGCTAAATTTTACAACTCAGTGAAGAAGACAATGATATCCAGCTATACGGGGATTTGATTATATTGATGGCATAGTCTTTCCTAAGTAGAGTACTGGGTAAGTTGGCAATAACACATTTTTACTTTATGTAATTTTCAAAGACTTAAACCTTTTCTATTATGTTTAAAGTGTGAGCAGATTTTTTTCTGTCCTGCCAGCCAGCTCCCAAATAACTACACAGAGACTTCTTATTCATTATGAAATTTCAGCCAGTAGCTTGGGATTTTTTTATTCTAGTTCTTATAACTTAAATTAACCCATTTCTTAATTTACTTTCTACCTTATATTTTTATTACCTTTATTGTGTACTTACTGTCCATGATGCTTTACTATTTCCTCTGTGTCTGACTGGCGACTCTGCCTTTTTCTTCCTAGCATTCTCTGCCCCTCAAAATCCTACTTAGCTGATGGCCATTTAGCTTTTTATTAAGCCAATCACAGTGAATTATCTTCACACAGTGTAAAAGAATATTCCACAACATTAAGGTATAATAGATAAGTAATTAGCTTCTAGAAAAAAATCTCCAGTTAAAAGATAAATATAACAGCTGGGGAAATGAGTCAGTGGGTAAGAGCCTTTGTCATTCAAGCATAAGTACTTAAGTTCAAATTCCCAGAACCCAAATTTCTTGTGCTTTTTATGATTATTATTTGTTTGTTTGCTTGTTGCTTGTTTTCTGTTTGAGTGAGAGAGAGAGAGAGAGAGAGAGAGAGAGAGAGAGAGAGAGAGAGAGAAGATGTACATTTCTAAAGAGACCAGTGTGTTCACACATACCTGTAATTCCAGCACTGTAAGAAGCAGAGCCAGGAAGTTTACTCAGGATTGCTGATTTCCAGCTTATCTCAGGTTCAAAGGGCACTCCATCTCAAAGGAATACGAAGGAGAGGAAAATAGAGGAAACCAAAATCTTCCTTTGGCCTCTGTGCAAGTGTATACACATGTTATATACACATGTGTAACACACACACACACACACACACACACACACAACTTAAAAAGGGAGCTGTAAGAGCATTAAAGAACCAAGAAAGATGACAAAAAGTAAACGATTTTTAAAAAGTATATAGAAGTTATAAAAATGGTAATAAACTAGTACTGTGCTTTATTTTGGCATTATTCATATTTTCAAGTGTTTGGCATAGATTTCTTTCCCCATTCACTGATTTGATAGGATGAATATACAATCTAATCTACAATCTAAAATGATAATCATTTCAGTTATAGGTTAATCAATGAAACTACATTTGGCTACAGGTAAAAACCATAATGGATGCAAATTTTTAATCTATGAGACAAATTTCACAAAGTTAGTAATCACTTATTTTAAGCTTAGAGGACCTGAGTACATGAGTGAGATTAAAGTAATGTATATGCTTCTCGCTACTCAGACTCAGAAAACAGTGGCTCCCAATCATGAATGTGCACTAAAATCACTTGGAATTTAAAAGTACATGGTGTTGTACCTGTTTCTCGAAACCCCCAGAGAATACCAAGGAGCTAGTTTCTGAGGCAAGCACATAAGGGTCCTTTGATTGTCAGGTTCAACCTGGATGGAGGGAAATGTGGCAGTGGCTGCAGGCCCAGGGATAAAGAGTTTTTATAGGGAAAAACCTCAAGCCTGGAATTATATGCTTTGGCAATTTGGGATTGGGTAGAAGGGATATGGGAGAAGGTGATTTTTTTGGAAACTATTCGTCTAGACTTTGGGGGCAAAACCATATTTGAAACCATTGAGTTAGACTTTTTGGCAAGGACCCACAATTTGCTGAGCAGGATTATCTGGGCTGCTCAGCAGGTTTATCTAGGTAGCTTCAAGAGCCATAAACTGCAGACAGGATGTCTTCAGAAGCATACTGCCCTGTATCTATTCCCATTGTCATGGCACATTCCTGAGGTCCTTCCTGGAACTGAGTACAGCAGGTGGTCTAAGATGGTGGCCCTTCCCTAAGATGGAGTCTGTATTGCCTTCACACATGGATGTTAGGGGACTAAAGCAAGTGAGTTTAGTTTAATTGCACTATAGTAAGAAGCAGTCTTTGAAGCTCATGAAGGACTCGAGAGATGGCTCAGTGGATAAAACACTTGCTGCTGGTAATCTGAATTTGATCACTGGATCCCAGAGTAGAAGGGGAGATCTGATTCTCAAAAACTGTCTTCTCAACTCCACATGTGTGCCATGGAACATGTACTACAATACACATGTGCACACTATGCACACTATAATAAATAAAAATGTAAAAACCTTCTGAGAGGTTTTGTTTGTTTGTTTGTTTTAACTATATGGCTGGAACTGAGACAGACTGTACTAAAACTTGAGAAGCGCACATACTTGGGTTAGAGATAATGTACAGCAAGATTTTTTTGTTTGTTTGTCTTTTGCCCTGTGGACAAAGGAGCTATATGTTTAGAGAACAAAGTAAAAAAAAAAAAAATCTCAAACTGAATTGGCTATTGAGCAATTTGCTTCTTATTTAAAGTGATACTAAGACAGGAATTATTCTTCACACAGGCAGTACTGAGTACACCCATTGCACTGAAGGAAATGATACACATAGTTCGGTAAACCCTAAGGACAAGCCATGGAACACTAAGAAGCAGCAGGAAGATCTCTGGCCTCAACACATCAAGGATGAGTTGGCAGTTTTTCAGATCTGGGGATGCAAATGCATCTGTGTTTCCTAGCAACCGCTGCCTTTACCACAATGAGAGAGATTTAAGGCAGTCACATTTTATTTTGACTTGAGTAACGTGAGCTTTGGTTTATGGCCCTTTTTCTTCTAGCCACGTAATTAAATGACTAAATCCCATCCAAAGCATTATCTACAGAACATGATTGGAGAAAGATTAGCCATTAAAGAGGGGGGATTGCTATTATGGCTTTTGAGGCCTATAACCACACACTCTCTTAGGAAGCCTATTACGGTTGAGCATTCATGTTATTGGCATTGAGACTCACTTCACATATATCAAACTGTAAACTCCATTTACAGTCAATCCATATTTCTCGGTCTCTTCTAATAACTTATTTATTTGTGTGTTTCACTTCATAAGAAGTTATGTGTTTCAGAATCTCTATTGTTGCCAGTGCCTCTGGAGCTGATTCTCAAGGCACAATAAACTGTTTCACACTTCCAAAAAGTCCAACCATTTGCTGTTTCACCTTAGATTTTAGCCTGTGGTTCATCAATCCTCTTCACAATGATTCATGAAATTCAGATATTTACTCTCAGTTCAAGTAAGCAGCAGTAACATATGCAATCATTTCCCCTGTAGACAGTCTACTAAGGAATAATCATAAATCAGGGTAAACAGACAATGGGTCGAGATGACTTACATATTTATTTATTTTAATTAAAAACAATTACACTGATAGTGTGGGTTCATGCATTTAAGTTTCTCTCTTGAGAAACAAAGAGCTGGCGAAGCTCACCAGGTAAGCATTCGTAATAGGCAATGACAATGCTCAAGTGCTCATCAAATACATTTAGCTGACAGAATAGCTTTAAGTGTCTGAGAAGCCTTCATTTTCTTTCCTTCCATCATGCTTGCCTAAGTAAAAGATTTCCCCTTTTTCTGTGTTTAAATTCATTTCCTTGACAACAAGCATTGCAAACCCCTCAATGATTTCCCTGTGCCAAATGAATTTCTGTCACAAGGCTCAGATGAAATCTGTCTACTCCTGGTGACCAAATTGATCCAGCTGCAGCACAAGATGAAACAGATCATTCATCTAAGTTTGGCTTTGCCAAAGGTTGTTCCCTCCTCCACAGCACTGTCTCTGAAAACTGGGCAACTGACTTTATCTCACAGCCCGAGCTTAGGGCAGCTGAGTGTTTTCATTACCTGTGGACATCAATGGCTTTGGGACACAATTAATCAAGTTGGAATTGCTTCGTTATTTTAATGAATGTTTTCTCTTTCTGTTAGCTAGGATTAAAAAAAGGGGGTCCAGGGCAAAGAAAAATTTCTCATTATTTTTGAATTTAGAGAGTGAAGGAAGTAAAATGAAAATGTAAAAATCCTGCAGAGGGGAGCCCACTGTGCTTTCTGTGGCTACTCTCTTGGATCAGCAAGGAAGCTGGATGCAGAACTCTGTCCAAAGGAAGCAGCAAGGCAATGTTGCTGCCAAGGTTCCATTCTGATCTTCAGAAGCTTTTTTTTTTTCAACCTGAATATCTTAAGAAAAACATTTTTGGGAAGATGGGGATATATAGATATCTGTGCAATAATGTAAAAATAAATGACCTTAGTGCTCATAAATAAGATCGGTTTACTGCAGTCTACTAAGTTGATGATAATCGGTATGTTTTGCAGGTAGAAAAAAATTAGGATGCGCATTGAGGGTGAGCACTTATACATAATCCTCATGTGAGAGTTTACTTTTACTTAAACAGTGATACCCAGTCTGTAGTGCACAATAGAGTCACCTCCATCTGCTGCCAGCCGCCGCCATGAGTAGCAAGATGTAAGTTACCGGTAAGCCATGAGCCACGTGGTAAGGTATAGATTAATAGAAATCGGCTGAGTTTACTCTCCAGTGACATACATCATGGATTGCTGGGCCCCACCACAAGGGTAGGAGAAATTCATGAACTAAATAAACTTTTTTCAATGAAAATTCATAAAATCATAATAAAAAAGAAACTACCATGGAGGCAGAACAAAGAGATCAATCAATATAGAGAACCATTAGAAAGGCTACATTTACTCAGTTCATACTACAGCATAGGACACTAGCATATCTTTGACCAAACTAATTTGAGTCTTTCCATGGTCTTGCACGAAAGGAAATATATTATAAAAAGCAATAGAAATAATGTGCCCAATGCTATTGGACAGAAAAATATTTTAATTGATGAGAGTAATTCCCAAGCCCATGACATTTCCATAAACTCTTTTGTGAGGCCTTCACATCTTGGGTGTGACAGCTGTTTTGTCTTGTGCCTTCCTGCCTTTGCTTCCTTCACATATGAAACTCAGATATGTCTATTGTTCTGTTAATTACCTAAATATTGTCAGCAAATAGCCACTTCTCACTAGGAGAAAATATTATACTTCTAGAAAGTTCTTTCAAGGCAAAAGTTACAAAAATATGGGTACAAGAGTACTAAAGGTGTGACTGAAGAGATTGCTCAGTGGATAAGAGCACCAGTGACTGCCTTTGCAGAGGACGTGGGTTCAATTCCCAGAACCCATAAGGCTGCCCATAGTCCTCTGTAACTCTAGTTTTGGGATATCCCATACTCTTTCTGGGCTCTGAGGGTACCAGATATGCACATGGTGCACAAATATACATGCAAGCCATACAATAATACTCATAAAATAATCTTTAAAAATAAGAGTCCTAAAGCTTTTACTGACAAATCACCAGTCCTCAGTCCTGAATGTTTTAAGACATTTTTTCCCCTTTTCTTTTTCTTTTTCTTTTTAACAGTCATATCATTATGAGCTTTACTCTTAATGGAGTCGAATAGACACATAGGCAGAACTTGCGGTCCTTAGAGGACCACAAGCAAAATAGTGTTTCAAGAGCATTATTTTGATAAAGAAATTTTTCTGTCAGAAGATGAATAGAGTTGATAAGCTCAGTGTCTCTAAAGACTTTCTCAGACTTGCACTTTCAAAAAATTAATAACACAAAGGAGAGTGTTTTAGGAAATGGGGAGTACAGTAACTACATTCTGTTTTATTAGAGAAAGATAAGCTTTCTTCCCAGGGTAACAAGATTTGTCACAGCTATCTGCCTTCCAGAATGATTAGATCTATTTAAACCCATCATGGTCACGCAGTGTCTGTTGATTCCATGCATGTCATGGGACTCTGGGGGCCAACAGCTCTGTGCACTGGGAAGGCATTATACCAGCAGCTGGGGGTTGCCAAACTGCAGACTACTTCTGTGTCACTTTGCTATTCTGACAATGCCATGAGGGACTCTGAGCTTGAAGAACCTCCAGAGAGTAATAATGCAGGCGTTAATCGTTAGCATCTCCCAGAATTCTTGTAGTTCTCATCTCCTCCAGATTTTCAGGCTGCTGTTTGTGTAATTGAAGAAAACGACATAGCCAAAGGGAGGCAATTTATCTTGTGAACCTCTCCGTGGCACAGCAACCTAACAGAGTTGAATAACAAAAATCCAGGCAAAAGTAATAATTGCTCATCAGGGGCCTGTGGGTGTGGTTTCTCCTATTTTAAGACCACTGAATGGTAGGCTGAAAAGAAAGTAATTTTAAGATGAGTTAAACACATTTAGGATTTAAAGGAAACTCAAAGAAATGTGTGTGTGTGTGTTTTTTTTCACTAGAAACAGCAGTCTCAGCAAAGAGATATGGAGGAAGTGAGGCATTTATTATTTAGTCCCAATAAATACTGATGCATGACAATAAGAGCAGTACTGTCTGCCTGATGCTCACTGGCTTTCCAATGCCAAGTTGAAAGGATGTTTAGAGATCTTTAGTCTAACGCAACCAGTTATATTCAAACCGTGAAATATATTACAAGTATCAGAACCTTTTCTCAGTATTTATTCTTCTCTTACTGTTATATTTCAGAATAAACTTGCACTAAATTTCAGGGGAGGGAGGAACCTCAGGCAACTGCCAAACAGTAGAATGTCTACAAAATTATAGACAGATATCCTCTTAGAAACTTTATATGTTTATGTGTGTGTGTATGTGTGTGTTAGTGTGTGTATGTGTAAGTGTGTGTGTGTGTGTGTGTATGTGTGTGTGTGTGTGTAAGTGTGGCCTAGAAGTATTTACGTTTAACTGGTGATTAATACCCTTGGCAGATGCACCAAAGCAACCAAGAAAGAAGGGAAATGATATCTACACATCAGTGCCAAAGTATCAATAAAACCAAACTTTGCGTTTACCAAATCTTCACTTTAACGAGAACATACAAATTATCTGGAAGATAGTCCTTTGCTGGTTAGCATTCTAAAAGGTCTTCAAATCTTGTCAGGTGCATCAATGTCTTTTAATAGCTTAGAGAAACAGATAACAGATTTAAAGAAAACTGTAAAATAAAAAATCGAACAATGAAGAATTAAAAGCAACTGAGGTCTGAAATATTGTGAATACAATAGAAAATCCTTTTCTTAGGTTAAATGCTTGCTCTAATGTTTTTCTGTTTCCCAGTGTAGCCCTGGCTGCCCTGGAACTCCCTCTGTGGCCCAGACAGGCCCAGAACTCTGAGATTCAACTTCCTCTACCTCCCACTGCTGGGATTAAAGGTTTATGTCACCTCCGCATACCTCTCAGATTTCTTTGTATCTTTCATCCCTGTTCTCGGCATCTGGACTAGGTTTCGAAATCATTGTTCCAATCTGGGTCTTCTCAATAGACGGCTGGAAACTGTGTGACTCTAGACAGCTTCTTGGAGCTGGTAGGCAGCCATTGCTGCATCTCACCATACACCTCTCTCAGCAGGAGCTCCCATCGCCGGCTGTTCCTTTGTGCCAGCCACCTTCCTTCTCTGTTGTTGCACTAGGTGTTCCTGATGGAAGAAGGCAACCTCAAAATGAGACTGCATCCGTGTGACCGAGGAATCATGCTGACTGAATGAAGAGGAAGGAAGCTAAACAAAAGTGGGTTCTTAATGTGCTGAACTGGTTAGCACTCTTACCAAAGCCATGAAGAGGCCTTCTAGAGTATTACAAGAGTAATGATGCTCCCAAAGAACTCCGCTTCACATCTGAATGGCGCCACCACCCGACACCCTCACTGCAATGGGAACCAAGTTTCTAACATGTAAATTATGGGTAAGCATAAAAATCATATACAAACGTGTCACAAAATTAATAAAGACATTGCTCTTTTTTTCTTCTTTTAATTAATTTATTTTTTAAAAGTTATTTTTCATTTTACATTCCAATCCCAGTTCTCCCGCCTTCTTCTTCTCCTGCCTCCCCAACCTCCCCCTCCCTTACCCCCTATCCACTCCTCAGAGAGAGTAAGGCCTCCCTTGGGGAGTCAACAAAGTCTGGCCTATCAAGTTGAGACAGGACCAAGGCCCTCCCTACTATGTGAAGGCTGAGTAAGGTATTCCACCCCAGGGAATATGTTCCATGAAGCCATTACATGCACCCGGGATAAGACCTGGTCCCACTGCCAGAGGCTCCCTAAACAGATCTAGCCACAGAACTGTCACCCACATTCAAAGGTTATGTCCCATGCATGTTCTCCAGTTGATAGGCCAGAGTCCATGAGCTCCCACCGGCTTGGGTCAGCTGTCTCTGTGGTTTTCCCCATCATGATCTTGACCTCACTTGCTCCTGTGATCCCCCCTCTCTCTTCAACTGAAGTCCAGAAGTTCAGTCCAGTGCTTGATTGTGGATCACTGCATCTGCTTCCATCAGTTCCTGGATGTGGGTTCTATGATGACAATTAGGGTAGTCACTAATCTAATTATAGAAGAAAGTAAGTTCAGGCTTCCTCTCCATTATTGCTAGGAGTCTTAGATGGTGTCATCCTTGTGGATTCCTATGGATTTCCCTAGCACCAAGTTTCTCCCTAACCCCCTAATGCTTCTACCAAGGTATTTCTTTCATTGCTCTTCCTCTCCATCCCTCCCTTCCTCCGCTAGGCCATCTCAGTCCCTCCTGTTCCCACCCCCATCCCTTCCCTTCTACCCCCCTCCCCAATTTATCCAGGAGATCTTAACACTCTTCCCTTCCTGGGGCCCTCTATGTATGTCCCTCTTAGGGTCCTCCTTTTTACCTAGGTTCTCTGGGGCTGTGGATTGTAGAATGGTTATACTTTACTTTGCATCTAATATCCATTTAAGAGTAAGTACCGCATTTGTCTTTCTAGGTGGGCCTAGGTTATCTCACTCAATATGATTCTTTCTAGTTCCATCCATTTGCCTACAAATTTCATGATGTCATTGTTTGTTTGTTACACTCCATTGTGTAAATGTACCACATTTTCTTTATCCATTTTTTGGTTGAGGGGCATCTAGATTGTTTCCAGGTTCTGGCTGTTTTAAATAATGCTGCTATGAACATGGTTGAGCAAGTGACCTTGTGGTATGATTGAGCATCTTTTGGGTATGTGTCCTATAGTGGTATTGCTGGGTCTTAAGATAGGTTGATTCACAATTTTCTGATAAACTGACATACTGATTTCCAGAATGGCTGTACAAGTTTGGACTACCACCAGCAGTGGAGGAGTATTCCCCTTTCTTCACATCCTCTCCAACATAAGTTGTCATTGGTGGTTTTCCTCTTAGTCATTCTGACAGGTGTAAGATGATATCTTAGTGTCATTTTGATCTACATTTTCCTGCTGGCTAAGGATGTTGAGTAATTCCTTAAATGTCTTTTCGCCATTTGAGATTATTCTGTTTAGAATTCTCTGTTTAGCCCTGTGCCCCATTTTTAAATTGGATTATTTTAATCCAAACACCTATGAACATCTGTTTTTTGACAAAGAAGCTAAAATTATAGAATGGAAAAAGAAAGCATCTTCAACAAATGGTGCTGGCATAACTGGATGTTGACATGTAGAAGAATGCAAATAGATCCATATCTATTCCCATGTACAAAACTAAAGTCCAAATAGATCAAAGACCTCAACATAAATCCAGCTATATAAACCTGATAGAAGTGGGAAAGTGGGAAGTAACCTCGAATGCATTGGCACAGGAGATCAATTCCTAAATATAACACTAGTAGCACAGATATTGAGAGCAACAATCAATAAATGGGACATCCTGAATCTGAGAAGCTTCTATATGTAAAGGGAATGGTCAACAAGATACCATGGCAGCCTAGAGAATGGGAAAACATCTTCACCAATCCCACATCTGACAGAGGGCTGATCTCTAACATATATAAAAAAACTCAAGATACTGCTCTTTATGGTAGGTGATTTCATGAACTAACAAGAAAAATTATTAACACCCTAGAAAAAGCAAATTAGAAGTCAAATCCCAAGAATCCAATTTATAATGGAATATTACATAAAATGATGTAATATTAACTTAGAAAAGGTAGAGTTTGGACCCATAGACTGAGGGCACTTCCTGTGGATATAAATCAAAGGAAAATAAAGAAAGAAAGAGGCTGCATTGATAGCTCAGTGGTTTAGAGTATTTGCTGCTCTGGCAGAGGACCTAGGTTTGGGTCCTGACATGTACATGGTCACTTAAACCACTTTTAATTTCAGGGTATACAATGCCCTCTTCTGGCCTGTGCAGACTCTTATGTAGTACACACATAATCTTGAAGACTTATACACATATACTTAAATAAAATAAAAAGAAATAAATATTTTTAAAAAGAAAAAAATCTGGAAATATTACAAGGAATCAGAAAAAGGTAGAGAAAGACATGTCTGTGATTTCTTCTTGTCTATGTTTTCCTTTCTGAGGCTTACAAACACAAGTGTGCATTTTCTGAACTGTTGAGTTATATATTCCAGAATATACACATCAAATATTTAAATGAGAAATGCATCGTACAAACTACCATTCTGTTCACATGTCATAGAAACTACCAATGAAAGCTATGGTTACCAACTAAACAGCTACATGAGAGATTTTAGCTGTAGACATTCAAGTCTTTAATGTGGAATTCAAGCATTTTCAGTGTTAAGTGTAAAACTAATTCAAAACACGTTCACTTTCTTTTACCAGATATTCTGAAGTAAAACATAGGAATGCAATGTACTCAACACATTTGTCAAAATAGCAAAAAGGCAAAATTCCCTTGAATACTCAAGAAGGACTACTCTCAGGCCTCTGCATCTACACACAAATTATTTGGTATCCTCATTTCATATTTTTTCTGTCATTTTATTTATATAAAAAAATACCTGTCCATCTATGTCTTAATAGCTTCTTTAGCTTCTGTGCCCATGCTCCCAGTGCAACACACACACACACACACACACACAAACACACACACACACATACACACACACACACACACACACACACACACACGCCATGTTCAGGACTCTGCTCATCTCATTGGCAAAGCAGAAGCTGTATTGTTTTGTACTGCTGTTAACACACAATTCTCAGAGACTCTTCTGCAACTCGTTCTTATGCCTTAAACATGTCCCACTGCGTCTGTCTTGGCTCTTCCTTTCCAAATACAATGGGGTAGCTACCATGAAAAGATTCTGGGGGAATTCTCATTCTGGCACAATTCACTCTCTGAATGGTAAACACTCATTTTGTATCTGTACCACATACCTGTCTCTCTCACAAGAATCCCATAGACATGCTTACACTTAATTGCATTTCATGTATGCTTTTTTTTTTCAAAAGAATATTTTGTTTATATTTTATCTCAAACACCCGAATTTCCTTAGTGCAGCTGAATTTAGAAGCAGTAAAGAAAGTGATATAATACCTACAAATTGATAGATCTCTGAAATAATTTATGTTGATAGCCAAGATTAACATTTAAGTACTGCGAGGGCCCAGAGGATACAGAGAAAGGTAGGGACTAAAGGTCACGTGTATATGTAAAATGCTGATTCCCCAATTTCTTAGCATCTAATTTGTAAGTGGATTAACTAAAGATTACAATTTTAAAACAAAACCATGAGGAAGATTTATTTCATGAAACTACCCCCTTTTACTTTTAATGAGAGAATTTCAAATTAAATGGGAACATGTTGATTATATTTAATATAAAAAGTCATCTATATCTTTACATTGACCTCCAATAATAAAAATGCTGAAATAGCCAACACTGCATTGTCAAGAATGGTAGACATAAAAGCAACAGTTTACCACAACCTAGTTTTTTTTCCTATTTAAATGTTTTTACCAGAGCATATTTACTAAATTCTGAATGAAATATATTTGAGAGTCTTGTTCCCAAAATGATTTTTCTTAGCACTTTAAGAATTTTTTACTGCTTATGCTGCTCATGAAAAGAAAGACTAAAATACAAAAACAAAGAAATTCAAAAGTAAAGTGATAAGCAATCTTCAAAAGGATGTTTTACCTTCAGACTATTTCCACATGATAACATTAGGAAGCTTTCATATTCTGTATAACAGTTTCCTCTGGCACCTTACAATCCAAGCAAAGCACCCTGCTGGGCTTCAGCAACATCTGAATGGGGATCACTGCCACCACTGCTGCTGTTCTTGGAAAGTCACAGGCCACATCTTCACAGGCACATTTATTTTTCTCATCTCATTCAGCACCATCCAACACAGCACGTCTGTCTCAGCTGCTCCAGGCAATGGATCATTCTCAGCATATGCCTCCCATACTTGCTCTCACTGTTCCAGAACACAGTGATTTGGGGGCTTGTTTCTTTCCTCTTCATTCCTGGGATTGCCACAGGATTAACACTTACTTAGTCTTCCACTCTGAAAATTCGGTGAATATATGGCAGCATTAATACTACTCACATAGTCTTTTCTAATCCATCTGTTATCCTTCAGGAAACCACTAATGACATCACTCCCCATTTTGTAGATGTTCTGTGCAATATTTTAAGCTCCAGGTGATATATTAGGCAAATGCATAAGACTTTTATGTCTGAATATCAAAGTGTTGCTTTTAAATGAGAATAGCTGTGCAAGTCATTCTGTAGATATATATTTTCATGTCCTAGGCTTTGGTTCTCTACATAACTCAAATTAAGTGTAGGCTTTGCCACCAGATAGAGTATATTACTTTAGGAAAACACCTTTGAAGGCTCACTTGATTGCAAACAATTCCCATGCAAGAATCGGGGATTTTTTTTTTTTAATTTAGTAGAATTCTATGTTCCATTGTGGGCTCTGGTATGCTTAAAGCATGTTACAAGTGTATATGTTACAAGACCTGTCAGATGATGGTTGTTCAAAGGATAGTATAGGACACCTCCACAGTGTGTAGGAGTAGAGTGGCAGACAGACAAAGACTGATGCAGAGCTGAAAGTCCTGGGAGGAGCAGATGGTGGTAAATACTCACAAAGCTTTTAAATACACATCATTTCTCATTCCAAGTGGTTATTTAGGGACTACTTCTCTGCAAGAGTTTTGAAAGCTAACTGCCTTTGGTAGCTGCCACCATGACTGTGTTTGTCCAAAAGGGAAACTTGAGAAGGTGGGACAGAAAACACGGCGACATAAATGTTCTGACACTTTACTAACTTAACTCACTTATTTGACTACCCATTAGTTATATAATTTCATCATTTATAGATTTGAGAAGAGGCATGCGAGAATATGTCAAGTGCCCTTTGATATTACATGGTAGGAAAAAAAATTAAAAAGGGTCAGAGGTTGGAAATGATTATGCTTAATTCCATTAATGTCAAAAAACCCAAAGTTTAGACATTAAAGTTAATTTTACAAAGAAGCATCAATGTCTGCAGTTTAGTTTATACAAAGAGAAGGCAACTGAGTGAGGGTTTCTCCTGGGTAAGCATTTGAAAAAATAAATGTAGTTCTAGCACTCTTTCTGGGAAGAAGTTTTGTTTCTAGAAGTCATCTCTACAGCATTCTGTCCATTACTTCACACTCTGAGAACCTGTTCTGTGTAGATGGGGCCAAAAAGGATAGAGAGAAATGTACTGTGTTCATTATTAATCAGAAAAACAGGGTCAAAGTGTGTGTGTGTGTGTGTGTGTGTGTGTGTGTGTGTGTGTGTGTATGTCTGTGTGTCTGAGTCTGTGTGTGTGCATGTGTGTGCCGTGTATATGTGTGTATGCATATGTATGTGTGCATATGGAGGGAGGTTAAGGAATTAGATCATACAGTGGTTAAAGTTGCCAAGATCCAAATCCTCAGAATGTTCTCACAGGCTGGGGAACCAGGTTGCTGTGATTAGTATCTGAAGCTCACCTTCACACACAGAATTCAAACTTCCTTGGGTGACCCCTGTTTACTTTGTTTGTTTGTTCCTCTTAAGATTTCTGTACCTTATTGGCTGAAGAATGTCATAACGCTTCAGTGTAACAAACAGATTTTTTATTTTATTAAGACAGGGTTTTGTTGTGTAGCCTAAGCTGACTTGGAACCACCTACCCTAACTGTAGCTCTTGAGAGTAGGGACTACATGTGTTTACCACCATGCTTGGTTTGAAAATCTACTCATTTAAATGTGTTATTTTTATAGAAATATCTTAACAGCATCATCTAGAATGCTACTGGACAAGATATTTGAGTAATACACAAAATTAACCCCCAAAATTCATCCTCCACAATGAATTTAAAGTAGAATTATTAAGCTCTCTAAATACAGTTTCACAAAGACATTCTTTCCCCCCACTACTTAACACCTTTTTAATTGAAAATAGAGTATTTTCATACAATATATTCTAACTATTCTTTCTCCTCCCCCAACTCTACCTTAATCCTTCCCACCTCTTCATTTAGTTACAAAAATTAAGAATTCTGAATATCAAAGATTCTATCATTGCATTATCCTGTAATTAAAATTTCCCATCCTCACAACTTACTTGTTTTTAGGAAACTGGTTAACATTAAAACAAATCAAATGGTTTCCTTTCCCAGATATTATGAGATTTAGAATTTTAGTTCCAAATTTTAAGAAGTTTTAAGATTGTGTGGTGTGCATAAAATAGGTATATGCAACAAAAAAATTGGGTGGATTGCTTGGTCCCTTAATCTTTATTTCAGGTAAAACTGCCATTGTTTCTTACACACTGAAACTTTCTTTTCTATCTTTGGAGGCTCTAAGTGAGAGAACTGAGGTTACATTCCTTTAACCCACTAACCCTGAACAGTAAATATTCAATCAACAATTTATTTTACGTTATGTTTTAGTGTTTGAAGGTATCCTCTACTTAATTCCAATTTGCCCTTACCAGGCTTTCCAAAGTCATTCAAGACAACTGTGATATTGGTAGGTTTGTGTTAAAGTGGTTATGAAACTTGCTGCCAGGGGGTAAAAATGGAATTTAAGCAGTATCTACGTCACTGACAGAAACCTAAGGGATGATCATCTAGCTACTGAGTTCATTCCAGATGCATGCCTTAATCTGTTATATGTTACAGAAATCAAAAAGCACTGCACAGACTAGTTTGAAAGACCATGTACAATTGACATGAAAGGGAAGGACCTGAGCACAGTGGTATGTAGTGATATTTTATTTGTGCACCCCAGTAAAGCTTATCTGAAGATCAGAGGAAAAAGCCAACCACTATATTAAACATAAAAGTCAGGCAATGGTAGCACATGCCTTTAATCCTAGCATTCAGGAGGCAGAGATCCATCCGGATCTCTGTGAGTTCATGGCCACACTGGGAACAGAGCCATGTGGGGTGGCACAGGCCTTTAATCCCAGCACTAATTGTGGGGATCTGAAGGTCTGTACAAACAGACAGTAAGTGATATAGCTTGGCAAAGAGACGAAGTAAGAGGGCAGGAACAGAAAGGCATATAGATGTGGGTATACAAGAAATAGGTCTCTTTTTGGCAGAGGAGGATTTTTAGCGGTAAGAATGTGGCTGGCTTCTTTCTGCTTCCCTGATCTCTCAATTTTTACCCCAATATCTGGCTCTGGGTGTTTTTTTTTTTTTATTAATAAGATTGTTCAGCAATTCATCTTGTAGTGGTAGGCATGTGGAAACGACTTGATTCTTGCTGCCTTCGGGAGAGCACATAGTTCCAGCTCTGTCAAACAGCCCCTCAGCTCCAGACCCCAGAACAGAAGTGGTTTGTTCTGCACAGTAAGGCTTCTAAGCTGCAGGAGTTGCCAACTGAGAAAGGTACAGTGTATTGGCCATGGAGTGCCATTTCTGCTTAGTACAGCAATCTATACACAGGGGCCTCTTTATTGTCAGTAGCCAAATGTTAGCAACATGAGGATAACAAGTGTGAATAAAAGTAACTGCAACAGTGGTGGTAAGTTAGAGCAATGCCCACCAGGCTCATGCCCACTGTGGTAACTTGTGACCAATTCTGCAGCTATGATACCAGCATCAAGCCCTCCATCCTAACAAATCCTTGCCATATGATGTCATCCATGTAACTCATGATTTGGTCTATTAATTTTAAGAATGGAAATTTACTATTACAGTGAAATATTTCACCACTGAAACGGATGTTTGCTAACACAAGAAACTCATATTACCTATCATTTTTTCTGACAAATCATTTTATGAAATGTGATCGCATTTCACTCGCTAAAATCTGGAAGGCAAATAGCCTGCTTCCACTTGGCATATAGAGAAACTGAGATATATAAAACTTAATTAAGTTGTGTTTAGTTTTATAAATCAGTAAAATCTCAAAGTGGAATCAAAATGATATTCATATTATTGGTCTACTCAATGAACAAAAATGCATCATTTGTATTTCAGAAAGAATAATAAATCAACCCAAATTTCCTCCACAGAGTCTAGGTAATATAACTCTAGTATCTGAAAATAAAAAAGCACCTTAGATTAAAATATCAATAAAAGTGTCTTCAGAGGAATCAAATGAAATATTAAATCCAAAAGAGGTTTGTTTATTCTGACAGGCTTGGAGAAAAATATCAATGTCTGTTTTCTAAGCAATAACCTGTAAAAATCAAGATGTCAGATACGAATGATTATAGGTGACTTTGCTGTTATGGTGTGCCTTCAAAATATGATGGCAATGAGACAGTATATTTTGGGCATGTGATATAATAATTCATCATACCAATTTTTTCTCCTACTTCTTATAAAGTTAATTTGTGTGTCTCTATATGACTTTGGGTATTGAACCTAGGGTCGTGTGCATCTTAGAAAAGTACACTATCATTAATTCACACCCTCGGCCTCAGAAAGCCTTTATAATCCCCCCAAAATGTTGACCAACTCCTAGTGTGTATGTGAACACTAAAATACTACTAGTAGACTGAAGGCACTAGAATTTTAAAGTATTAATCTTTTAAGTGCCTTAAATAAACTCAAGGGGGCTCTTTTACAGCATCCCCCCAATGTCATGGATTGAGGATACTTGTTCTGAAACAAGACCAGGATAGGGTAAATGCTTGTTCACTGAAATGCAAAATCTCCCTCTTTTGTGAAGAATTTTAACTTTTATGATAAATTTACTCTGACATATAGTCAAGTATCTTCCAAAGGGTATGAAATGATTCAGATTGCAAATAGCACTCTAAATGGGTAAAGATCCATGTGTTATTACAAAAAGGTTTAAAGCTGGTCATAGAAAGTGTAGTGCATTATGCCTTTAGCCACTCAGAAGAACAAGGTCTACATAGCAAACATATTTTAGAATATTTAATGAAACTTATCAAGATAATTTTCTAGTTTTTCATGATGTCAGAGACACCTATAAGAATAAAGAGTGTGTATTTTGATCTCACAAAATTGATTCAGAGTGAAATTTATTCAGATATCATCATTAGGAAAGGTATTAACTATTAATTCAATACTTGAAAAATTGGATACCGTACTAATGAAATGAGCTTGCCCCTATGGGGTTTAATACATGTGCACAGATACCTGCCATCAATCAGTCATGTATCCAGAAGAGTTCTTAGGGCCTGTCACTCCCTACCATGCTGAATATTTTACTACTGATGTATTCAACTGGTAGACCCATAGGTGAGTCCACATGGCTCTAATGGATATTTCAAAATTCATTCTCATGCCCTGATAAAACTCAGTAAGTCACAGAGAAAAACAAAAAGTTTTGAATATGATAAAGGGACTTGTAGGGAGGCAGAGATTTTTGACAAGAATAGAAGAGGGTGAGAAAAGAGTAATTATAATATACTGTATACATCTGCCAATTTAATAAACTATAAATTGAATAAAAGTTATAGGCAGTTACATACCATTAAAACCATTAGGAAGTTGCATATAATTATTTGTAAACTATGGAATGACACAATAAATACTAGAAAATTATAGAAAGTTTCATTGTGAGTAATTGCATTTAAGAACTGATCAAGTTTAGATGAAGTTAAACAATCACAAGCTTAAGGGCAAAAATGAATATATACACCTTTTAAGAATACTATTTGAAATGTTACTTGACATAATTCTAGTGTAAGCAATATATGGAAACCAGAATGTATCAAAATTTGTAATCAAGTTCAGTGTGGAAAACATGCAACTGTCTTATAATTCACTTTCATTTTTGAAAGGTATATTTTCTGAGTGTAAAGTTCTACATATTTTTTTGTATCTCCTTTTCCTGAAAATTCTTGCCCCTTTGGCCATCTTGAAGTCTTAGTTGTCTCTTTGTCTCATAAGTACCAATGACTCTGGAGTTCGCATCTATGTAACACAATGTGGAAACTTTCAGCTTGAAGGTACCAGAAATCTAGAGCTTAATCTTGTTGATATCTTTCCTGAGAGAATATTAGTATATGTTTCTCTGTGTCCAAAATCTAAAGACCTCTTGCCACCTCACCTCTTTCTCTCCCTCTTTCATTCTTCAGGTTCGATTGTTTTGTTGTAGATTTTTAATGCAACAGAGTAAATGTTGTCCAAATATTCCATTTTAATCAGATGCAAAAGGATACTGGGGAAGCTCATTCCATATACCAAGACCTCAGCATCTACATATAAGGATAAGTATCTGAGTATTGGTAAATATGTAATACAGAATAATAGTGGTCCTACTAACAAGAAGACATTACTAGCTAATTCAAATAGCTATTAATAAGGTGGACTAAGCAAGGTGTGGATAGTGTTTAGAATAAACAATAAGGAAGGTTTTGCTTTCCAAAGATTAGCTACCATAGTCCTAGGGTTGGAAAAATACAAAAGTAATTATAATGTTACCTGACATAATTCTAGTGTAAGGACAAGGAGATACAAAAAATGCAGGCTGCTTTCTGTTCCTCATCTACACAGGTGCAGGGCCTCCATGACCATGCCTAACAGTGCCTTTGAAGTCTCCAAAAAGATGATGGGGCCCCACAATGACAATTCCATCAGTATTATGATAACACCACTAAGCTGACAAACACCACCCAAAGATTGGCTTTGAACTGCAAACTGCTCAGGACAGTATCAAGATGGCTAGCTGAAATGATACAGTCTCACAGACTACTCTAGCCAGGACTTGAGACAAGCCTTACACTTTTGCATTAAGCAGAGACTGGACAACAAATGATACAGCTACCTCTCCCAGGACTTGACAATTAACCCCAAATTTTTCTTTTCAGGATCCCTTAAAGATGTCTTCTCCCCAAGACAGCAGGAAGTAATTTTAAGAAAACAATGCCCACATTCCCAAGAGGTGGGGTGGGTGGGTTTTGGCCTTTCAATGGGTTATGAATAATTGTAATTGTTGAGGATGTTTGGTTACAAGTTGTTAATTGATAATGGTCAGGAAAAACGTTAAACAAAAGAGATTAGATTCAGGGTTCTTGTTTGAAAAAAAAAGAAAGAAAGAGAAGAAGAAAAAAAGAATATGAATAAGTGGTAGATTATTGAATCTGAAAAAAAAGATATAGAAATGATAGGATAAAAGGGTAGATTATTGAATCCATTCTGAAAGAAAAAAGGGAAGATATAGATATGATAACTTTAAAAAGTAGATTATTGAATCTACATTTAAAAAGCAACTACTAGTTTTAAATATTTTATATTGAATTGGATTTTTGTATACTGTATACAAATTATGTATATTGATACAAATTTGAGATTGATTTTGTTTGAAAATATTGTACATAGATTTCTAATCTTGTTCAAGTTATTATATCTATACAGTTTATTTAACAATGTTATGCAAATTTCTAGTCCTTGAAAGTTATCATTACCAACTAATTAGGATGTAAAGAAATATAAGTTAGTAGTTAGTCACCTATTACTTGTAGTCAGGTTAGGCATGTTTTCAAGGTCAAATAGACATATATTTTAGATAGACAGGTCATCTTCAAACACTTCAGAGATCTACAGAATATGGCATTTAAGATGTCTTAATAACATAGACTATCTTTTTATGACTATGAGACATGTCTGCTCCTGGCAGCACCAATCTACTTCAGAGGAGATGATGGACATCAAGAAAACTCCATATGGAGTTCACTTTCTCTGTGGCAAAATTAGCCACTGGGCAAGAAAAGTGTCCTTGCCTTAACTGCTAAGAGTATGCTGTCCAAACGGACAAGCAGGACAAAAAAGAAAGGACTGCCAATCCTTGTCTAAACAAGGTAGGAAGACCCTTTAGAAAATTCTGCTTCACAGATGAGTCTTTCAGATATGCTAAGCATGTAGGCCAAAGATGGATGCCCCAACACTGAAGAGGAAATTTGGGTAAACAGGCAGTCAACTGTTTCTGTCATTTCTCACATATTTTTGGAAGTCGCTTGTTTGCACTTTCTACTTACTCAGTTAATATTATTTCCTTCTTGGATCTCTGAGGGAGTTGAATACTAGATAGTTATAGTTTTCCTCATTAACAAATTCAGAAAAAAAACTCACTAAAGAGGTATAAAGTATATAAGTTTGAAAGACATCAAAAGGTAGTATTTGGTTGCTAATACAAGTTAGGATAGAAAGTGAATTAGGTACAACATTTTGGATTCACCAAATTAGGATAGATAATGGAGTGTTTTCTCTGAATTTGTCAAATATTTATACACTGTACAATGTTAATGTAATTCTTGACTGTGTATATTGTATGTACTTATTGTGTTTATTGTATACAGTTTTTCTCAATTATAGCCTTTTATTATTTTAGGCAAAAAAAGTGGGAAATGTGGTGATACATTGTGTACTCTAATAAAATTTGCCTGAAGATCAAAGAGCAGAACAAGCCACTAGATTAAACATAGAGGCCAGGCAGGCAGTGGTGGCACACACCTTTAATCCTAGCACTGGAGAGGCAGAGATCTGTCTGGATCTCTGTGAGTTCAAAGCCACCCTGGACTACATGAGATTGACTCAGTCTAGGAGGGAAAACAGAGCTAGACAGTGGTGGCCCACATCTTTAATCCCAGTACTGGCAGCACACACGCCTTTAATCCCAGGAAGTGATGGCTATGCAGAGAAAGGTATATAAGGCATGAGGAGACAGGAACTAAAGGTTTTTCTGCAGAGGCATCCCTTTCACCTAGAAACCTTTTCAGCTGAGGAAACTCATTTGGCTAGAGGCCTATCAACTGTGACTTTTTTCAGGAGTTGGTGACGTAAGAGGTGGTGACTGTGGCTTGTTCCTTTGTCTCTCTGATCTTTCAGCATTTACCCCAATATCTGGTTCTGAGATTTTTTTTTTTTTTTTTTACTAAAAGACTGATTTAATATTCGAACACTTTCAAAAGTCAGGAATAATGGACATACCTTGAAAAGCTAGAATTCAAACTGTGGAACAAAGAGAAAGATGTCAATAGATATTAAAACACCTATTAGTTTTTATCATGTCTATAATATAAAAACAGACAGCATGAATTAGAAAATTAAAGCCAAAGTGCCCTTAATCTTGGAAGCAATTCATGGGTAAATTACCTTACGTTGATTTAAAATTCAGTTTTCAAGCTTATCATTCCAGTAAATGGTCCCCCAAGACACAATTGGAATATCATATTTTATAAAACATGTAATTTCCCTAGTAAATAATTTTTCTGATGTAGTTGGCAGTGATTGGAAATCTTATCACAGTACAGATGATTCAAAGCTATACAGGCATGAAATGTAACAAATAATCAGCTTTTACCTAGTGGAATTACCTTATCACTTAACTTCTTGTTTTGTCTTCCTGAATTCAATTCATATCTACCACCCACACACTAGATATTATTAATTTAAAAACCTCTCTGAGATATGTAATTGGTTGTTTTTATGGAATCTACAAATATTAGGACTATTAAGTTTTTCTTAAGTTCTGTTTGTATAGAGTTGAAGTGAAGATATTGGACTGCTCTTGTATAATCAGGTATGCTATATATTAGGCACAGCCTACTAAACAAAGGGGCATTTCAGACATGTTCAGATATCAATCAGAATTTGTGCATAAACTAATACACTGTCAAATCTGAAAAAAATAGATATTCTCATCAAGATCCAAACATTACAGATGTGTCATTAGGCTTACTATTCTGCTTTTAGTATAATTATCTTTACAGACAACCTATTTAAGAATGAAGGATTGGTCAGATTATGAAAGATGTATTTTATATTTTGTTAAATGAGAAAAGCTAAGCTTTCTTTTTGGAAACAAGTGATTTTTTTTTCTTTTTATATACACAGAGTATGAGCACCTTGCTTTTAGACATTCAGGTTGCCACTTAATGGTCAAACCCTGCTTCATAACATAAGTCCAGTACTCTTGTGTTTTATGTCATCTCTTCTTATTTTAGAAAATACATAAATAGAAAATTTGTAATGAATATAAATTCCCTTTGCAATTGCTATCAGATAGAAAACCAACTAACAAATTAACACTGGGTGATGAGAAATGAAATATGCTACCATGATCCTTTGAAACCTCACCTAATCTTTTATAAAACCTGAATGTAATGAGATTGCTTTGGGTGAGAGAGAAGTTGTTAGAATGAAATAAATGCTTATCAATAACATTTCTAAGAGATTACATAAAAATAATTCCTAGAAGAAAATCTCTTTTTATAAAATACCAGTAGTTCATTGAATCTAACTCCAGTGGATAGTTTTTTTATCCTAAATGTTTTCTTTGTTCCTGCTGGAATATTTTATTTTACTTCATTTTATTTTATTTAGGTACAATGGATTTAACCAGGCCCTCACACTCTCACACATTCTTAGAACAAAGCACACCATCCAGCTACACAACTTACTCCCATTTATCTTTTAAAATGCATGAGTCAGGGAATTCTCTCCCTGTTACTTGGTGGTACCATTTAGATTTCTTTCAAATATGTATATATTTTAAGAAGTTTCTACAGTAGATTTTCATATGGGCCTTAGTCACCTCAAGTAGACCTTAGTGTCAGTTGCTCCCCCTTCTTATCCCTTTCTTCCTTCCTCCTCCTAATTTAATCCACTAGCTCCCAGTCTCTCCCCTGTCTCTCTATAACTATTTATTCTATTTACTCTTTTGGGGAGACCCTCCCCTCCCCACTAGTCAACCTCTGTGGCTATTTAGATGGTTTCATATCTGTTTGTTTTCTAAAACGTGAGAGAAAACCTCCAACCACTTGGTTGGAGTCCTTTGGGTAAGGAGATAGGGAGTATCTGGATGGACATGAAGTAGAGAAAATGGTGAGCAGAATATATTATATGAATTTTTAAAATAAAAAGTATATATTTAAAAACAAATCCGTTTGCAGTGGCACTCAAAATTTACTCTTCCATCTATACTTCTATCTGCATAAGGCATGTAACAGAAATGAGTAAAGAGATTTTAAAATATGGAAAAATTAAGCAATAGTTATTTTATTTATAATTACTACAACCCTCTTAAAAGGCTAATTGTGAAAAATAAGACCAAATTATTTTTAATAAACCCATTATACCTGATTTTATGTAAAGCTTTAAATTTCACATAATCTCAAACCCATCCATTCCTTAAAATTAATAGTATTTCTACTTCACAATAAATAACGTTTGTAAGGGAGAAAAAAAAACAATAAAAAAGAAAAAATACTAGCAAGCCGTGAGTATGAATAATGAAGTCACAGAAAAGCAAAAATCAAATAGCAATTATGACTATGAATTGAGATGCTGTATTATTCACTCTATGCAATCACACATAAATTTTAACTGTTCCGTGTAAGTGGGTGGCTCCATAGTGAGAACATATAAATGCAGTTATTTGAGCAATGTATCAGCCATATTAAGAAATGTTATTTAACAAACAGCAGAATACTATCAATTACACATGGTAACACTCTCGGGAATTAGACTTAGAATATTAATCTGTGGACTAATGGGGCAATGATTTTATAAGAAAAGGAAAGCATTGTGATAAACTCCACTGGTCCTAAGCCCATGCTTAATATGAACTTCCACAGAGAGCATAATAGGCACAGCCTTTGAAATTGTGTGCATACTCAGTAATATGCAAACACAAAAGATGAACATAAAATGCTAAATAAAATTTGAAGTGTGTATATTAAAAAGAGAGAGAGACATATCTCATTTGTTAAAATGAACATGAGGGTTTGTCTGTGTATTTGACAATAATTAGCATAGTGGGCATAGGAGTCAATCATTATATCACTTGCCTAAAAAAAAAAAATACCTCAAGCCCATGGGAGGCCTGCCCTTTTATGAATGGAGATGGAGGAGGAGTGGAAGGGGAGGGAGGTAGACAGGAAGCAGGGGTGGGAGAAGCTGGGAGGAGAGGAGGGAGGAGAAACTGTGGTCAGTATGTAAAATAAATGAAAAAGTTATTAAATAAGATTAAAAATAGCACAAGTGTATCTTTCATATGTCTTTTATTTTTTTTCCATTCTTAGATGTCTCTTAAGGATTTTATGTTGTATTTAATGATAATTTGCATAGTAGAATCTTCTCCATACTCAGCTAATATATATATATATATATATATATATATATATATATATATATATATATATATATATATACACACACACAAAGGCATACTTAGAAGGTTAAAAAAAAATCCCTGGCACATATGTCCAAACAATCCAAACAGGTTCTATGCAGAAAATATACCCAGTGTCACAGTTTTTTCCTACTTAACTAATACTTATTTGAAATATAATAAAAAGGGAACTTATTATACACACATAATGCACACACACACACACACACACACATACAAATGTGGTGAAGGAAGGAAAGTAGGGAGTGAGGGAGGAAGGAAGAAAGGAAAGAAGGAAGGATGAGATTTTTTCTTTCTAAAGAAAGAGAAAGTCTAAAACATAGCATTCCAAATATCCTAATTTTATGTCATTAAAAGGCACAAGCTTTCATAATTAGACAGAAATGATAAACATGACCAAATATTGACTAATAAAATGAAAATTCTAGATGAAATTAATGGGGGCTTCCACTATTTTAAGAAATAGTTTAGTTTGTTTTTTGTTTATGACAGATCCTGAGTTTGCCAAGATTCTGAATACAGAGACTAGAAGCCAAACCTCATTAGAATCATCTTGGACAACCAGTCTTGGCCCATCCAGAGTTGAGTGAATCGTAGATACATCACAAATTGAACAAGCTGATCCCTGTTGGAGTGGTCACTGCTGCCACTCATTTTGTGTATGAGCTGAGAGGAACACATGTCAGCGGAGCTCCCTTATCATTCCCTCATTCAATCCTCTTTGCTAAATCTGGAAACAGACTGAGCATTCCCCTAATCTTGCTCTTTCTTTCCATCCCTAGACATCTGCCTGCTCATGCTCCACCCAGATTAAAGAGGGTGTTTAATAGAAAATATATTTCTTTTTACTGGAAAACCTTTGGATTAGGCAAGACTGCCTTAAATATATAAATGTAGTTCAGTGTTGAAAGCACATTTCAGTTACTAGCATTTGTATTTCAGTAATGCTAAAGAGATTAAACTATCTCTCCCACCCACGAGTTTTCTTGCCTCTTTGTTTATGTTGGAGTTTGCTAAGAACATCTGTAAGGAATAAGGAGATATTTTCATACTAACTTTGTCAAACTTCAATATATTTACTACCATAAGATGAATTCAAGTGTATATAGACATTGACCGATGAAGAAAGAGCTCTTAGGAGACTAGTTTAGATTATATTTAAAGTATTCATTTTTTTTTTTTCAGAACAAATAAGGGTACACTTAAGAAATGGCTTTT
The DNA here is from genome assembly GCF_949786415.1 of Peromyscus eremicus. Classification (NCBI taxonomy): domain Eukaryota; kingdom Metazoa; phylum Chordata; class Mammalia; order Rodentia; family Cricetidae; genus Peromyscus; species Peromyscus eremicus. The sequence goes on from NC_081426.1 coordinate 76,553,584, forward strand.
ACACAAAACAGGAAAGAATTCAAAGCAGATTTTTCTTTCTTTCTTTTTTTCTGAATGACCATGCCTATTAGCATGCTTGCTATGAGAAATGTAAGAGCTAGAGGGGATGGAAGACACCAAGGAATGAAGGCCTTCTAGATACAACAGAGCTGGCGCACATATGAACTCATAAGACTGTAGCAGCATATACAGAGCCCACGGGGGTCTGCACCACATAGGGCCCTAGGGCAGAAAGAAGTGGACATAAGCTCTCATCCCTAACACAGATGCTATCTCCAGTTGATATCCACCTGCAAATAAAAATTTGTTTTCTTCTAGGGAGTCTCACTGGAGAAACAAATTACTTTTGAGGGTAGGACAAATCCTAGCAATAAATGTCCAACACAAAACAAACTCAACAATTTCTTTGGGGGTTCTTTGTATCATAATGTCAGAGAGCATTTTTCTTTTAACATTAAAGGTCCTTTGAGTATATATTATAGCTTCTGGTTCTATGGTTTTTGCCTTTTTTTGTTTTTTGTGTGTGTTTTTCTGAGACAGGTTTTCTTTGTAGCTTTGGAGCCTATCCTGGAACTCACTCTGTAGCACAGCCTGGCCTCAAACTCACAGAGATGCCTGTCTCTGCTTCCCAAGTGCTGAGATTAGAGGCGTGTGCCACCACTGCCCAGCTTCTGGTTTTATGTTTTTATGGGATTCCTTGGTGTGCTAACATATGTCTCTGAGTCTATGTGTATTTATTATGGTTTTTCTTTGTCTCTCTTTCTTGTTTGTTGTTCTGTCCTTTTTTTATTTTTGTTTTATCTTATTATGCTTTAGGTTACTTCATTATTATTCTTTAGATGCCTGTTTGTTTTCTAACAAGAGACAGACAGAGTGTGGATCCAGATGAGAAGGGAGGTTGTAGGACTGGGAGGAGTTGGGGGAGGGGAAGCCATAATAAGAATATGTTGAGTGAAAAAAAAAGTCTTTTTTCAACAAAATGGGGAAAAACACACAAAGGAAGAAACATGGAGTCTATTCTGTGTTGGGCAACTATTGCTGAACATGAGGCCTGCCTTGGCTTATGGTTGGCATATACAAATATGATCATTTGAAGAAAACTGATTTTTCCCTCTCACAGAAACTATCAGTGGAAAAGAGTTTCTTGCTCAGAGGTGGAATGCTGTTCCTGCTATTTACCATTTTCCATTCCTGGGATTCCTCAGGCTTGAACCTGTGCAGGCAGTGTGTGCATGTTGCCATAGTCTCTGTGAGTTCATATGTACATCAGTCCTGCAGTGTCTGGAAGACACTGTTATCTTGGCATTGTCCACCACCTCTGCTGCTTACAGTTCTCCACCTCTTCTGCATAGAGGCCTGAGCTTTGGAGGAACGGTGTATTAAAGACAGCCCGTTTTAGGCTTGTGTGTTTTGGACTCCCTCCCTCACTTTCTGCACATCATCCAGATGTGAGTACCTGTGTTAATTACAGTACTACAGTTAGAAGCTTCTCTACTAAGGGTTGAAAAATACACTGATTAAAGGGTATAGCAATATGTCATTATAAGTCGTTTCATTACTAAGTTCATTTAGCAGAATAATAATGGTATCTTTCCCAGAAAGCCTATGACCTATTTAATGAGGTAACTCAGACCCAGAAAGTCAAGCATTGCATGTTTTCCCTTATTGCAGGTGTTAGCATTTCAGCTTCAGATATGTGTTTCATTTAGAATATCCACAGACATTAGGGCTCTCTTTATTCTCTAGTAAAAGAAGTGTTTCTTCTGAAATTCCATGTTTATTTTTGTAGAAAAGATATGAGGGAAATTAAGGTGAATACAGGTGTTAGTAGAGAGAAAATTTTCCTTTAGCTATTGATTAAAAGTTAGATACATAATAGGACGTACTCAGTTAAAGGTCTGCTCCATAACTTCTGTCCAAACAAAACAATAACAATAACAACAACAAAAACACTTTTCTAACTTAGCAGTAATATATGTCAATACATTTGAATGAGTTCTTTTGATGACAATAAGCACTTAATTTTTTTATTAATGAAATTTTAAGAACAAATAATGAACAACATTAACTGAGTACAACGGCACCGTCAATAAAAACAATTTCAACTGCCTGAGCAATGAAAGTAATTCTTCAGAATTGTTATCTTTCTGATTATGAAGGATCTATGAAAGTCAATAGAAAAATGAAATTAAGCTTGAAAGAAATGAAAACGGTAATAAAATTGTTTTTAAAGTATATTTGCAGAAATAATGGAAGATGCCAAGATGACATAGACACATTCATACTGTAATCAGAAAAATGCCGATCAAGGACTGCACTTTTACCAATACCTTCTATAAAGAAAGGCTAAAATTATCCCCAGACATGCTGATACTATCTTCCTATCCAAAAGATAAAGTGGACCTACTCCATGAGTGATTATCTTTCTGTTCTTTTTATTGATTTGTTGTTGTTTTATTTTTTCAGAACATGACCAACAACAAAATAGTTTGGAAGCAATGATATAGGCAGAACTGATTACACAGTAGCAGAGAACTGTTTTTCTATATGTGAAAAGATCATGTTTCTTTTTTATTTATAATAAATTCAAACTCATATATACATACAATACCTACCATTCATGAGACATATCATCATGCATAAAATGATTTTTACCTTAGATTTCATGATATTATTTCAATAAGATTTCTTAAAATTAAAACGTATTTTCAATGTATAACAGATAGCTACATTATTCCAGGAGCATATCTATTGATCTGTCTTAGTGAAGCTTTAAATGTGTCTGTCTGAAGTTTGTTGTCTCCTAGTTTACGTCTTCAATCTATGGAATGATTTATTTTCCTGATATCATCAGCAACTAATATATATCCTGCCCTCTTTCTATCACCCTATGACTACAAGGCATTTATCACCAGTGCCTTGGAACTCAGGTATTGTCAGTTCGTCCTATAACTGTGGTACCCCTAACCGTGTGAGCTAGCAAGCAGTTACACTGAAAACTACTGTTCACTGAAGTCCTTAATTTGTTTGATGAATAGAAACAAAATTAATTTCAAATTAAATTAGAGACTCAATTTGACAGAATGGCAAATGGAAAATTTGTATAACTTTGGCAACTTGTATGAAGAAAGTTTAAGAATAGCAAAGATATTTTAAGTGATAATAAGATGTTTCCTTCCATTGAAAAAATTAAATTTAGCACTATCAAAATTTTATATATAATATTAATAACAGAACAAACATATATTAAGAATGGTATACATAAAAAACAGCATAACCAACAACAGGAAAGAATGACAAATATTAAATTCCTTTGCAGACCATGTCTTTAAATAACATTCAAGCAAACGAAACAACAAACAAATATTAACATTGAAACATTTAGGTATTTGATTAAACTCTCAGAATATTCAATGGATATAATAATAATTTAATGTATTAGAAGATAAAGATCACAAACGTCTGTTGAAGGCATAAATATCCTTGTGTTCACAGATAAGAACTAGGAAAACCAGGAATACTAAACACTAGTGATTGTCTCCTCAACAGGAGATATGTAAAACCTGTATTTCCACCCAGAAGTCTGGGAATGGAGGTGGTTAAGAGTCTAAGTGACCTTTGCACTATCTGTATGGCCAGGGGCTTTCCTAAGCTTCTACAACTAGGACAAGAGATGGCTAATAACTATCTGTAGGACCAAGACCACATCACATTCTCCCCTAGGTCCTTAAGATCATACACATAGCCTATCTCTAGAACCTATCTTCACGGAAGAAATGACATGTACTTTGAGACGAGTTTCAATGTAATTACATCTCCTTGTACACAGGGGATATATTACACCAAAAAGCTCTTTGAAAATGCACTGTACAAGAAAAGATTCTTACCACAAACTGCCCACTATTAGACTCTGTAAGTATGAAGTAACACCAGCTAACTAAGTCATATTGCACCAAGTTTCCTTCTTGCCTCAAGCAGATTATTAACCTGCTAACCTTGGTGTCCATATAGAAACCCCCATAAACACCCAAACATTATAGGCTGTTATCTTGGTTACTTCAGAACTTGGGACTAAAAACCTATCACTGAAAACACCACATGCTTGAGTCATTGAACAAGAAGAAATCAAATTGCTACTCAGATGAAAACTTTATCACTTCTGAATAACTTTCATAGTGCTAGCACATGGTATGTAAGCTACCAGAAGAGAAGAGTAACCATTAATATTACATAGCTGTGAATCCCACAAGCTACAAGATGTGTGGACTGGTGTAGTAGTAGTACTAGTGTTATAGGAGTTACCAAATTCCCTCTGATTGGATCTAAGACCCACTCAATGATATGGAATCCATACCTGGCACTGTTAACTAGACTAAGAACCTGTTACTACATAGTTCATAGGTCCTAGCATAGATTTTTAATAATATTTTGCTAAATGGACACAGAACTAGGGTCCAAATGACTTATTGCTATACTTAATTGCATCTCTTAACCTCTTCAGAGATGTTTCTTCTTGAAGTATATAGAATTAACAGAAAGACTCTCAACCACTAAATGTGCAGAGAATAAACAAGTATGGAGTACTCAATCCTAAGTAGGACATACATATTACAGCTCTTACCCAAAGGTTCAGGGACCTTCTCAGAAGTGGTTGAGTAGAAAAATTGTAGGAGCGAGAAGGGCCAGATGACTTCAAGGACACAGTGTTTTGTGAACACAACAGGGCGGCTGTACTTATGGACTCACAGTCACTGTGACAGCATTTATACAACCTGTGCAAACTCAAGCCAGACAAAATCCCAGCACAGAAGCATGGAGGTGTTGAAGAAATCTGACCACTAGCTAAAGAGCTACTGGCCTCTGATAACACCTGGGAGAGAGAAAGTAAATGTTATTTAATTGTGTGACAATGCTAGGTGGAACATTTTCCATGGCAGGCCCCACTCCTGAGAAAAGTTTAGCAACAGAAATAGGTCTCAGTGATTCTGAAATAAAAACTGAAACTCCATGTTGGATGGGTAGGAAGTGATGGTGAAGAGGGTGGTTCTGGGAAACCTTTGGAAAAGGAGCAAATATAATCAAAATACATTGCATGAAATTCTCAAAGACTAAAAATAAATTATTTTTTACTTTAACTTAGGTCTTTGGGCTATCTAGTCTCTGGTTCTTGGCCACCCAACCAATGTCAGATATGGGTTCTATCTTGTTGAGTGGGCTTTTAGTCAAATAAGACATTGATTGATTAGTCCCACAAGTTTTGTTTGCATCGGGTTTCTACATATACGTTGTAGCTTTCAGTTTAATATTTTTATTGGACTCCCAAGTGTGTGAATGAGTGGGTCTCTGATGCTTGTGACTTCTCTTGGGCTCTTTTTCTTATGTTGTTTTTTCTTGTCCAACTTTGATGTGCTGGGTTTTAATTTAAATTTAATTTTAATTTATCCTACTCTGTTTTATTTTGTCATATTTGGTCATTATCTCTTAGAAGCCTATTCTTTTCTAATGAAAGACAGAAAACAAGTGGATTCGAAGGAGAAGGGAGGTGGAGAGGAACTGGGAGGTGTAGAGGGAGGGGAAACTATAATCAGAATATATTATATGAGAAAAGAATCTATTTTCATAATGGGGGAAATTTTTTTAAATATTTTTCAAAAGAAAGAAAAAGGTCAATTGGGTTAAATTCGTGAAATTTTAAGACATCTGTGGTAGTTAATCTCCATTACTTGCTTGGCCTGATTGAGAACTACTTAGATTAGGCCAATGGAAACATGTCATGGGGTTACCTTTCCCTGGTCTCATTTTGACCCTGCTCCCACCTCCTGGCTTCCTAGTTGGGTATGAAGTGAATGATTTGCTGCCCACATATTCCCATTACTTTGTGTTTTTCCAGGACACAGGGCCAAGCAACTAGGGACTGAGTCCTCTGAAATCTGAAACCAAAGTAAATCTTTCCTTCCTCTACTCATCTGTTCAGATATTTTAGTTGGCATGATAAAAAGCAACTACTTATCTATATTTCAAACTTGTCAGTACAATTAGAAGCATATCAAATTGTTCCCTTTCCAGAGGGATTGGTTCTAGGAATTCAAAAGAATCCCCCAATTTTTATATGTTTAAATTCAGTAAGTTTTAAGTTATAAAATATGGTATTATATTTGCATCGAACCTATATACATCCTCTTGTATATTTGAAACTATCTCTAGATTATTTATCAAACCTAAGTAATATAAATATTATAGAAATAGATATCATACTGTATTGTTCGGAGATTAATGAAAAGAAAAAAAATGAATGCATATTTTAGCACATACAACTACAATTCTTTCTGGACATTTTCAGTCCACACTTGACTGATCCCTCAAATGCAGAGTGAGTGATGGATATAGAGCATTGTTTGTACATATTCAATAAATTCTGAGACAAACAATTAAATAAGTAACTGAATATTTATAAGCCACCAATTACCAGGGTTAACCCATTCTTACATTGTCATTGAAATAAAAAAAATCACAGAAACCATCTAACTTCACTAATTAATAAACAAAATAAAATACTAGATAGATTATAACTAACAAATTTACAAATGTTTTTACAGATTAATAACAATCCATTTGTATTCATCATTGATGCAGGGATTCCTCCATCAGGCAGTTTAAAGAATGTTGCTTTTTATCCCTACAAAAATATTGTCATAACAAGGTAGATTTTTCTACTGTTTCTTTTTATACTTAGGCTTTTCTGATGCCATAGATTATTCTTCAGATACATGATGTTAAACTGTTACAGTAGATTCCCTAAATGAATGATTGATAATTTTCTTAATTGATGACCTAATTGTGGACATAGCAATTGAATCACTGTTGTTGGATATCCTATTGATTGCTTTCCCATACTGGCAAAGAAAATATGATCTTGGGGGGGATTGTGGTATTCCTAAGTCTTTCACCTACTCTTCTCAGGAGAACATATCCATGATATTGCTCTTAGTTTGTTTTGTTATTTCTATTGACTTATTTCCTTCTTTCTATGGTCCTACTTTACTACATCTATTTTGTCTTATTTTACTGGTGCAGAATAGGGAGAAAATGGAGAAGTATAAAGGAACCTGACTGTTCTTGCTGAGAATGGAGAGAAGAGGTGTTTTTATAGCATGGTGAAAGGACAGCTTTCTTTATCAGAATAAATGAATGGGTATAGAAAAGAGTGAATCTTAAGAATGCACTGTCTAAGAGAGTGTGAATAACTCCCTAAGACTGTTATAAAAATAAAGGAAGCCTTTTTGAAATTTATTTTTGGTGGCATCTTTGATGCGGTTTGGGTCAGGCCATTATTTTAGAAGTAGAAAATATGTAGTATACAGACCATCAGAAGAAAACACCTTGAAATACCAATAGTTATATATTTTCCCCTTTGGATGCCTTATAAGCTGTTTATTTCTTGCAATTCTGAAAGAAACCACATTTTATTTCAATATTATTTACCAAAAGTAAAATAAAAATATGGGGAAGTGATTGTTTATAATGTTGGATGTTGTCTTCATAATTATCTCCATAATTACGTTGAAAGGAAGAAGGTGACCAGCTGACCATCTTTTCAACTTACTAAGCTGTTACCAGCTTTACGTAAGTAATACATTTTTGTCCATTAGTTTGATCCAAGCATTCACATTCCTGCCTTCCTGTTCTCTGCTGCTATAAAAAACGGTGTTGGAAATGGCATAATCATAAATCTAAGCTTGAGATGGGAACTGACAATAAGTTGGTAAAGTTATTAAATGACTTTTCATTGTACCTAGATGAGGCTAAAGAGAGACCACAGAACCAATTTATCTTCTGACGGAGTTCCAGCTCTAATGAGAGGAGAGACATGTTGTATTAGTCCACGTCTCTCACATCACAGCCCCAATTGAACACATTACTGAGATGATAAATCTTGGCAGATGCCCTGCATGAGTGGCATATTGTTATGGCTGTTAATAAGGCATGGACACCTAGCCTGGGAATTGCTAAAATCCTTTGTCAAAATATTATTCTTACTATATAGTAAGTTGGTGCAATTGTTTAGTGACTATGTTTAATATAAAAAGGAAGTAATTCATGAAAATTAGCAGACTGCTCTCAATTCTCTATGAAATTATCTGTGATTGCTGTGACAATGTGTATAAATTTTGTATTTACCATAAACTTATGTTTTACTATATATGTTTCTATGCCTAATTTTGTGCTATTTGTTTCTGCATGTTTTTGAACTTTCTACAATTAAGTTTCATATCGATCTTGCCAAAACTCTTTTTAATTGAACTTTATATCCTGTAGAGGTATTTTTTCTATTTGTACTGACAGGCTGTCCTTTTTATCAGATAACTTATTTTAAGAATATAGCATGTTTATATTTTAATAACTTTCTTCTAATGGAGGGTTTTGATTTTAGACCAGAGTCCTCTTTATTCTTCTATGATGTCATTTCATTCCTCCCACATGTTCACAGGGCACTTAAAGAAAACAGTTTTTAGCATGTACGTCTGCTCGTGACATGTCGGCTTCAGCAACATTGTCCAGGCCTGGGGTCCTTGAAAACAATGTGTGTTTTGCAATGATTGCTCCATAATCTAATTTTTTGACTTCATTGTTCAAATCCATGTCCTTAAACCTTTCTATGTGTCAGGATTTGCAATAAATAATTTGAAGCCATGTTATTAGGTAGGTAACACTTACAATGTTACTTTATACTCTTAATTAGATATTTTGTCACTATCAGGGACACATTTCTGATTTTTAATGGTTATTTGCTTTTGTTCTAAGATCTAATTTACCTGATATATATTTACATCAGCTTTCTTTTGTTTAATGTTGACTTTATCAAACATCTTTACTCTTTGTTTTCCTTCTATCTGTTGTCTTTAATTTACATGAAATGCCATTTAAACATATTCTAAATATTTCTCTAGTAAGGAATAGTTTTATATTAATACTGATGTTCTGGTATTGTTTCTCACCAAATTATTGTGTAATTTCAATTTCTTCTGATTTTTATACACTTTTTTGTCTTTCATGTGAATTGTTTATCTCACTTCCATTTAATAGCTGGGCTATCCTATAAACATTTTAGGTTTTACTGGTAAACCTAAACATGTTAATGTGAACTAATTCTAAAGCTCCATGTTTAGAAAGAAGAATGTGCAATGAAACAATAATAGATAGATCTAAATAAAAAATGAATATGTAAAACAAAAATGATTTCTTTTATATGTAAAAATGGATTTATGAACAGAAACACAAAAATGCAATCACATACAATTGGGAAAGGAGAATTATATAGAAATAATTAATAGTTATAACACATTTTAGGAAGAATATATCATGTATTTATAAAATATATAAAAGAACAATTTGTAGGTGATGATAACACTAGATAACATCTTTTCCTAGAACTGGTCAAACAAACATGGCATTGAGAAAGTCCACAACTCTTCACTGTAAATGCAAGGAACAAGATCCAGGAATCCATGACCTTGCTCATTTCTACACGGCTGACTATAAATTTTGATGTTTCACTATCACTGTCATTTTCAATAATTCACTAGAAGATGCAAACAATTTATAAAATGGCTGTCATGTGATTGTGATCTTACACTGAAAGGAATCAAATGAAAACTATTCAAAGAGACACAGCGGAAGGAATCTGGGACAATTTGCACCCATCATGGTCTCTGCAGAAGTGAAGTACCACACCATGTGGGGAATAGAGTGATGAGAGAGAAGTGAACTTCTCTGAAGAAGCCATATCTATACTGGAGGATCTGAAGAACAATCTTAATGAGACTAATGATGCAGATCCTGAGCCACAGTTATGTTGCAGTGCCTCTAGTACTTTTAGTTGTTACCAACCTCTGTGTCAATTATCCACATTACTTGCATAATACTCTTGAAATTTAGCAAAATTTAGCACACCTGTAGCCTCTAATACTCCCAATGATAAGAATGCAGAAACATCACATCTCAATATTCCATCAGAAGATATTTCCTTCTGTTGTAACCCACCTATTTTATGCCTTGCTTTAATTCTATGTCTATAAAATTTGATGTAATTTCTTTCATGGTGGGACATTCTTTCAAGCTAATTAATTTGTGTTCTTGAAACATATTTGTATTTTGTTCAGAATAAATTATTTTTAGTTACTGTGCAGTATAGTTACTTAATATCAAAATTAACAACTAAGGAAGCATAGCAGAGATTTGGTGTTATAATTTTCATTGGAATTTTAATGACACTGTCTTTTGTTATTTATAGAATGTAAGTATCCATGTAAGAAGTCTAAAGGAATATATTATTAATTTTTTAGAATATTTAAGATAACATGGCTAGTATATACTAAATTAATATTTAAACATATAAAAATATGCAATGTAAAGTGAGAATTAAATTAAAAAGTATTTCAATTCTATATTTAGCCAGGACTTTAGCAAGTTTTATTCCTCCAACAGAACTTATCTAACAACATTCCAGAAACAATAATTCCATGGTGAACATCTCAGAACTAGGGAGTGAAGCTGAGATACTCTCTGAAGAAGTGACACAAGCCGGAAGTGCAGCCCCCAGAACTCCTGGACCCACAATTTCCACAACAGGGAAGAGGAGTGTGTGTAGATATCCAGCTCCCATGGTCATCTGATGGTACCCTTTGCAGCAGTCCCACCTGGAACCTGCAGGAAGGGATGGGAAGGCTGTTAAGGGTAGACCAGTGGGTTCATTAGAAATCGAGAACTGGGTTGGGGCTCACTGGGACGCCACAGGCCCCATCTCTTGGGATCAAGTGCACATTTCTTTTATCGTAAGTGTCACGTGAGAGAAACCAGCCCAGAGAATTATGCCTCCACAAACTTTTCCGACTCTAGTCCTTAGCCAGCGTCTCCACATAGCCTTGGAGACATTGATAAAACTCTTCTCAGTTCCACAGGCTACTACTGGCAGCCACCAATTCCTGAGGAGGGAACACTTGAAATCTGCTAATGCCTGAATTCAACATATAAAGGGTAGGAAAGATGACTTAGCAGTTAAAGTATATGCTGCTCTTTCAGAGAACCCGTGTTCAATTCCCATGCTGGTAGACTCACAGCAGTCTGTTACCCCAGCTCCAGGAGATGTGAATCTCCCTTCTGGGTTCCACAGACAACTGCACTCAGATGCACATACCTACACATAGATACACACACAGATACCTAATTTAAAGTAAAGGTAAATCTTTAAAAATAAATATACTCAGTGAAAAGACATGAAGTAAAAAAAAATGTCAGTAGCAGTTGTGGCAAAAGCAGAGAATCTCTAAAATATTAGTCTAATTCTCATTTCAGCACACAAAATAAGTCCATCAGGTTTGGGATAATAAAATCTTTCTAAGTAGCTTTGTAAGTATATTTGAAATGTGCTTTTAAATATACCACATTTGGTTTTATTTATATATAAAACATAGCCTGTTTTCGTATCCATTCTGTTAGCCTGTGTCTTTTTATAGACGAATTGAGTCCATTGATATTAAGGGATATTAATGACCAGTGATAGTTGATTCCTGTTATTTTTTGATGGTAGTTTTGTTTGTTTCCCTTCTGGGTAAGGGAGAAATCTGGTGCTAGGAAAATTTCCAGGAATCCACAAGGACAACCCCAGATTAGACTACTAGCAATAGTGGAGAGGGTGCCTGAACTGGCCTACACTGATAGGCCGATGGGTGACTACCCTACCTGTCATTATAGGTCCTTCATCCAGTAAGTAATGGAAGCAGATACAGAGATCCACAACCAAGCACCAGGCTGAGCTCCTGGAGTCCAGTCAAAGAGAGGTAAGAGGGATTATATAAACTGGGAGGTACGGGGAAATCTACAGAGACAACGGAACCAAGCTTATAGGAACTCACAAACATTAGACTGACAGCTGTGGAACCTGCATGGGACCAGACTAGACCCTCTGCACATGGGAGAGAGATGTGTAGCTGGATCTGTTTGAGGGTCCCAGGCAGTGTGATCAGGATCTATCCCCAGTGCATGAGCTGGCTTTCCGTATCCCATTACCTATGATCAGACACTTTGCTCACCCTCGATACAGTGGGGAGGGGCTTGCTCCTTCCTCAAACGAATGTACCAGGCTTAGCTGTCTCCCCATGGGAGAACTTAGAGTTTGTGGAGGAGGGGATGAGGGGTGGGTGGTTGAGAGAAGATGGAGGGGGCGGGAGCAGGGATGAGAGGAGGATCTGGGGTTGGTATGTAAAATGAATAAATAAAAAATAAATAAATTTTAAAAAGATCATAGCCAAGTAGGAATAGGGGCCAGACAGCGGTGGCACACACCTTTAATCCCAGCACTGGGGAGGCAGAGGCAGGCAAATCTCTGTGAGTTTGAGGCCAGCCTGTGCTACAGAGTAAGTTCCAGGAAAGGCATCAAAGCTACGTAGAGAAACCCTGTCTTAAAAAAAACTAAACAAGCAAACAAACAAAAAGCAAAAAGAAAAGGAATAGGTTGCTGAAAATACAGAAATATGTCTATATTTACACTTTTCCACATTTTTATGAAGCAAATATAATAATCTGCCTATTTCTTTTGAAAATCCTGAAAAATGATATGTGGTAGAAAATTCAGCAAGCTTAAACATTTTTCCTGGTCTTAATAACATTTAGAGCAGATCTATATTTCATGTACTGAAATAAATTATCATTGTGAGAAGCCGGTGCTTACACTTAATATGCTTCTAAGTACTTCGCAATTATTTTTATTCCGGTAATTTATATAAATAATGAGGAAACTTAATAAGGATTATCAAACACTATATTATAAATTAATGAGAGGGCAAAGAAGTAACTAAAATTCTAAGTTGCTAAGTGTGCTTTGTATATTATTCTGGATACTAGAGTTAACAAATGAATGCCTTTTTAAAATTGTAATTAAGAAAAGAGCAGAAATGTGTCTGTGGAGCGTGGATGATAGAATCAGATAGATTACTCATGCTTGATAAAACAATTGTGAACTTTTATTAAGGAAAGCTATGTAGAATTGGACCAACTGAAACTATATATGCATGAACATTTTCATTTTGTAGTGCTGATAATTTAAATGAATCAAATTTGCATATATACAACTGTCTTCACATGTAAGTTCATTGTGTGTGTGTGTGTGTGTGTGTGTGTGTGTGTGTGTGTGTGTGTGTATGTGTGAAATTTCCAATCCATTAAGCTTTATTTGTGAACCTACAATCCATGTTCTCAATACTTTCAGGTTATTTCCAAACATGCTCAGAGACAGAATATTTTGTATTACCTGATGATGTGTATATACCCAAACAAGGTTCAAAACTGTGATCCAATACAGCCGTTCTCTGTCTCAAATACCAGTGGATGGAACAGTGGGAGGATCAGTTCCAACCTCGAGGACAGTAGGGAAATGTAAATGGGTGCCAGTTGGAGCAGTAGCCTCAATCAAGTCACATAACACTTCTGAAGCTTGTTTTCCATTTTGTAAAATATAAAATAGAATCCACAAGAGTTAGAGGGATTTAAGATAATAGTCTAGGTGAGATATGTGCATGTTTACCGAAGGTTTAGTATTTGCTAAAGTAATATTAGTAGCCACTTTGCTGAATGCAACTGACATTAATAAACAGATCTGAAACATGGACATATGTAGCACAAATTCTAATTGGTCTTAATAATAAAAACCTGGATTCAGATATCAGGGCGAAAGCTGAAAGATCAGAGAAGCAGAGCAGACAGCCACTAGAAAGACTTCTTACCTCTGCCAAATCCTCAGACCAAAAGGGCCAAGCTCCTGTCTCCACCCCACCTTACCATTTCCTCTCTCTGTCCAGCCATATCACTTCCTGTTTCCTCCTCCCAAGTGCTAGGGTTAAAGCTGTGCGCCACCACTGCCTGGCCTCTAGTGGCTAGCTCCACACTTGGCTCTCCAGGCAAGCTTTATTTGTTAAATCACAAACAAAATATCAACACACACACACACACACACACACACACACACACACACACACACGCATGTATGTGCACATCAACATAACTAATTTGGCACTAAAATAGCCTTAAACTAACTGTGCTTTCTTCTGCAACATTCATAAAGACAATCATGTTTGTGCAGAGACACACTATATTATACTAACTGGAAAGAACAAAAAGCATGTACTTAAAAGAAAATACATAATAGACTTATGGCTAATGACATTCTACTAACATAGAAATATAAAACCAAACAAGAAAAACAAGTGGCTTCTAATATTTGGAAATATATTACATAGTGCCTATCACAACAGCTTTTCAGGGATACCTTTAAAGCTAGTTTTTAATTTAGTTTCTAATTTAATTGAAATTACGGTTTTCAATTCTTACTTCCATATAATATAGGTTGATATGTGCATATACATGGTATTTCTTTTATTTTTCTGTTTATAGTAACATTGGAAGGAGAGATTAAGAAGAATAGGGAGGTTGGAGAGAAGGCTCAGCCATGAAGAGCACAGGCTGTTCTTCCAAAGTACCTGGACGCAACTACCAGCAGCCACACGGCAGCTCACAAGTATCTGTAACTTCAGAGTTCTAGAGAATCTGATGCCCTCTTCTGGCGTCTGAGGGGGCCAGGTGACATGTGGTACACAGACACACACACAAGCAAAATATAAAATAAAATGTGCAAAAATATAAAATACAATATTATTGAAAGATGAATATAAGCAGTTTTACAAAGACATGACCTAAATCAGCCTGTTTTTTGCTCAGCCTCCTACATCATCTGTGACCTATTGCCAATATTTTCAAAGGGAAGAACTCACCCTTATAGTCTCTTTCAAAGTCTATCAACGCAAAGTTCACAGTTTCATCTAGGAATAGAAATAAAGTTTCTTCAATTTGTTCAAACAAACCAGACGTTTAAAGTGGTAAGTTGTGTTTGCTTCTCAAGATGCATCAGACTTCAATGTCCCTTGGCCCTGTGGCTCTTTTTCTGGGAAAGCATTATAGAGGGAGGACACTTGAAAGTTGTGTCAATGTGAACCAAGTATCTGTCTGTTTTTCATTGCAGTACACCTGGAGACATTTGTTTGAAAATGAAAACTTCAGTTGTAGTTTCTAGTCTATAATTCAAGAGCTAACTATGTTTAAGAGAGTATAATACATATTCTTTTGTTGGAGTGCTTAGCATGGTTTTGAGAACCTTCTGGATATTACTTATTCACAAAGGATACACTTGTTACATTGATTTTCTGTTGACTGGACTATTACTAGGACAATGCAAATGATTGCTTCTGATAGAAATGAAAATTAGAGTAATGTATACAAATATCTATATTAGCTTCTAATATGATCAAGTCTTAATATCCTGTTTTTCCCAATTAATGAATAATTCATTCATTTTATGTTTTTTGGTGATGATTTTTATATATTTTAAAACTACACCTCAAAACTAAGAAGATATATTTATGCATGTACCTAAACCAATAATTTACTATTTGATTTTCCAGAGTTGAATTCTGCCTGTGATTTAATATTTTGTGCTGGTTTCATACAGAATTAGATTATATCACCACATTGCTAAGACTTTCATACAGTTCTTTTTGCAAGGAACCTGGAAATGTGATAGATATGTGAATAATAAGAAAACACAATCATGTTCTTCAAGTCAGACTACAGAAGAATCAGAGGGAAAACTGAACTTTTATTTCATTAGTCCATGAACAATCACTTAAAATTTCAATTAATTAATAAACTTTTAAAAATAAAGATGAGTAATGAACACAAAACAATAAAAAGCAAAACATTATGACTATGCACAGTAAAAATAAAAGTCAAATATGATTGGGTGGCAAATAAATGTTTTAAAATAGACTAGTATCACAGGTTGAAAATTTAACTCTAAGTAATGTGAGAAACAAAGACAGAAGCAGTTCAGAAGATTTACATGAAGGAAGTTGGAATTCTATTTGATTCATTTGCTCTGTCACAATGAGGAATTTGCCCAGTACCCGTGATTCTGAAACTTGTCATTTATGTCTTTCAATACTATCGTGAAGCCTGGGTGATACCAAATATGGAAAAGAATTTTGTGAATTCAACACTGTATAAGTGTAAACTTTATAATCACAAAAGCCACCAGAATAGCTTTTGTAACTAAAAAGAAAGATGATAGATTTTTTTTCTTAAATGTTATCATGTTCCATTTCTTATATAAAATTATATATATATCCCATTTTGTTAACTGAACTAACATAACTGCTGTTCCAGAACTATTACATTTGTTCTTTTATCTTTAAAAAAAGCAGATTCTGAGGAGAATATTTTCTTCCCTACATATAAAATTGAACTAATAATTTAAGTTTTGTATTTAGTTATAACTACATTCTACCTTTAAATTCACCAATATTGTCTTAACTTATTATTGTCTTCAGTTGTGGCATTAAGCACAACTAGTGATTAATATTTTCAACTATATATGCTTATAATAAAAATCCTATTTGAATATGAAAGGTACTATCAGATGGAATCTACTCATATTTTCTGAATGAGCTTAAAGTAGTATATATTTACCTTGAAATTATAAGGTCTTCAAGTCAAGCGCTGTTGGAAAATTTGACTGTTGTCTATTCTTTGTCCATTCAATCCCATTCTATTTTTTCCTCATAAGCATTTGAACCAATTATACACTGTTGATGTTTTAATTCTTTGAAGGTCTCTAAGTGGTCAGATGTAACTTACTGATTTTACTTCCAATCAATTATCAACTTTAGGTATGTTCAAGAAAGCTTGAGTATATTGCTTTCTCTATAACAGCATTTCACTATGAGATATATTGTCACTTTATCTGTTTGAACTGCAATTTCCACCAAATGCTGATTATCCAATCTACTGTATGTTTTGCTATCCTTTTGTAAAATATGTTTTCAAATAATGACTCAATGAAATATATTGAAAATAAATGTAAATACTTTGATTTGGAAGAGAGAGATTTTAATATTTCCTTCTAACAAATTCAATATTCATTTTAAAAGGGAAATATATCTTTAGAGTATTTCAATTCTCAACATCTAATTCTGGCTATACTATCCTAAGTTTCCAACATCTTTGAATTCACTGTGGATAAATAGTGATTAAAAGATTATTACAATCTTGTATAATGGGAATATTCATAGAGAAGGCTCAAGCGGAGAGGAGGAAGAGAGAGAACAGAAGAGGAGGGATAGGAAGAGAGATAGTTAACACTAAAGATGCCTGAAAAAAGCCACATGAACCCTATTATTTTATAAAGTTACACACACACACACACACACACAATTTTAAATGGATACACACTATTTTAAATGGGTACAAAGGCTTTTTTTTCCCAGAAGCCATAGGTTGACAAATAAAAAAAACTCTATTATGAGATATCTCCCCTTCCCAGAACAATAAAACCTTTATCATTGCTCTTGAATACCCAATAGAACTTGTTGATAAGACCCTATTGATAAAGAACCACATATATTTTTCATTAGACATGGGCAAATCAAGTTGATACTGACCAGAAATTTTCTTCTTCACTTGCAAGCTTTCACAGTACAACAATGTGCTATGTAGATTGCTGAGGGAAAATACTATTGAGAGTCTTACCCAACTGTGACCTACAGTGATGACTGGCATGGTACAATAATGATATGGATAAAACAGAGGCAACCAACCACTTTCTGGTTGGACTTAAAGCCCATTCCACAGAAGGAAACTCATGTATGTGACCAATAATCTGTAAACCTAGCCAAGAACTAGGCTTGTTCTGCCTGTTCCAATTTCCCAAATAAAGAGAGAAGTAATGGTGAAAGGTAGAGAAAGCAGATTCAATTGGCGTGACAACGCTGGTAACAGAACAAATATACACATTTAGTGATAATATGTCCACCTTCTGGACACCCAAATGAGCTTTAGGTTTGTATAACAGAATTGGGGCAGATGGGAAGAAGTATCTGAGTGGACTTCTCAAACTTTGCTTGTTCTTCAAGCATTCTGGATCTATGGTTTGGTGTCTCACTAATTTTGGATCATTCTCATATATTGTTGCTTCAAATATTCTTTCTACTCCATTATTTCTTTTCTTTGGGTGTAATACTATAAACAAGGTGAAGAAGATGATGATAGATGATGATAATGATGATGAAGATAGATAGATGATAGATAGATAGATAGATAGATAGATAGATAGATAGATAGATGATTGATAAATGACAGATAAGTAGATATAGATAAATAGGATAGATAGATGATAGATAGATAGATAGATAGATAGATAGATAGATAGATAGACAGATAGATAGATAGATAGATAGATGATAGATAGATGTAAACATCTACACAACCTACTGTGTCCATTTTGTGTTGTTCATAGGTATATATATATATATATATATATATATATATATATATATATATATATATATATATATATATATATACATGTTTTGGGCTGACCACTTGAGATTGGATATCAGGGGGCACCTGGCTGGAAAAAATTAATTCTCCATTTTTCATTAATTGGCTGCTTCTCTTCATCTAGGCATGGGGCCTTATGAAATTACCCACACATACCAGCATGTTAACTGTTACTGGCACTATCTAGTCCTTACTTGAGCAAACATGTTGTTGAACTTTCACGGTTACAGCTTTCCTATCAGGTCTCAAAGACACTACCTAGCAGCAGGGGTCTTTGTCTTCTGGAACCTGCGATCCTCCAGTCCCCCTGATTACCAACCCCATTTGAAGATTTCCCTAAGCAATGCTGTAAATGTGTTCCTTGAGGTTAGGAATTCAAGGTTGTGCCAACTTACGTGAATTCAGTTCTTTGTTTCCAACTTCATTTTGTGAAATTTCTACTGACCCAGCTTCAAGTTCACTGTTGTTATATCTCTTTCAGCTGTGTTTCATTGCCTTTGATGTTTATCTTTTTATTAAAAGTAAAATATTACACATAATGAAATACACTGAAGAAAATCAGTTTTTAGTGAGAAGAACTATATTTCTCTGGCTAAGTTGTTCAGACTTAATTAAAAAAAAACATTTATAAGTGTGCTAAACTATTGATAAGTTGGGAGTGTATCTAATATGGGAACATAATGTTTGCTTGGGCCAAAAAGAGTATATCCAAAAAAAAAGAAGGAAAGATGATAAATGAATAGATGATAGATGATAGATAATAGATGATAGATGAAAAGAGAGATATGAATAGTATTCATGCTATCTGCCCATGAATGGCTGCTCCTGAAATGGAGTTTGAAGTTTCTGTTTTCTGTAGAAATTTTGAATGGTTTGGGTTGGTCTTAATTTTGGTATTTGAGACAGGGTCACACTCTGTAGTCCTGACTTGCCCAGAAACCTCCATATCAGCAAGGCAGGCCTTAAACTTACAAAAGCCCCTCTGCTTTATGCCTACCCAGAGATGGGTATAGCAACAAGCCCCCTAGGTCATGTTGTGTTTTGTTTTGATTTGATCTGTTTTATTTGAGAAAGGATTTGCTTTTGCAGCCTAAACTGTCCTGTCATTCCCTTTCCTCTGGCTTCTGTCTCCCAGGCCTGGGATGGCAGGCATTCACCGCACATCCAGGCCCAGCTTTTGAAAAGAAAAGTTAAGGGGAATGGAGAGATGGCTCTGTGGCTATGTGTATTTACTGTTCTTATAGAGGACCAAAGGTAGGTTCCCAGTTCACAGCTGCTTGTAACTCCAGTTCCAATGATTGACACCCCTCCTCTGGTCTCTGTGGGTACCATGCCTGCACATGATGCACTTACACAGATACGGACAGATAATCATACACAGAAAATAAAATAATACTTAAAAGAAGAACAAAAGTAAGTTTTGTTCTTATTTAGAACCACTCAGCTCTCCAATTGTTACAACAGCATTGCTTATCAGGGACAGCACAGAACCTTGGTTGTCAGGCACTTATTCTAGTAAGAATTATGATAAACAAGAAAAGGCCTTTATTTTTATCTAGATTATATATATTATGGTCAGCTACATGCTACCTCATAATTGCCTCAGAGTCTGTAATCTCATGACTCAAATTTTTCTTCTTAAGGAATTTTGTCATCTCTTTCTCTGACATTACAAATATTTTCTTGAGCTTCAAATGTCTCTGGTGTCATTTTGGGTACCCTTTTGGCATTAGGGTTTTCTCAGAAAGCTGTTCATTTTTCACTTTCAGTTAGATCCACTGAAGTAATACTGCTGACCCATGAGACAGTGGAGGGTGCAAAGAAAGAATGTGCTCTATCTATAATCTTCATATTAAAACATTTTTGAACAGGCCAGGCTTAGAAGCATTTCACATCCACACGTGTTGCTATTCCTTCTCCATGATTGCAGCTTTGTTTTTCCTTTCTGACTCCTCATCACTACATTGAATGTTCCAAACACAATTCCTAGTATCTTCTTAACTAAATGTCTACATTTCTTTCTTTTTTTTGTCTACATGTCCTTTATTCCCTTTAGGAATGCCAAGGCTAGAGTGACACAGATGTGGTGATATATTGTGTACCCTAATAAACTTGTTTGGGGACCAGAGGACAGAGCCAGCCACTAGATTAGACATAGAGGCCAGACAGTGGTGGCACACGCCCTTAATCCTATCACTTGGGAGGCAGAGTTCAGTCTGGATCTCTGTGAGTTAAAGACAACACTGGGAACAGAGGCAGGCAATGGTGGCACACATCTTTAATCCCAGCACTTGAGATCTCATGCCTTTTCTTGGAAAGTACACAATACTTTTAATACCAGGAAGTGACATGGCTGGATGGAGAACAATATGTAAGGCATGAGGAGACAGGAACTAAGCAGCAGTTCAACTGAGACCCTCAGGGGTGAGGACTCCGAGGCTTTCAGTCTGAGGATTCCTGGAAACAGGATTGGCTGAGGAGTTGGAGAGGTGAGGTTGGTTTGGCTTGTTCTGTTTCTCTGATCTTTCAGCTTTCACCCCAATATGTGGCTCTGGTTTTTTTTTTATTATTATTAATAAGATCATCTGGCAATTTGTGTTACACACAGGTAGAAAAATAATTTGGAATTGCCCCCATAGGAAGCCTTCCTCTCTGGAGCATTGGTCTTTGTTTTGTGGGAGATTTGGCGCAATTGTAGTAGGCTACTCTTCTCTCATGAAATTTGAAATGTGCTTTTTAGATCTTTACCACAAGAGACACACTATTCCAGAATTTTTAGAAAGAGAATCAATGAAAGAGTGAAAATTATTGTGGCATCTGTGCTCATGTTTTTCTTATTCTTATGCTTGTGGATGCTCTATCTCTCACAATCCAATCAAGCTATTCCTTAAGTTGTAGTAACACTATAGTTCATACTCTATATAAAAGAAGATTTTTGGTATAATATTTATTTTGAAAGCTCTGTCTCCAGATTTTTGTGGCAGTTTCCACTATTACCTTAACCCTTTTATTATTCCAAGTAAAGCTGTGGATTTCTTTTTTCCCAGCTTTTCTTTATCATAACATTATACCATTCATACCACTTGGTTTACCAGGTCACACAATTTCCACGTGTGTAGATATTTTGATACTAATTGCCTAACATTAGCAGAATTATTGCTTAAATAATTTAATACTACTAGAAAGTTAATTTTTTAGTAAGTATAACCTTTGCATTCCATAAACAACTTACTGGCCTTTGAAATACATGCCCCCCCTTAGATTTGCTTTTTTTTCCCTATCTCCAACATTCTTTCTTCATGTCATTAAATATTTTTTTAAAAATTCCAGTCAGTTTCTATTATGTTGATGCTAAAATTAAAGTTATATGTTCCATTATCTTCTATTTCCTATGGAGATGAGTGAAGGATGGAAAAATATTCTTGAATCTAATGTCTGGCTATCACAATCACTGGTAATGCAAATGCATTAATAAAATGTGTGGTTGGTGCTGCTAGTTCACCTAAAATATTGTATTTAATGAAGTGTGGTAGAAGAGAGGGGCCATTCTACATGGACTCCATCATCGTAATTCATCAATGTTGTACTGAACAATTAAAGGACACTTCTTTGCTTCTTCTATTAAGGGTCAAGTCTACTTGTCTGTTTCCCTAGAACAATTTTCTGATAAATCTTCATTAGGCTCCACTACTCCCCTCTACTAAGCAAGAGAAATATATTCATTCTAGAAAAATGTAGAGGCTTAAAAGATGACGCATGTGGCTGTTACCCATTGAACATCCACGTGTATCTGAAGAGAAGCAGTGGAAGAAGACTGGAGAGGGCAGGAGTAGGACAGGGAACTGCAAAGAGCTGGGGAGTGGAAACTTCATTTGGGATGTAAAAACAAATAAATAATTTAAAAAGGAAACAAAAAACTATCAAAAAAATGGTACATAAAGTGGTTCATAGTGACACTTCTGTGTATAGAATTAATATGAGTTCATACTATGATCTGTTGGTTAGCCATAACTAAGGGAGTGAGGGGGTAAGAAATATAATGGGGATGCGGTTATTATCACCTTCACCTCTGCCAAATGTTGAAATTAGCCATAAAAACCATTGATTGTGCCCTAAGTGCCATTTATAAACCGTCTAACTATAGGTTTCAGCAATTTTAAAAACATCTCCAGTTGCCCAGTTTGGTAGTTGACAATCACATTGTCTTTTTTTCTAATTGGGTAAATGGCAGACATTAAAAACATTTCCCCCTCTGGCTTTTAAAGGTGTTCTCATTCCAGCCATTTTTAGAAAACTTTAAAAGTATTTTATTTCTGACACACATAATATTTTTACAGTTATTTCATATGTGAAGAAAATATATATTTATGATATGTAGTTTTCCCACAGATGGCCTCAAAGGCATTTCCATACTGATTATACAAAAATGCATACTGTATCATAGAAGGAAGAGTCTGGCAATTATTTGATGTATTTATGCTTGAGAAACAAAACATGTAAGTAGATCTAATGTTAAAAGTCAGCAATTTTAGGATTACTAAATTTAGGTAGAAGCTTATGTACTAAACTTCAAAACTAGGATTATTGCTCTGGTCAAGTTTCTATCACTAAACTAAAACACCTGAAATAATTGACTTTGGTAAAGAGAAAGTTTATCATGGTTCCTGGGTTAGGGGGTTTCCATTTTGCAGCTGGTCAGCCCCTACCTCACAGCTGAGACTCAGCATAGCAGAAGGCAGGGACTGAACTATTATCACATGGGTCTTTGCAGGACAATTCACATTCAAATTGTATTAATTCTCATATTATAGAAAATAAGCATTCATTAAAAATTTTTAGCTGTAGAGTAATATCTTCATTTTAATAAGTTTCTGATGTTAGTGCCTCCTAAAATAATTGCCTCCTCTTGGACACTCAAAATCAACACCGATTTCTTTTCTGAATACGCTATTTGTAAAAAGAAAAAATGAATACCTTGTAAGTATTTAAATTTAAAATGGTTGATGTCTTACTGCTCATTAGTTTATTAATAAAAAGGTGAGACACAGACACCAACTTAACTAGAATCAGGTTCACACCAGTGAGCAGTTTATCTAGGATTTGAATTTGAGATGTCCGGTTGTATAATGATGCCCCATTCAACTTTCTTAGGCAAGCCTAAGCCACATGTGAGTACATGAGATATGAGAAGCCAGAAGCCAACAAGGAAACAGAAAGATTTCCTTAGGAACTCTATTGTCTGTGTATGATCTTCTGCCCACAGAAGAGTCATAAACTTTGGCTTTGAATTATCAGTGGATTTCTGTGTATTGTAAAAATTGTGTTGTCTTGTCTTGGTAGAAGGAAATTTATTGTTCTTTTTAAACTTTGCAGACCAAACACGTTCAAAATATACTGTATGAATTTTTTCAATGAAAACAAAACAAAACGGAACAGACCAACCAAACGTCTTCTGTCTTTACTTGAGCAAGGCTGCCATGACAGCTCTGTGATCCTTGCAAAGCTTTTGTAAGAGGATTCTCTAAATTTCATATCCTGAAAGAAATGTCCTGTGCGAATAATGTATTTCTCTTATTACAAAAATGTATGAGATCAAGGACTCATTTTCACTTTGAGATTTAATGCAAGCGTATAGATAGCATTAAGATATGAATAAACATGAGTGATGGATTGAGTTGTCTAACAGCCAGCCTCTAGCTAGAAAACCAACTGACTTGAACACAGGGTCTCAGCACAGGGAGATTTATGTTCTTCAGCTGAATTACATTCCTTTATAGACTGCTGCAGATGGGCTCCAGGAAAAGCAGCCATCTATCCGATTTAAATAGACTTCGTGCTAGTACTATAGACATACCATTAATTCATTGCTGAGAGTTGCTGTGGGCATAGATTTGGCTTTGTTCTCTGACAGTCTCCGCCAGTTGAAATAGAAATGCCATTTACCAGAGTGTCAAATAAGGAGGACCTATATAACACTATAATCAAGTTGAGGTGGCATTACATATTTTAGCCTCGATATTGAAAATGGTTAAGTCAGCAGGGATTTCCAATCTGCAGGACTCTCCTGACCAATGAAAGCCACTTGTAATTTATCAGGTGGCAACTGTCTTCTCTGTGTGAATAATAACTTGGTGTCTTTAATTTGTACTGTGTATCTTAGCTGCATTGCGGTGTATTCTTTTCAGACTCTCTTTAAATTTTTACAAGTACCATCATCTTAGCTTTAGAGAAAGGATATTGCAAAGAAATAGTTTAATTGAATCTCACAAAATTATACAAATAGGAAGTGAAAACCTGGCAGTTCTAATATTCTTTCCTTAGCACTCTGATGGGTGTTCTTGAGTTGGTTAGATTAAATGAAGTATGTTATGGAGCATTTTACATTAAAGTTGTGATTGAAATATGCATATGGCACTGTAGTGGGTAGCCATTCCAGCTTTAATCTGGAAGTTCCAACCCCCATTGAGGCTTCGGCAACTGTCATGCCTACAAGGCAGGGCTAAGGGAGGACCCTGGAGACCCGAGACCAGGATGGGCCAGCTCTCTCTCTGTTCCTAGACCCTGGATGGTGGAGGTTGACTGAATAGAGCTCCAGAGAACACTGCTGGACTGCGATACACCTTCCCCAGACCCCGAAACCTACCTATCCCTTCATTTGTAAGTTACCCACTAAATAAATCTTCCTTTTAACTACGTGGGGTGGCCTTAATAATTTCACCAATATGGCACCTAATAGGGAAAGCTAATGTAGGCATCATCTAAAATTAATTTCTTGAAGCATTTCTAGGGCATTAGTTATTCAAGTCAAATTAGAAAGACGTAGCTCTACTTTAATGTAACCCTTGGGTAAATAAATATATCTCAGTAGCTTGGGATAATTAAAGGCCAAGCCTTAATCTTATACATTAATAAAGTCTTGTGTTTAATCTCATTCTACAAAACATACATGGCATTACTTGCACACAGCTCTGCATTCATGTTCAGTTTTCCACATGTGGATTCTGAGAAGACTGGGAACATATTCAGTAATTTAGCCATATGAGTTAACACACTTGAAATGCTTCCAATTTTTAGACCAAAAAAATAGTGTTTCTGTTAGATATGGCATAGTGTTTACTGGAATGATCTCAAAGAGTAGAATGAAAGTGTGATATTTGTAAAAGAATGTCCTAAAATTAGACACATCATACAATTTCTGTTGTAAGTCATTTAGTGATTCAGTATCTACATTTCCAGTTCAATTGATAGCCCTGTGTTTCTCCATTTTCCCATTAGAGAGCCTATCCATCAGCATCTAATTCCACATGCAAACACCTCTCCACCTGTGATCTCAACCTCAGATGAATCTGTACTAATGAATAATGACCAACACAGTTGAGTGCAAAGCATTTTTTGGGATACACAGTAACTAGAATGATGAAATAATAATTATTTTTTTTTAGGTAATCAGTGAATTGGATAAAGAAAAGGTGGTTGTTCTGCCTAGTTAACTGGGAATCCCCGCATCACCAGATGCTTGGCTAGTAACAGATTTTCTAGTGCCTGAAAAGAACATACAGCTTGCTTTGAATTTCATCTTGATGATAAGGTTTTAAAACAGGCTTCTCTGAAAGCAGAAACAAGTTAGGTTGATCCTCCTCACAGAACTGTTATACACAAGCCATTGCCTAACAAAATATGAAATTTGGTGCTCTTTTTTGTCATTAAAAAAATGTAATAAAATACAAACTTTTAAATGAGAAAAATCCCGGAAAATAAACAGACCTGGAAAAATTTGGAAGAAACTGAAAAATATTTTGTATTAGGAAAAATGTCCCACAAGTATTTTCCATTCCCTTAATTATAACTGAAATTATTTTGGATTTTTTAACTGCAGCTTATGACTAAGGCAAGACACAAACAAATTTTCATGAGTTTTTTTTTCAACTTTCAATGTAACAAGTATTTGACAAATATAATGCCTTGAACTTTCCCAGATATATGTGAAAATTTTAAACATTATTTTCCCATGGTCCCTAAAGAAGCTCACAGTAGCTTTGTAAATCATAGGTATGCATACAATACAAGTCAGAAATGGTACAAGTTGCATTTGCTGCAGAAACAGATACTGAAATGAAAATTGCTCCAGAGGATGGAGAAACAGTATAGAATAAGTCTATTCCTAAATTAAATTGTCTTTACTGTTTTCTATTTTGTACGCCCACTTCCTTTACTACCCTTATTAAGCGCATATCCAAGGAAAGTAATAAATTAAGGTCCTTTTTAGGCTCTAGAACAGTAATGAATTGATTTATCAACACAAGAAAATACACATACACACAGCTTTCTACAGTCACATCTATGTGGTTGAGTGGGCATGCCTGCAGAATTTGCAATCCATAAAAGCCAACTTGCCTATTTACAGCACATAAACATGAGTTTCCTGAATATGTAGGTAAGAGAGATGATTTTTTAATACAGTGAATTCAGTCTGGAAATTCCTAATTTACTGGAATTTCTTAAGATATAAACACTCTCATTTAAGTTTATAGATTTTACATATCATATTTTGTTAAATTAAGTATACATACATATTAATGCACATATAGCCTTATCTGTGCTTAAATATATACATGTATTGTTTTATTGTGGTACACTAATTCTCTACTTTTGAGGTCAAAACTTTATCTCTTAACTTCAGCTAAAGTCACAGAAATAAAAGCATTTTGAAATAATAGCAAATATATGATTGGCAAAACATCATGCCACAGCCTTCTTTCATGACTAGTGGTTTTTCAGCACAAAAACTGTAGCTATTGTCATCATCATTGAGACCATCTTCACTTGAAAAGAACTTCAGAAATGAAAAAGAAAACTCTCTTTTCTTGTTGTTCTCTGATATAGGCAACTCTTTAGAAGTGAATTAAGTAAACATGAGCCCTGTGCATTTGATAAATATGTATGTCTCATTTCCCCTCTCCCATTGCTTTTCATCCAGTTGGAGCTGGAATCCAAGCAATAAATAATATTTATTTTAATAGTATGCTTAATGGAAGTATTACCAATATTTTCTAAGCTTAAAACCATCCCCAAATGCATTTTCCTGTTAGGCTCAGCATTTTCATAGTAATTTACAACTTAAAAAGGATAAACCCTATTACTCTATGTCAAACCAACAACTGGGTAAGTGCAGAATGTTGCCCTATGAAGTATGGCCAAATTTATTGCTGAAGTCATTAGTACACATCGATTCTGTTTAAGGCAATCCAAAGGGAATAGTGAGCCTATTATGGTGGTGCTTGGCCTCTCTGTCAGACAGACTACAGGCTTGCCAGAGCCAAGTTTTAAGCAACAGCCAATTAGTTCAGCAACCAGTGTTCCCCATTTTATTTTGGTCATTATTAATACAACTGGTCAGTGACATGAATTTGAAGATTGTGAATTTGTAGATTGTGCTACGTACTCAGATATGAACAAAATTACTGTTTTTCCCCAAAGAGAAAAATCATTTTCTAACTTTTGGAAGTCTGGGTTATCTATGTTTATTTCTGTTTTGTCTTCTGTAAAAGAGGACATTCAGATTTATGATCTGAAATTTTAAACAATAAGTCATTTCTTCTAACCTGTTTTAATACTATGCTCTAGACTTCAATGCAGTACATTCACATTCACTTTATAGGTGCCCACTAATCCTGATGAAGATATTTGAAAGTTAATTTTCAGAATCTAAATTTTCTTCATTTTTTTTTTTTTGGTTTTTCGAGACAGGGTTTCTTTGTGTAGCTTTGTGCCTTTCCTGGAACTCACTTTGTAGACCAGGCTGGCCTCGAACTCACAGAGATCCGCCTGGCTCTGCCTCCCTGAGTGCTGAGATTAAAGGAGTGCGCCACCACCGCCCGGCAATTTTCTTCATTTTGAGAAACTTAATTTCAGTCTTTTGAAGAAAAGACAATTTCCTGTTACCCCACCCCCATGAAAGGCTTGCTTGGAATCTCCTTTTAGTCTACCTCAAGGGGGAATATGGCTTTCTGACTTTGAGAGTTCAGAACACTAGTCTCTAGACTAGTGATCAACATCACAGAGCAGTGTCCTTAGCTGTGCAGAATTGTATAGAGACAGCTAAAGATCTTGGCATTTGCATTTGGATTTAAGGGAAATGCAGTCACTCACATCTTTTTGGCCTGGTATATGTGCATCAAATCCGACTTAATAAAGCTCTAAAATGGAGTTACTAAATACACTCTTGTCCCCTAGCTTACATTGCTCCTTGTTTACAGAGAATAAATTAGAGCCAGTAGTAAATGAATGAAAAAGTTAAGATAAAACTTAGTCATACAATGAAGAATTCATTGTCAGATAATCCAAAATAGCTCATATAAATAAAATCAACCCTACGCTTTCTAAACCACTATCCAGAATTGAACTAACAACATTAAGATAAGGAATCTTACCTAAATGGGTTCATCAACTTAGTTTTGCCTGTGGCTGCTTTTGCATGACAAATGCGTAGTTGATGTAAAGATCACTTGCTCCACAAGAAATCACTGAGTCGGCTTCTGATTAATTCCACAATTTTATTAATTACCTTTAGTAACTTTGCTTTTTATTTTCTATTACCCAGAGGAACTGAGATGGGACTGTGACAGTGGAAAGGGCTGCCTGCTCTAAATTCGCTAGTAATTGTCTAGTGGTCCCACAGCGCCAAATGTATTTGCCATCTAGACCTTAGAGAAAAAAGTTTGCTGTCTCCTGCCCTATCTTATGCTTTATATAATGCTATTAAAGTTCCTATGCCTGGACTAGTAATTTAACAGGTGACCACACATGCGTTAATATGCAATATTATTTTGAGTTAACGTTTTAACTTTGGAGGAATAAAATGTCAGCCCTGGAAATTGACATATATCTTGTCTTTCTCTATACAGTCTCTATTTTTTTTTCATTGTTCCCCTTTCTTCTCTCCTCTATATTCTTTCCTTCCTTCTTATTCCTCTTAACTTATCAAGCTTCCTTTTTTTCTCTTCCTTGGTAGAAAAGAAAAGATATAGGAGTGACTATCTTCCTTGAGACTGAGCAAATGGAAGAGCATCACACAGGCCAAGGCCACCTTTCCAAACATGTCAGCAGATTTTCCCTAGTTAGCCTCTGAGAGTTAGTCCAGATTATTCACACAAATCCTCTCATCCACTTCCAAACGTATGCTCTTAACTGTCCTCTACCGTACTTACCGGCCTTACTTACTGAAACATTTGCACCATGAGTCTAAAGAAAGCTGCTTTAAGTGAGAATCCTTCACATTGCTATTTTCATGGACTCATGCGTGTTTAATCTGCAAATCGTAAATGTTGCATAGGCGATCACACTAACTCAAAGCTTTAGTCACATTCAATTTAGCAATTCGCATTAGGAAGCCACAGGAATTTTTTTCATAGAGGAAGCAATAAAGATTAAATAGAACTAGAAGCGTATAGAAGTATAAGAGGTAAGATACTATGATTAAGACTAAGAACAATATTAATAAGATTAAGCTATGCTATAGATATTATTGTTTTAACTATTTGTAAAAAGGAACATTTTACTTTTTTCTAAAATATACCCAAATATACCTTTTTTTAGCTTCTAAGATAAATTAAGTCATAACAAAATAGTTATTTTTTTCTCTGCTGCATCATTGGATATTTATTTCTAAAGCAATTATATTAAGTTTTTGAGTCCTTTAATTTTGAATAAACCTATTAGGTCAACTTTCACTAAAGCAGCATATATGCATATCAAAAAGAATTAAAATTTAAACCAAGAGTAACAAAAAGACAAATCCAAATGCAATAACAGTAAAGCCCCCTTACACAGCTGATCTGAGACTAGACCACAAACAAACATTTCAAACAAAAAAAAAAGCAGCACTGTTAAACCCTGAAACTGTAAATTCACAGTCAAATTTTATTTAAACATACTCTTCTAATACTCAACGTGACTTTTATAATACCAGCTGATACATTTTCAGTGTTTAAACATGTCCCAAAAGGATGCAATGTTAGGTCTCAGGGCCTCTATGTGTCTAGAAATGAGCTCAAGTTGGATTATAGGATTTCTGATGGTTAGATAAAATTCATTATACCAGAACCTGTGAAAAAGGTTTTCCATCCTCAAAAGTTGTCCCTCCCTCAGCTACCCCTCCATCTTATAATCCAAATGATTGTCCATCCCATGCTCCCTAATGTTAACTTGCTACTTTCAATTATCTGTTCTCTCTCACTCTCTTATAGATAGGCCTGACCATGTCCAGCCTACTTCTGTTTTCCTCTGCTCTGGCTTCCTCCAGATGCCTCTGGATATTTTCTGTCTTACCCATAATAAAAAACCTTCCCATTGGCGGGCAGCAGTGGCACACACCTTTAATCCCAGTACTTAAGAGGCAGAGCCAGGTAGATCTCTGTGAGTTCGATGCCAGCCTGGTCTACAGAGCAAGATCCAAGGCAGGAACCAAAACTACACGGAAAAACCTTGTCTTAAAAACCAAGCAAACAAACAAAAAACAAAAAACAACCCCCACCCCCTTTCATGAACTGGTCATGTTGGAAATTTCTTTCCTATGCCCCCTCACATAAGTTGATTTAAGTGTGCTGTAATTGATTCAATGTCTTCAAAATGAAAAAAAAAAAAAAAGGGTTTTAAGTTCTTACGTTTTTAAGGTCATGTGGAAAGTATGCAAATGCCATCTTTAACAGCTTTTTGAAACCTGAAGCATGAATATTGTAAGGTAAAATTTCCTCCATAGCATCCCCAAACTCTGTCTTCATGACCATGTTAATCATTTAAAGCATGGAACTCTTGTACTATTTGCATTGCTTTGAATTTGGTTATGGACTTCCAGAGTACTCGGAGTGGGAAAGGAAGAAGGAACCAAAGTATCATTTAATTGCTTATGAATACCTTTCATTATTATGTAAAGTGTTGGAACTCAAAGTCAACTTATTCCTCCCATGAACTTGGACATCGTCATGATTTAGACATATATATTATCAAAGAAAAACAAAGGCACCTATTTTCAAATGAAAAAATTATACACTGTATTATTCATTCACACTTCTGTACAATGTACTATGAACAAAGGAGAAGAAATTATATGGGTATGTATTTTTATCTATATCTATATATACACTTATGTATATATATATATATATATTTATACATATGGACATATAAACACATATAGATAGATTTTTGAGATCATGAGTGTATTTTAACCTTTAGTATCACTATATATTTGACTTATATCATAAATAAACAAAACTGTCATAGTTTCTCTTGGGCAGCTTAGCACCAAAATAGCTTTCTTCTAAATCACAGATTTGTTTCTGCTCAATTCTACAAGAAATTTGAGAATAATTACCCTTAATTATTCTCTCGTTCCTTTCTCATGGATAACTTGGATGTAACAAGAACAGTGCAAAGGGCAACAGGTATAAATTCTGCAGAGATTAACAAATATGGTTGCAAAACCACCAGTATTAATTTAATGCTTATAAGAGCACAGGGTGAAAGAGGACAAGTTGTTTATTGATTGATAAACAGTGTATAAAATTATCTGCCCAGTTAACTGAGGAAAACAAGCATATAAACAATGAAAATCCACTATAAAATTAAGCCCCTAAGCTTCCAGAATTGCCTGAGAAAAGCATGAAAAATGTGCTAAGAATCTATCTTAAATATCTCAAAACCAATTTCCATGACTGCATTGCCTGACATTGTACCTTAATCCACCCAGTATCAAAACGCAATGAGGACACTGAATATAATCCTTACTAATATTTTCATAGTAGTTGTCATATAAGTAAATACTTATGAAGCCTACCTAATGATCACAAATTATGAGCTTATACACATAGAGACCTAGTAGAGTAACCCAAGAGACAATTATGACTGATATATTAAATCCCTTTTTATTTGAAAACTTATTTCTCATTTTCCTGTGTGCTCTGTTTTAACATGTGCACAAATTTTAATATATTACAATTACTGAATTACTGAATAAGTTAAAGATTTGAAAGCCTTATCAAATACTCCTGACATTTCAAATATAACCATCTACACTATTACCTATCTGTAAGAGTGCAAATACAACAGTTGAAACATATATCTACATGATGTCATATCACTTGGTGGAATTGTTCTCCTTATTCACTGGCTTCTTGTGCTTCATTCAGTATTGAGTTTCATATGTCTGAGGAAATGTCTGATGTTCGACTATAAAGAGCTGTTGTGACCTGTTTTATTTGTTTGTCCCTAAAATCACAAAGCAAATGTTCACAGAGGGTCTACTACATGCCAACTACTACTTTGGATTCAAGTCTATAAGTCAGCATAGAGATGTATCATAATAGTGCACAAAGCCTGAGTAGAACTGAGGATTTGTGAAAATAATATGATAACAACATAATGAAGGATAGGATGTTCATCCAACCTCTGCAGAAGTCAGACCCTGCACATCCTCTCCAAAGCCTGCTCAATAAATTTGCCTGATCCTCTGCTCCATGCACACTCCCCAAACCCTGTGATCTAGTCCAGGGTCCACATCTGGTACCCTGGCCAAGTCTAGCCACTCCTACCTGCACTGCTACTTCAGGCTTCCACCAGGACCCATCTTGTCTGCCTCCAACCCACAGGCTCCTCCTATACCCCATCTAAACCTTTCCTTCAAGTCAGACCTTTTATATTCCTCTCCAGGGCGTAGCTTGGTGAGTCTATATTGCCCTCACCTACTCCAATTCCCAGATCAACCACCAAACGCCAATCTTGGACCGGGACACACATCCTGAAGACAATACCATTCCCCTATACCCACTTGAGTTAAGTCCACCTAACCCATATTGAACATCTAGGCCCAATCCAACTCACATATCCTCTCTTCTGAACCAATGTGCTATGTCTTTATCAGACACAGGATTAACAAAAAAGTCCACATGTCCAGATCTCATTGAAAAAAAAATTAGAATCAATATGAAAGATAATGACAGTCTATGCACCCTAAAATCCATAAGTCCTATAGAAATATTTTCCAATGAAAATCACCTTGATGAACTCCAAGACACATAACTTAAAAGAACATTCATAAACTTAATCAAATTATTTGAACAGTTTAAAGAAGATACCATGAAATGGTTCAATGAATGCAAAAAGTAAGAATTTAAAGAGATAAGCACTTGAGTGACATTAACAAAACCACAAATATGAGCCTGGAAGAAATGACTAACACAATTCAGTACTTTAAAATGGAAACCAAAAAAGACATAGACATATTAAGGAGTGAGTGGTAAAGATGGAATGGAAAAGCCCAATCACTCATATAGGAAATACAAAGGAAAGTCTTGCAAGTAGAATGAAGCAGAACACAGAATATCAGGATGTGAAAATGAAGTAGAGTAGACACAATCCCATTAACAATAGGCTGAAAGAACATTAAATATCTAGGAATAAACATAACAAAGTAGGTAAATACCTATACAATGAAAACTTTAAACTTCTGAAGAAAACGATAAAGACACTAGAAAATGGAAAGACACCCCATGTTCATGGATTGGTAGAATTAATATAGTGAGAATGACCAGTCTGCCAAAAGCCACTTACAGATTCAATGCAATTCGAATCAAAATATCCATCTGGTTCTTTAAAGAAATGTAAAAACCTACCCAAAAATTTATATGGAACCACAAAAGTCCTCAACCAAAACAAAACTGAGTATAAAGAACAATGCTGCCGGGCGGTGGTGGCGCATGCCTTTTCCCCCAGCACTCGGGAGGCAGAGGCAGGTGGATCTCTGCGAGTTCAAGGCCAGCCTGGGCTACAGAGGGAGTTCCAGGAAAGCCACAAAGCTACACAGAGAAACCCTGTCTTGAATGTCTCGAAAAACAAAAACAAAAACAAACAAATAAACAAAAAGTATAATGCCGAAGGTATTGCCATTTCAGCTCTCAGGATATATTACGGAACTATACTAATAAAAACAATTTGGTACTTGCACCAAAATACATGTACACTAATAGAAAAAAATCAAAGATCCAAACATGAATACACATATCTGCAGCCATTTAATATTTGACATGATTCCAAAAATATATACTTGAGCAAAGAAAGCATCTTATACAAATGATGTTGCTTAGAAAACTAGATGTACATGTACAGAAAACACAAAATAGACCTGGATCTACCACTGAAACTGCTAGAACAAAACATAGGTAATACTTTATATTATATGTGAAGGAAAGGATTTTCTGAATAGGACCCCTTTGCCCAGGAAAGGAAGGCAACAATGCTGCTCCCCCACAGAGCCATAGACTGTCTAACAAAATCCTCAACACCAGCCATTATTTAGTTATTGGTAAGGGTTGTCCAATATCCTCCCCAAATTTTATAGGCTATTAATTTTATTGGCTATTACTCTTGCCTTTGGTTGCTCCCTAGAGGTAGATAGTAAGGTAGATGAATTTCTAAATGGTCTTATTAAATAAAAAAACATGGAGCCAAATATAGGGGTAAAAGCCTTAGAGAGATCAGGGAAATAGGGAAAATCACCAGCCAGCCTTACCTCACCAACTCTGCAGCTTCCAAATGCGAGTTACTTCCTATCTACTCACGTCTATATGCCTTGCTGTTCTGCCTTCCAATTTGCTCTCTGTTCAGCTACATCGCTTCCTCTTCCTACACAGCTCTGTCACTTTCTGTCTGTCTGTACAGACCTCCAGACCTCCATGGTTAACTAGTGTTGGAATTAAGGTGTGTGCCACCACACCTGGCTCTGTCTCCAGTGTGGCCTTGAACACACAGAGATCCTGCCTGCTAAGTGATAGGATTAAGGGTGAGTGCTACAACTGCCTGACATCTTTGTTTACTTATAAAGGCTGGCCTTTTCCCTCTGATCTCCAGGCAAGCTTTATTTATTAAAGCACAAACAAAATATCACCACATAATAAGGGTCTGTTTTTGAAGATTCCATACCTTTCTATCCATGACTCAGAGCACCAGAGCTGAATCTGATCTGATAGTCTCCTCCATAAGGACTAGTATTCACAATACCAGAAGTGTGATGCAAACTTCCAAGAGACAAAAACAAACAATAATCCTACACAGCTATAATGTGAACCATAATAACCATTAGACATGATAATCCTAATCATACAACAGTGGTACCCATACCTTACTAACCACTCATTTTGTAATTGATGTTGAGAGACAATCGACAAGAAGGAAAAGATGACTGGTACTCGAAACCTAGCCAACTAGTCATGAATTTAGCAGAGAACCTACAGATACCATTTTGCTAAATCAAAAGAATCTCTTACTACACTTTAAATTTTTATATCTTTTTGCAACAGATATAGACCATTGCAGAAAACCACAATGATCACAGTGTGGAGTTTAGTAGCCCTGTCTTAAACAGTATATGCTGTGGGAGGGTCTGCATGTCAAATGTGTTGCTCTGATTGGTCAATAAATAAATCACTGATTGGCCAGTGGCCAGGCAGGAAATATAGGCGGGACTAACAGAGAGGAGAATTGAGAGAACAAGAAGCTGGGTGAGGGAGACACTGCCAACCACCGCCATGACAAGCCGCATGTGAAGATCCCGGTAAGCCACGAGCCATGTGGCAAGGTATAGATTTATGGAAATGGATTAATTTAAGCTGTAAGAACAGTTAGCAAGAAGCCTGCCACGGCCATACAGTTTGTAACCAATATAAGTCTCTGTGTTTATTTGGTTGGGTCTGAGTGGCTGTGGGACTGGCGGGTGTCAGAGATTTGTCCTGACTGTGGGCCAGTCAGGAAAATTCAAGCTACAAGTATATCTACAACAAACTCCTGCACTTAATGCTCAGAAATCATTACTCGAGAGAGGGGATAAAGGTTGTAAAAGTCAGAGAAACAGGACATTTTCTGTGAGGTTGTGTCTCCTTGAATGTCAGAAGTTATACCCACAAAGTCACCCACATCCCTCCCTAAACATGACTGGAACAAGGACAACAGCAACAGACATGCTAACATGAGAAGAGGAGAATTCACAAGCTTAAAAAAAGAAATATAGGCAACCAAAGAGTGCTGAGCGTGGAAAAAAATAGTCTTTCCCATGGAAGAGAACACCATTGGTTATCCCATACCAAAGGGTCAGCTCTGAAAACACACGTTCAATTAACATGATACAGACTGATTAGATTATATTTTTATGTTTAAGATGTCTAACTACAATTAGGGAAGAGGAAGCCAGGAATGTAAAAGACAGCAGAAGAGGTACTAGGGAAGGGGTTAGAATTAAGAAAGGGAAGAAGGGAATGATAAAACTTTATTATAATCTCTAAAACTAGTAGCATGTATTTTTTTCAGGGTCGGTTTCCCAGATTTACATCTAGTTAAAGAAAGTCTTCAGACAGGCTAGTTTGTAAACTCAGAGTCTCTTCACAACTTATTTCCTTAAATATCCTCATTGACTTTATTTTGCACAGAGTAAATGCCCATTCAATATGCATTCCTAATGATATTCAAATGATTTACTAAAAAAAAAAAATGTTGATGACTTTCAGGGTGGGGAATAGGCAACACCAAAAGACTTACCCATGCCCATCTGCCTAGACTCACCTAACACCATCCTAGGCACAGGAGGCACAGACTCTCCCTACTGTGCTCAGTATTTCCAGCCCTCCCTCACTTGTAAGACATACATTGCTCTCATTTTCAGTTCCTCTCCAGTCTCTAAGCTGCTTATTGACATGTATTTAATCCTAATCTGAAGTTATGTGTGTCTTGCAGTTGAAAGATAAGACTTCTGGCAGATATTTAAGTAAATTCAATGTATGCTCTGTCTCTTGACACTCCAAACAACTCTAAATTGATGTCTTATTTGGCAGGGATGTAATTACAGGGGAAAGTCCATTTTCAGAGACATTGCTCCTGAATGCAATACACATCCAACCACTTAAGTAATGACTTTTCTTGGGGAAAGTTAAGGTCCGAGGAGCTGTCCTTGAACCACATTGACAATTTTGCTCAGCAACGACCTGAAGACAAGGATGTGCACTCTGAAGGGGAATCGCCACAGTTTTTAATCTGACTGGGTTTTTTTTTTTTTTTTTTTTGATCAGGCAAAATATAAATCATTTAATCAGCTCCCGACTGAGCATCAGATACAACTAGTATAAATTTTCCTTCATAAAAGTTTCATCAAAGCAAGAAATAGCTGCACTGCCTTACCCTTTGCTAGAGAAATTACAGCCTACAAAGATTGGCTGATAGTCATATATGATTGATAGGCTTGGGGTGGATGGCCTTCATGCAGAGGAGTTCAGTTCTAAATGGTCTTTGCTGCTACTTTTATCTTCCCCTAAAAATAATGCTTTGCTTCATTTACTTCAAAGGAAAAGGTGGTCAACAATCGTGGGCTGCTATTTCTGACAATACACTTTATTCCATCCATTTACAACTAGAAAAAAAATGTCAGACAAAGGCTTCTGGTAATTGTCTCAAGTCAACACAAGCATCTGAATAGGTAGAAGACTATAAAGCTCTGTCTAGCTTCACTGTTTTATACAAAATGAATAAAATTTAAGTTTGTTTGCTTTTACTGGCTCTTCTATGTCTGACAGAACATGTGTAATTTTAAAGTCAAAGACTCTCCTCAAACCAATAAATAATGTATAATCAGAAAATCATCCTGAGTGAGGTAACCCAGACAAGAAAAAAACAACATGGTATGTACTCACTCATATGTGGATATTAGATGTATCAGATCATTAACTCATCTCTTTTACATATAGAAAAATATAACTTTAAAATAGAAAACTGCCTAAAGTACATTACAGCATTTACCAAGAAGTATAGAGTGAGAATTCCTCAGTAACTAAAGATTGATAATCATAAACCATCAAAAAACAGGAGTATCATATGTATCATATCATGCCACATACTGGTCATATCAAGAGATAATCAGAAAACAGGACTAATACATAAACATATATGTGGTATTGTGTTTCCCAAAATATTGTGTACCTTAATAAACTTATCTGGGGTCAGAGAACAGAAAAGCCACTAATTAGGCAGTGATAGCACACGCCTTTAATCCTAGCATTCCAGAGGCAGAAATCCATGAGTTCAAGGATACAGACAGGCATGGTGACTCATCACGCCTTTAATCCCAGAAAACAAGCCTTTAATCCCAGGGAGTGGTGGTAGAAAGCAGAAAGGTATATAAGGTGTGAGGACCAGAAACTAGAGGCATTTGGCTGGTTAAGCATTTGGCCTGGTTAAGCATTTTGGCTGGTTAAGCATTCAGGCTTCTAGCAGCAGTTCAGCTGAGAGCCATTGGGATGAGGACACAGAAGCTTCCAGTCGGAGGAAACAAGACCAGCTGAGAAGTTGGCCAGGTGAGGTTAGCTGTGGCTTGTTCTGTCTCTCTGACCATCCAGAATTTCACCCCCAATAACTGGCCCTGGGTTTGATCTTATTAATAAGAACTATTAAGATTCATGCTACACATATAAGCTATCCTGATAGAATCTACTTTTCTTATGTGTAAATTTTAGTTGAAAATGATTTATACAATATATTCTTATCAGTTCCCCTCCGTCAAACACTCCCAGATTCTCCCCACCTCCCCAACTGAATACACTTAGCCAGAAAAGCAAAGAAGGCTGAGGACAAGACCTGCTTTTGGAGGCCTCGGTGGCCTACTCCCTTATACTGAGTCCTACTAACAACCCATTCAGCAGAAACTTCTGAGTACAACCATTTCTTAAATCTCTAGATATTTCTTAAACACATGAATGAAATGAAGTGTGTGCATGTGCTTTTAGTCCACACTGACACATTATCCATCAATAAGCTAGAGCAAATTTGCTCTTAAATTTTTCCATTTCCTGAAAGCTGTCATTCTAATTAAATGTCATCATCATCTCACAGCTGAGCTACTTACGTGCATACAGATTAAATCACAGCATCCAAACAAGGTGTCTGAGTGATCCCTCTCCTCACTTATACATCTTGAATGCATCACACCACTCCTAAAAACAAGACAAGACACTCTATCACGTGGTCCAGCCTTTTGTATCTTGTCATCCCTTATATTTTCACTTGATGCACTTGTACTGATTCTAACCTCCTGTTATCACTGCATTCATCCACCTGCATGCCCATCACCTTCCTCTATGCTTCCTTCTTCCAAAGGAACTTCCCATATGCCATCTGTCCATCTATTATATTCTTTCCACTCACCTACCATGAATACCGATGCATACTCCACAATTCACTTCAAATAAAATTTCCCAGGGGAAGCTTTCCCATCCTATACCTAACATCAAATCAAAACATCAAAAGAAGAAAGAAAAAGTATCATTTTCCTCCATCACTTGCCATAGTTGAATTTTACACTACCACTGATTTTTTAATTAACATTATTTCCCCTAAAAAGATAAAATTAGTTTTATTTCAATTCTAAGCTTTGGGCAAACAGCTGGTCATTTAGTATTTTTTGAACATGTGAATTACTAAGAGGCAGTTTGTTCAAATATGGAAAAATATTAAGTGACTCCAAAAACAGAAAATGAAGTAAACTAAAACTGGTACCTTAAATAGAAAAGGAAAAGAGAAATAAGTCTAAGAAGGTAACATAAAATTCCAATCGAATGATCTCTTACACGCTTAATTACTGAAGGTTCAAAAGGGCCTACATTTATATGGATTTACCCTGTTAGCCATAAAAACTGTGTATGAACAGATATATTTATTTAGAAATCTATATAAAATAATATAAATAAATCCAATATGTTAATATTTATGAATATTTACTCTGCTAGCCATTAAAACTGCATATGA
This sequence comes from Peromyscus eremicus, assembly GCF_949786415.1. Classification (NCBI taxonomy): domain Eukaryota; kingdom Metazoa; phylum Chordata; class Mammalia; order Rodentia; family Cricetidae; genus Peromyscus; species Peromyscus eremicus. Next base: position 76,593,859 of record NC_081426.1, read on the forward strand.
AAAGAAATACTTATTTAGAAATCTCCATAAAAATAATACAAATAAATAAATACAATATGTGATGTTATGAATAATATACTTTAATGAAACCAAACTGTATTTTTTTTTCAAAACAACCAAAAATTAGGAAGAAAAGTGATTTTGTTTTATGTTCATGGAGTTTCTTTGATATTTGGCTTAATAGAAGACAGCTGGATTCTCAGATTTCCTCTGCATTCAGTCTGTTGCAATATCACACATCGTGTAGTCTTTAAAAAACTCATAAGAAAATGGAAGTGTAAAGGAAAAGGAAATTCAGAGTAGATTATGAAAATGACATTGAGCTTTCTGACACTATAAAAATATTTCAGATACTGCCATCGATCCAAAAATTCCAACTTAACTGCTCATATGATTCAGGCTTTAAACAAGAAAAATTTAGATAATAGAAATATATCATCATAATGCTTATACTGTAACAACAAGCATAAGTGAGAACACAGTGTGTTAATGAATGATTATAGAAATATTTCAAATAAAATACCCTAAAATTCCAAACAAAAATTCCATGCCATAGATTTTTTTCACAATTAAGCTGTACACATTTTTAAAGTTGGACGCATTTTCTGATGTTCAGAGCCTTCATGAAATGCTGAAATAAAAGAATGAGTTGATATATGTAGAAACAAATAAATACAATCTGACTACACCTTACCTATGACTTAAATTCTGTTCTGAAGTAGAAAAGTGAGAGTAGATTTATACTGTTGCATGGTTCTACCATAATATTACCTACTTCCTTCAAGTTATACAAACTTGCTTTATGTCTCACCTGTAATGGAAGACTCTCTGATCAAGAATATGGACAGGCAAGGGTCCTTTCACCTTAATAATCATCCTTAAACATAGCCATACTTGAATTATATTGACCATAGTTAGTTAGCTATTAAGTAACCGGGATTGTCTAAGTCACTTTTTAAATATAACTTTGCAAAAGAGAAACATTATATCCTTGATTTAAATGTATACTCAATTCTAACAATATTTTAGTACCTATGATTTTCCTAGGAGCTGTCCAAACATGCACATTTGTACCCACCCGTATAGCATAAATCCTTTTGAAAATGGTATTGAGTCTTGTATTCTGTCAGCTTAGAAATCTTCCTGACTATAAGATGACCTTAGAGAGTCTCTCTTCTATAGAGATAGTGTTAAGCATGAAAGAATTTTTTAAGTACAACATGAGTTCATGCATGTAAGATATGTTATGGATAGAGATAGGGTACTGAGTAAGTGCATAATGCTAACTCACCCAATAGGGCTTTTTTCAATAATAAAAGCCTCTAGAAGATTTATGATAGAATTTATTAAAAATGTATAAAATGTTTATGACTATCTTTAAAAAGAAATACCATAATCTTTCTGTAGGTAAATTAACAATTAATATTGATGCCCTCCTTAATTGTTAATCAAACAGGTTTATTCCTATTGTTATATCATATCCTTTTTTGATACTTTGCTGTTGTTTGTTTTTCAGACAATGTCTGACTGACCTGGAACTTACTATGTAGACCAGGCTGGCCTTAAACTCACAGCCATCTACCTGCCTTTACTTCACAAGTGTTGAGATTAAATGTGTGAACCACCATGCTCAACTATTAGGATTGTTATTGTCCATAAAGCATATTAAAATGAAATACTAAAAATTTAATGAACAAAATGGTAAATTTTACAGGACTTATTTCATATGACTTGAAATAGTGTAACTACTTTCCGTATATTAACAAGATCTAATACCTGTTTTGCTATATGCAATCAAATGCATATTAAAGCTGTCTTTGAATTTCCATGTTATTAGATATGCACAAAAAATGTTCAAATGATCAAAATGTTCAAGTATGATCAAAAGTGTGAATGTTTCCAAGGAAAATGTGGTAACATCTATTTGGGGTTATTTCAGGTACAGAGAGGTGACTTAAGTCTTTATTAGTGTTCTGGGAGATAAAGTCTAACACCTGTGATGGATAGCTTTAATTATTAACATGACACAACATAGAATCATCTGAGAAAAAAATGAAGGATTGTTTACATAAGGTTAGCCTGTGGGCATGTCTGTGAGAGATCATCTTAATTAAGCTAATTGACGTAGGAAGGCCCCACACACTCTGGTTGGCACCATGAACTATGAGAGGGCAGAAATCTTGAGCTGAACACAAAAAAGCAAAAACAAGATATGGATGAGAACCACAGTAGATTGAAAAGCTAGCTTAAGTTTCAACTATGATGCATTTACTCTAGAGGGAAAGATAGAATTTCATATTCATATCTTATGCAACCTAGAATTCTTTTTGGAACTTAAACAAATGTTTGGGACTCTTCCTCTTATTGGGCTGCTTTGTCCAGCCTCCATATGAGGACTTTTGCCTTGTCTTATTGTCTCTTGTTTTGTCATGGTTGGCCGTTGTCTCTTACAGGCCTGCTCCTTTCTGAAGGGAAATGGATGGGGAGTGGATGTTGGAGAGGTGGGAGGAGTGGAAGATGAGTAAATTGGAGTAGGGATGTACTGTATGAGAAAAGAATTTATTTTCAGTTAAAAATAAATTAAATGTACAGAGTTTAGTTCCATGTTTATGCTGTGTCCAGTAGGCACAAGTTTGAAACAGATGACTCTGAGGTAGACCATCGTCTTGAATATCCAAATAAAGTATACTTTAATAGATTCAATACAGTACATATTAGTTAAACTTTGGCAGATATGTAAAGCCTGGACAAGTGAAAGAAAGATGATAGAAGACACACAGACAGATAGAGACAGACAGCATATACACATACATACAAACATACCTACATAAATGAGATATAGAAATAGATACTAGACAAATAATTTGTTAAGGAAGGTAGGTCGCATGATTATAGACTTTTAAGTTTAATAAGCAGAGAAGCATATAGCATGCTTCAGTCTAAGTCCAAGGAATCAGAACTAGAGAAGCAGGTGGTGTAGCTCCCATGACAAATTCTGAGTGCCTGAGAACCTGTGGAACTGCTGGACTACTGGCACAAGCCTGGCCACACAAAAGCCAGAAAAGCTGAAGTGTTGATGAGTAAGAATAAAGAAGCTTGTCCCAGCTCCGTGAGAGACCAAACAATACACTTCTCTGCCTTTTTATTCTACCCATGCCCTGTGCCCATTGCATTGTGCTCACCTACATTCAGGGCTGCTCTTCTTTAGTCCACCAATTTGTTTTATTACTTCTTTCATTTTTTGAAATTATAATGTACTTACAACCTTTCCTTCTTGCCTTTTCTCCTTCTAAACTCTCCCATATATCCATCCTGTTTTCCCTCAGCTTTATGGTCTCTATTTTCATCAATTGTTGTTACACTCATATATGTATATGTACATATATATATGCATGTATAATGTATATATGGATATGCATATATTCAGTAACATAAACTGGCCAATCTGTTATAATGTTATTTATGTATATGTTTTTAGAGCTGACCCCTTTGTATTTGATCACCAATTAATATGCTATTCCTTAGGGGAGACTATTTCTCCCATTCTCAGCTCCCACTCTATTTGCCTGCAGTTCTTTGAATAGAGTTGAAATCTCTTGGTCTTTCAGTCATCCATTTAGCATGTCTTTTGTCATTGTTCAGCTCATGGTTATACACTCATGTTGTTGAGACTTTATGGGTGCCGATCTTTTTCAGAAAACTCCTCCGATATATACACAGAAACATTCTTTTACCAGCTACATGTGTCACTCAGTCAGTCAAGCTGACATTGAAAATTAATACACTGTGTCACAAAACCATTTTTAAATGAGTAATATTTTAATAAATTTTAATAAATACCTCAGACAAGAGTTTTTAAGAAGCTACAAGGGCCATTTATTTAAAAAATGGTTTATTTGGGTGGGGAAAGAAAAAGAAGCACCTGAAATGTTAAAATTTACTGCATCTCTTCGCAGTGCATGTGAAATGTTTCTGATTTGTTGCTTCTTCAATAATATCGATAAATTGGACTTTAGGAAACTTAACAGCCTATGTATGGCAAAGGATACCATCATCTGAGCAAATAAAAAGCCTACAGAACAGCAGAACGTTTTACCAATTATTAATCCGATAGAGGGTTAGTACCTAGAATATATAAAGAATTAAAGAAAGTGAACATCAAGGAAATGAATCACCCAGTTTAAAAGTGAGGTACAGCCTAAGCAGAAAATTCTCAAAAGATGAAACAAAACTGGCTGTAACACATTAGAGAAATGTTTAATGTCCTTAGCCTTCAGGGAATCATAAATTAAAACTATGTTGATATGTCATCTTACCTCAATGAGAACGGCCAGGATCAATAAAACAAATGACAGTACATGCTGGTCAGGATCCCTGGAAATGGGAACACACACTCACTGGTATTGGAAAAACAAACTGGCAAGGCCAGTGTAGAAATCAGTGTGATAGCTCCTCCGGAAGCCAGAAATAGATCTACCTTAAGATGTTTGGACCATTCTTGGACATATACCCAAAGGTCTCTATATGTTATTAAAGATATACTTGTTCATCCATGTTCACTGCTGCTCTGTTTATAACAGCCAGAAATTGGAAACAGCTTAGATGCCCATAACCTGATGAACAGATATGTAAATATGGCACATGTTAAGCCCTTTTTTACTAAAAAATAAAATAAAAAATAAAATAAAATTCAGATATGTTAAGCATGGGAAGATCTACAGAGAAACTACAATATAGAGTTCAGCCTCCACAGAATATTTCTAACAAAACTCACATGCTTAAAACTGCCCATTCAAGGAAACGAGAAGAGCAGGAGTTTAAGCATCAGGACTGCAGATTTACATGGATGTGGATTCTTGGCTAACCTACCTATTAAAGTATTTGCCTTTATCTAAAGTGTGTGCTGGGCTTGAGTCTCCTTTAAAATGGGATGTTATGGAAGTGACACTGTGCAATCCCAAACTGGACCATACATTTTAGAGCATTCATCCGAGTCTCTAAAATGCTTACGCTAGGGGATCCAATCACTGTGGAGAAAATCTGACTGGTGAGGTGATGATGCTGTAAGAATCCCTAGCCAGAGACAGCCATGAAAAGATGGCGCAACATCAGAAAAATGCCCTCAAGACAGACAGGACACAAAGTACACTTTGATAAGGAAGTGATAAAAATAGTCTCGTGAGCTGTAATCACCCACTTGATGCTATTACGAACAGACACTAAGTTTTGGCTATAGTACTTCCCAATTCTTGATTTCCAAAATAATTATTTTTTCTTTGAGCAAGTCTATTCTGAGATAAAATGTTGAGCAATAATATGCAACGGAGACGTCTAGGAATAACAAAAGTCACAATGTTGCTATTGTTTATGGACAATGGCTTATCAAATGAGGCTCGATTTCCTTATAAACGCTGGTTGGTAATCTGCAAATTCAGTGCTTGAACACACAAACACACAGATATATGCAGATGCAAGTTACAGGGGTTGGGGTTGGGAGAAGTAGGTGAAAATTAAGTGTGAGGATGGTGGAAATCCTCAGCAGTCAGCATCCAGCTGTCAGAAGGACACCTTGACATTTGCAGTGCCTTTTTTTTCCTAGAGGACATTAAAAAAAATCTTCCTTACCTCTGTTGGGAATCCTGTAGCCCCAGGGACCCAACTTCAGTGGCCTAACTCTACAACAAGGTCAGCTAAAATCAATTTTCTGTTTAAAAAATATCATCCAACAAGGAAAGACTTAAAAGAAAGAAGGGAAGATAGGACAAAGATTTTGTTGAAGTCTCTCTGCACCTTACACATTTTGGGTCTAGAAATGGAATAACCGTTTGCTATTTTCTCTTCTATCAGCAAAAGAAAGAGGATAAGACCAAAATGCATTGTCTGAAAATCTCCTTTATCAAAGACGCTGATATTATAGTATAAATTAAGAAAGGTGCTGTGCTTTCAAAAAACAATTCCACCAAACTCATTGATTGTTTCCTGCCCATAGATAATCCTGAGTAAGTACGTTCATTGATTTATGTCACTTCTAAAAGCCCCAGTTCTCCTGAATTATGCTATTGCACTTCAAGCCAAGCAATCTAATTCATCTCTTTAGTTTGTGGGCTGCATAAGAAATTTTCAGCTATTTCAATAGGATTTTAACAGGAGAATTTAGGTGAAGTACACTTTTCTTTTTATTTTACTATTTTATGGTTTTCATGCTTGTGTACTTGAATCATCTGTGAGCTGTTTAATTTACAGTTTTCCCATTAATAAGCAAATAATTTCATCACACTTCCTTAAAAAAATAAATCCTAGTATAATATGTCTCAGGAAACTGATGTTGGTTTGATCTCCAAGAATTTATTTCTATATCTTTTTGTACTTGGAAATGCTAACAAGTATTGAATTTTCATTACCTCCTGTATTAGGGTTTTTTCCCAGTTATCAGACACAGTAATAGGTTTCATTACAGCATTTTCACACATACTATGTTTTTATTTGTTCCCCTCCTCAGTTCTTCTCCTCTGTCCCTCTGTGCATCCAGCCGATGTACATTTGAAATGTCCATGTCTTTCTAACTATTTCACGTTTTAAAATAATCTTGTGATGGGAGTCTCAGTACTTTAAGTGGAATTAAATACATGGGAGCTTGGCTCATATGCCAAGATCTGTCAGGGTCTTTAGTGTGCCTGGCAGCACATACATGTCTGCTATGGGGATTTGTCTCCATGTTGTCTCCAGCGCTAACACTCAATCAGCGTAAGATTCAGGAAGCCATTTGACTTAAGATAATAACAGGTGTAAATCATTCTTCTGGTACGTGCGGGGAGATGTGAGCTGTTACTTAAATTGGGATGATGCTCTATTTCCCTTCTTTAAAGTTGATCATAAATATCAGCAATTGACAGATCTTGTTTTTCCATAGATTCCCTGCAGCAAAACAGTGAGAAATGATAGCCCATGGCACATTTCTGGAGGTGATGCTCCACATGAATGCAAATAGAAAGACTTTTACAATGTGTTGCTGTGGCCTGCCTCTATATATCACAAGTAAATAAATGTATCATGTTAAAAGATTTCAAATATATAAGCTCAAGATAAATAGATTTTAAAAAGAAAAAAAAATGTCCCGCTTTTCACCTTTCTATTGCTCCTCCGCATCCCAAGTAAAGAACACACCAATAAGTTATCCAACACCAAATGTTCAGCCCTGAACACATATACATGCATTGAACATTATACAGACTTGCATAATGTTATTTTGTGTTTTATAATGTTATACATTGTGTAGATATATGTATATATTTTTATATGCACATATAATTATAAAATGTTATAAAATGGTATTTATGTATTTAGGAACATATGTGTGTGGATATATAGATGTGTGTGTGTGTCAATAATGAAGGAAAGTGGCCATGAGCTGAAAGGAAAGTAAGAAGAGACATATGGGAGGGTTTGAAGGGAGAGAAGGGAAGAGGAAAATGATGTAATTATACTATAAACTCAAAAGTAAGAGGAAAAATGGGGAAAATATATGATTTTTTAAAAATCATATTCTCTAAGCCCAATTAAAGGAAACTAGACAAAGAGGTCTTCTGTTGACTTATTCACGATCATATCTCCTATGGTGTCATTCCATCTAGCACATAGAAGGTGCTCACAGACAGCTGTTCAATAAATCAATGACTGGGTGGACATTTTACTTCTCTAAAAGTGGTTATTAGAGGGAAGCATAAACCATATGACACAGAATGTACCTTCTTCTTCTCACTGACCAGTTAGGAAGGTCTAACCCTTCAGGGAGAAGAAAGAAACTCTTCAGAGAGCAATAATTACCTGGTGGATGCAGTGTGCTTGGTCACAAATGGAGACTTGAAATTGACAATAATACATGTATTTAACATGATATTTTGTCATTATAGCTTTACAGAGTTAGTATGCTCTTTTAGGTATAGCTCCTGTCTTAATTTCAAAGATAGGAAAATTTCATAATGTTTAGAGAGAGGTTTAGAAGCCATGCCCTAGCATCCCCATGCCCTAGCATCCTGGCCTGGGGTCCTCTCTTCTTTCAAATATGGATACCTCATTCACTTCTGTTACGAATACATATCCTTTGATTGTGTTGAAAGGAGTTGGAAGGGAGTCCAAATAAAGAGCTGACCTTCACTCATTTTACATGCAGAACTCATTTTCTCTTACCTGTACAGTCATTGGATATTTTTAAGTGGTATTGGTAGATTTTTAGAGAAGTTGACAGAGATCAGACTATGCAAAGAGAAAATATTGCCTTTTACTGATCTGCACTGAAGTTTAGAAGGAATGAACAGGGCACTGACAAATAATGTTTATATTGGTCTTTTTATTGAAAAAGAATTCAGATGTAGTGCAGTGATACTCCCTGCAATTTAAATTGTGCAAACATATCTGACAATATTCCTCAGCAAGTACTAGAAGAAGAACAGAAATTGCTAAAGCTTTTGTTGATATTTAAGGCTTCATATCACTTTAAAATTTTGTTTTCGATGTACCAAAGGCTCTTTGATTTAAATTAATAGCTAAACAATCCCTCTTATAGTGCCAGTTAATGATAAAACAATAATAACTGACCTCAGGCCCTTTCTTACTTGAATATGAAACTCTTGAGTGTGCAGAGCCAATAGGAGTCCCTGAAATAAGGTCCTCAGCATGCTGGCAGCCACAGCAGGGCCTCAAGGCAGCCTAGAAAGCAGAGTTTCTCACTCCTTCCTTCATGTTCCTCTCTTAAACTTTGGATGCCCTGAACGGATCTCAGAACCCAGAATAAACTCAAAAGTGTGTCACAGAAACAAGAACCCCTCTCCTTCAAAGCAAACCACAAACTGCTAAGATCCACATTTCCTAGTGGCCCTGTCCCACACTTGAGAAGAATAAAAGGTATTCATAGAGGCCAGAAACAAGTGTCCACCAGTACTTTTCAACCTTCCTAACACTGTGACCCTTTGATGCAATTCCTCATGTTGTGGTGACCACAGCCATAAAATCATTTCATTGCTACTTCATAACTATAACTTTTCTACTGTTATGAATTGTAATGTAAATATCTGATGTGATCCCCAAAGTGGCCAAGACCTTCATGTTGAAAACCACTGGTCTACACAAACCCCATTGGGTATCTTGCCATTAGTAAGAATATACATTTTAAATTTTATCCAATCATTTTGATACACAGCTGTTCAAAGTTCATTAAATCTATACTTGTTCTGTGTTTTTTGTTTGTTTGATTTTTGAGGCAGGGTTTCTCTGTGTAAGCCTGGCTGTCCAGGAGATTACTCTGTAGACCAGGCTGGCTTGAAACTCAGAGAACCTCTGCTTCCAGAATGCTGGGATTAAAGGTGGGCATCAACATGCCCAGCTTGAATCTAATCTTAAACAAATAAGTTTTCTTGAATCTATGGGTCACTTCAGGAAAGCTCCTATGTGGTGATATTGTGATCCCCAAAATATTGTGTACCCTAATAAACTTATTTGGGCTCAGAGAACAGAACAGCCACTAGATATAGAGGCCAGAAAATGGTGGCACACACGCCTTTAATCCTATCACTTCGGAGGCAAAGATCCATCTGGATCTCTGTGAGTTCAAGGCCACATTGGAAACAGCCAGGTGTGGTAACAAGAGCTTTAATCCCAGAGACGTGATGGCAGAAAGCATAAAAGTATATAAGGTGTGAGGACCAAGAACTAGAGCTGGTTAAGCTTTGAGGCTTTTGAGCAGCACAGTTCAGCTGAGAGGCAACCATTCTGAGGAAACAGGATCAGCTGAGGAATTGGCAAGGTGAGGTGACTGTGGCTTATTCTGCTTCTCTGATCTTCCAGCATTCACCCCAATAACTGGCCTCAGGTTTGATTTTATTAATAAGAACTTTTAAGATTTGTGCTACACTTCTATGTCACTTGAAACTTTTAATAATTAAAATTGCTGTATTTTTCTTGACAACTTCCCTTTAGTATAGAAAGGTCAGCTGTGATGCTTGTGATGAATGAGAGGTGATCACATTTTTAAATCCCAACAAAAGCCAAATAAAAGTGTACTCAGTACCCTTTGAAAGAGTGGCTCAGCTCTTAACACACCCAATCTCATTTATTGTTTTGCTTTATTATAAACTATGATAGGTATATTTCATATCATGTTTGTATTTTATCATTTTGCCTTCCTATGAGAATATAGCACAAATGGAAGAGCGGCTTTCTTTCCTTCACTGGTATATATCAAATGTGGAAAATGTTACATCACAATGTATGACATATACAATACATGTACACTGAAAATAGACACATTGTCTTTGCAAGCATAACTATGGACATAAATATATAGATATCTGTGAATATTCACATTATGTTTCTTTCCATGCATGTTGGGAGCACTGTTTTATTCTGTTTAGTATTCTTCAAACATTCAATGTTTAAAGTTTTTAAGTATGTATTTTGTTAAAACATCAGAATCAGCTGAGGAAGATCTTTGACAGACCATATTCAGGAAGATTTGTTCAAAACCCTTAAAATATTTTTTAAAAGGATGAATATATTTCTTGAAAATTTCATGACATTTTAAAAATGCACTGCTAATGGCCAGATAACACTTACATACAAAGGAACATCATAAAGATACATTAAATTTTAAGGAATATGAAATAAATAAACATCTTTTTATTCACTACCAATAAAAGATGTAATCTTAGAAAAACATAAAGTTCTAAATATCTTCCTCCCACATTCCCTATATTTCCCTGACACGTTTGAGGACAAATACAGACAGTACTAAGTCCTAGTTGGGAACATACTTCTGTGGTACTTCACTTGCTTAGCAAATAGTCAACCCTATTAAAAACCCTAACATACCCTAATTGGCCCTAAAAGAAAGACATAAACAGAACATTAAATCCAATAGCATCAGAATACATGTTGTTTTCAAGTCTCTAAGAACCATTGTCTAGGATAAGTGTTAAGGTACAATACAAGGATTAATGAATTCAACAATACTAAAGTCATAAAAATACACTTCCTGACCACACTACTATGATTGGATTGCTATAATAAAATGAGTCTAGAAAATTTACATGATATGAAATCGAAAGAGCATGCTCATCTCCAATCAATGAGTCAAAGAGGACATCAAAATGGAAATACAAAGAAAAACTTTGAGACAACAAAAATGGAAATATAGCATACCAAAAATCATAAACAAATATATAGATATGTCTACAGTGAAAATAAAGATATCAAATAAGTAGACATAAAATAATGCAAATGCTATACTCAAAGAAACTACAAAAATGTCCAAATATGAAGAAAAAAAAAGCAAGATCAACCAGGTAGTGGTGGCACATATCTTTAATCCCAGCACTTGGGAAGCAGAGCCAGGTGGATCTCTGTGAGTTCGAGGCCAGCCTGGTCTACAGAGAGAGATCCAGGACAGGCACCAAAACAACACAGAGAAACCCAGTCTCCAAAAAACAAACAAAAAAAGCGAAATCAAAACAGCCACATAGGAAATTGAAGCTAGAAATCAGCAAATCTTTATTTATACAAATAAATATTTTAAAAAATTGGAGGAACAGATATCATAATTCATGGCCAGGTGCAGCAGCTTGCTATAAATGCTCCATGAATTTCGGCTTCCATGTCACTTCCTAGTCATGTGCCTGTTAGTACACACTAATTTATTTTTAAATAAAAGACTACAAACTTGGGAGCTTCTCATGAAAAAAAAATAAAAAAAAAAACAGCATGGAAGAAGAACATGAAGTTTATTTACTTGTTTATAAACATTTTCTTTTTTCACATTTGTGCCTTTAAGATGGTTAATTTTCAGTTGTGATTGAACAGAAGGGCAGATGGCATTCATAGCTAGCGCTTGTTCATCAGGGAAAGGAACCCTTCACTCTTTAACTCATTTATTTGCCTCTTGCTTTTATTATTACTATTGATGGATTTAAAAGTTTCTAAGCACTCTTTATCAAATAAATAGATGAATAAAAAGGTCTAAATCTACAGAACTCTGCAAATTATTAGAAAGCAGCAGAAAAGTACAGTTAAGTATATGCTTGCTAGAACCTGTAATGCACTGCATATAACTCACATTTCCCTACATGGATTTAAATTCACATGATAAAGCATTGACAAATCTTGTCAAAAAAAAATACTAACCACTTTGAATAGTAAGTAAATATATAACATTTGGTTAAGCATGACTTCCTCAACAAATTTTACCTAGGTACATTCATGTAATACTTACAGAACCTAAACTATGTATTGGGATTCCGATTGATTGGCACCAAACAAGAAAGCATGCCCTCTGTTTGCAGATGCTGGAAGTTTCCACATTACAATACTATTGTCTAGTAGCCAATTTAAGGCAGAATCTATAGCTGTGTTTAAAATCTTTGGCAACTCTTTTAAAAGATAATGTAGTTAAACTGTTAAGAATTCTAACACCTCCAGTGTGCAGCAGGGAAGCTTGGAAGACAGGAGTAGGTAAGAGAGAGTCAGCTAGGTGAAATCTGTGGTGGATAGATGGAGGGAGGAAAGGTTGAACTAGATGATAGAATATTTGAGTAAATATGTAAACATGTGTGTATAACATAAAATGGCTTATAGTTTCTTACAGTCCTCAGACTACACATAGAAAGAATTCAGTGATCATTGTGAAACCAGTAATATTTAATTAAATGTTAAATACAAAGAAATTTAGGTTAACCTTTAACAATAATTTATAACACTTACGGTGATATTTTATTTTGTACTAATATGTTATTTGTATGTTAATAAATAAAGTTGCCCGGGGGTCAGAGCTATTAGCAAGCCATAAGAAAGCCGGGCGGTGATGGCGCACGCCTTTATTTTTGTTTTTGTTTTTGTTTTTCGAGACAGGGTTTCTCTGTGTAGCTTTGCGCCTTTCCTGGGACTCACTTGGTAGCCCAGGCTGGCCTCGAACTCACAGAGATCCGCCTGGCTCTGCCTCCCGAGTGCTGGGATTAAAGGCGTGCACCACCACTGCCCGGCATGGCGCACGCCTTTAATCCCAACACTTGGTAGGCAGAGCCAGGCGGATCTCTGTGTGTTCAGGGATACAGCCAGAATTGGAGACACACGCCTTTAATCTCAATACCAACCATAGAAGACCTGGAGGTCTATATGGACAGGCAGTGACGAGGCGGTCATGTGGTTGGGTTTACAACCAATGAGAAGACAGAACCGAAAGTCTTTATAAAGACTAACACAGGAAGTAGCTCTTTTTCAGAGAGGTAGGACCACTGCAAGAGGAAGGGTAAGGTTTTAGCTCTTAGCTCTGACCTCTTGGCTTTCTTCTTTGCATTGGTTCTGTGTTTCTTATTTAATAAGTCGGTTGGTTACATCTACAAACATTTTTCAAATCTCAGACATAGGATAGTGATATACTTTGTGTGTGTGTGATTTAAAAAAAAAAACTCTTTTAAAGGTATGAATATTACCAGTTATAAAAAAAGTCCATGAAAAGTAATCAATTAAATATAATGAACCATAATAGTTGGTTAGATTTGCATATTTATTTTTGACAGGTGACATAGCCAATGATGGGTCTGACCTCATCAGAAGGAAAATAATTTAGACTTCCCCTGTTTACATAAAATTTCAGTTACTCAACCTAATGGTTTTTAAAAATTAAAACAATGAGAGGTATTCAAGCTGCACCCTTGTGTTAATCTGAGGATAGAGCATTTTCATGTTTAATATTTTTAAGAAATTCATTTACATTAACCAAAAGGAAGAAAAAGCTGTTATCCAACTACCAATTCCTCTTTTTAAATATATTCACTACCCCAGAATAATCAATTGACATTTGGCACAGTCTTGTTTACAATAATTCAGCTCAGCAGCTACATAATTTACATTCTGGCCATTAGGCATGTGCTACTAATGAATCAAATCTGTGTCTAATTCAAACTCGTAGACAAAAACATTGCATTAAATAATGTCAACAAAGATCAAAGAATACAACATGAAAGATATTATTCTACTCTTGCCACAAACATTTATTTAAAAAAATCAAAAGAAAACAAGGAAATAAGAAGAATTTTGAAAGAATGTAGATTTTATACCTGAAAAGAGTAGGTTTGACTGTAGATTTTTTCAGGTGATGCTTTTGTTACATATGTATGTGTGGACTTAAAGTGGGCCATTTTTGTCACAGTGTTAGCATAGCTTCATTGACTCATAGATCAAGAGACTCACACCTTTCTCAGCAGTCAACTCTCCTCATTATTTATGAGATAAATGAATGTGTTTTGAAGCTCAATTTTCACTAGATGTTTTAAACATTTGTTTCTATCATGGTTAGAAATTCAAATCACAGTAGCAAGTCAAAATGTTACATTTCTGTTTCTTCCAATAGAGGCTCCTAAAAGAGCCAACTAAAGAGAGTGTCTGCATGAGTATGTTAAATATTTGGGTTTAAAACTATCAAAGATAAACAATAAAAATGCATATTTATATGGGATTAACAAAAGGAAAAATTTAAAAAGATGAAAACAAAAATATATACAAGATATGTGGATTCTGGTTCTAACTTCTCCATTGAGCTTATTGTTGTTTCGGTTTGTTCTATTTTAAATTTTTTATTTTATTTATGAGATTATAATGTAATTCAACATTTCTCTCTTTCCTTTCCTCCCACCAAACCTTCCCACAAACCCATCTATGCTCTTCTCCTTCAATTTTGTGAACTCTTATCACTAATTGTTATTGCATGGATGTGTGTGTATGTGTGTGTGTGTGTGTGTGTGTGTGTGTGTGTGTGTGTGTGTGTGTGTGTGGTGGATAGCCATTCCAGCTTTGATCTGGAAGTTCCAACCACCATTGAGGCTTCGGTAACTGTCACGCCTACTAGGCGGGGCCAAGAGAGAACCCTGAAGACCCAGATCCGGATGGGCCAGCTCTCTATTCCTTGACCCTGGACGGTGGAGGTTGACCGAGCAGAGCTCCAGAGAGCACCATTGGACTGCAATACACCTTCCCCAGACCCCGAGACCTACCTATCCCTTCATTTGTAAGTTACCCACTAAATAAATCTCCCTTTTAACTATGTGGAGTGGCCTTAATAATTTCACCAATATATGTGTGCGTGTGTATGTGTGTGTGTGTGTGTGTGTGTGTGTGACACATATATGTATTCCTAAGTATAACCTGTTCAATTTGTGTAATGTTACATGTATGTATGTTTTCAGGCGGACAGCTTGGCACTGAACAATCAATTATTATGCTCTTTCCTGGGAAAGATCACCTCTCCAACTCCCAAATTTCCTCAGTTGCCTATAGTTCTTTCTGTAGAGTTGAGGCCTCTTGGGGTTTCCCCCATCCACTTTGCTTTGCCACTGATCTTCATAAAAGCTACTTCACGCAACCATGTGATCTACGCACATGCGTGGAGTAGCCACATCGACCTGTGTACGCATGCACCACCCAGCCTTTATAAGCCAGCACCATATTCCCGGCTTCCTTCCTCTTCTCCACATATGTGTTTCTTCCACAGGCCTGAGCACTTGTCTGTCTCTCTTATCTTAATAAAACTTTTGTTAGTGGATTCTGTCGTGTTTCCTGACATTTCCTCGCAGGGTAAGAGCGCTGCCAAATAACTAACATGGGGTGGGGGGTGAGGGGTGGCACTTGACACTCATCATCCTGCTCAGCCCCAGGGAGAGACTGGCTTGCCTGGTCCTGCCTCCACCCTACCTGTCGGTCAGACCGACATTCAACTACCTTCTAGAAATCATTCTTTATCCAACAATAAAAACAGCAATTTGTATTTGAAAATGTCATTAAATAAATCCTTTATAATCTTAACTATCAAACACTCTATATCTGACGAGGAATGCTCCAGATCATCATGAAATGTCACTCACTATGTATGGACTCACCACAAAGATGGAGTTGCAGAATGGTTACTGTTCAAGACAATCTATTTCCCCTGAGTTCATTAACTCAGATTCTTTCTCTATTTTCAAGTAACAGGAAGCATTTTGCTCCTTTTTTCATGTCCTCAAGACTTACATCTTATCAAGTATCCAGCATCTAGGACTTATAAATATTTGCCCTTCTGAGACTGAATTTGTTTAGTATGTATATCTCCAATATACCCATTTTCCATCAAATGACAATGCTTCAGGCTTCTTTAGAGCTGAGAAAGGCCCATTGTATAAAACACTTTTTCTTTATTCACCTCTGTTGTTGGAAACAGGCTAGTTCCATAACAGCTCTAGTGAATATTGTTTCAATAAACACTGATGTACAACTGATACATTGACATGGAATCTCTGAGGTAAATATTTAGAAGAGGAACAACTGGTCATATAGTAGGTCTAATTTACTATTTTTGAGGAACTTCCACACTGATTTCCATAGCAGTTGCACTGGCTGACATTCTCACTAATAGTGTCTAAGTGTCCTGTTTGGTCTGCATCCTTGTCAGGATTTGTTATTAATTTTTTTATGTTTGGAATGAGGTTTAGCCTCAATGTAGCTATTATGTGAACTTCTCCGATGACTACTGATACTGAACATTTTTCACATATTTATTGGCCATTTGAACTTCACCTTTTTAGAATTATCTGTTCATTTAGTTAGTCCATTCACTGATTATGTCATTTGATTTTTTTGATTTTTTAGTTTTTTAGTTGTTTTATATTCTAAATACTAACCCTCTGTCAGATGTAAAACTAGCAGAGGTTTTTTCCCAGTCTGTAGGTTGTATCTCCAATTGACTATTTCTTTTGCATAGAGGAGTTGTTTTTTTTTTTTTTTTAATTTCATAGAGTTCCCCTTGTGAATTGCTGGTGTTATTTCTAAAACAACTGATATCATGTTCAGAAAATGTTTGACTGTGCCTGTATCTAGGAGAACAAAGAGAACTAATACAATCAGGGTTGTGTGAGGAGAAGAATAATGCAGTGTGGAAAGAATGTACTTAAGTACAGTATATACTTGAATTAGAATTGCCTTGTATAACTGGTATAAAAATCAAAATACCTCATAAAATATCACTGGTATCAAAAACCGTACTAAGTTATTAAAGGAGGTAAGATATTATTCACATTTACAAATTAATAGTAAACTTTATTATCATCACTGCTATAAAAAAGGAAGTAACAGGAAGCACTTAGAGGGAAACGTATAATCATAGGGATCAACTGGCAAAGTCCCTAATTGCATCTGTCCTATATAGGGTGAAAGAACAAGATTAGAGATCAGTATGAATAATTACTTTCCATAATTGAACAATAAGCCTTGATTTTAGAATTATTTTTAGAATTGTATCAAGTGGCAAATGACTCAAGCATTTGCAAATAAATTTCCTTGCAATAGTTTTTATTTTTTAAAAACCTGTTCACAACCTGGAACACAGACACACACCAGGAACTCAAGCACTGAAACAGATACATTAAAAAATTAGAAAATAAATATATAGAATATTTATGGTAAAACATCCAACTATTTATAAATCACAGTAATCACCTTCTGCAAAAACATCTTCATGTATTATTCAGTAAAATTCTGATTTATCTATGATGCATCAATCACAGTAAGAGTTGATTGCCTAATCAAGCAAAACCAAAAATTGATCCTTTCGCTTAGTGGGCATCTCTCTTCACAGAGTTAATTCTGGGGCCTGAGATCATTTTAGCCTATTTATCAGCCAAGCTTGACATTTTTCAAAAAGTTGAGATATTCTCTGAATTAGTCATATAGAACTCTTACAAAATTTATTGTTGGCTTGATGGCTTAATAATGTCCCAACATTCTATGTCAAGCATTCCATAATTGCAAGGTCATCAGCCTTGACCTGGACATTAGGTTCCTTTCTTCTATCAGTCTTTAGCACTTGCTCTTCTTACCTTTAGTATACATAAACCAGAAAGGATCTACTGCTATTGCAGTATTGAAACTAAGACATACTTTTGTTAACAAGAACCACAAATCTCCTGACTTTTAGTAAGGAGCCCTTAGTTCAATCTCTCTCAGTATCTCTCTCTCTCTCTTTCTACCTCTCTCCATCCCTCCCTCTCTTCATGTCCCCTTTGCCTCTTGTCCCTTCTCTCTCTCCTACTTTATCCTTACCCCTCTCTCCCCATCCACTTACTTTAGTAGCTGTAGATTGCTGTATACAATGGATAGTGCAGATGGCTTTCTTATTTCACTTGATCATCTGACCCACTTGCTTTTGAATAGCAAACATGTGATGAGATGCTGTTTTAGCTTCTCAACTGTTAAACTGTCTGTGAGGATTTAAAACCACAAAAATAACAATGCACACAGTATTTCGTTTGCTTTTATGAAAGGCCACCAATACTTTTATTTTTATCAAACTTTCATTATTCACTTACAGATCAGAGTACTTTGAAGGAAGAGAATTGCAGCTTTTATTTCTCTTGATTGAATAAATGAACAAAAAAAAGATATTCTGGTGAATTTAATGACTTCAAAAGAACCCCTGAAATACACATCATGGATTTACTCAACAATGTATCAATAATTCATTTTTTGCATTGACATTTAAGGAAAATTGCAACATTGAGCAAGTGTTTCAAAAATTACACATTGCTTTAGAAACACAATGTTCATATAATGCATGTGAACCAAAGAATATTACAAGTGAATTGACTTTTAGGGATTGTATTTATTTAATGCCTTCTTTCCATCATTAATCTTTAGTACCACTTTCAATCAAATTATCGGAAAACTCCATGGTGCTCCAGGCATCATATGGATATGGAAAATCTCTACACTAAAGTGGGAGAACAGTGATAAGGCTTATTAAACAATCTTACTCATTTTCTGAGAATGCGTTTGTGGTCCTTCTTGTGATTTCTTATTGCATTTTGTTATGAATATAAATAGCTGCTGCTCAAAGTGTTATGGAAAAGAAGTTGCTGGTCATGAAAACTTCATTACTACTAAGAACTATGTTTAGGAGTCTGATGTCATTACTGTAACTATTCCAACTACTGGACTTTAAAAACAATCCCCTTAAAGAAAATGACCTGAAAGAAAAATCACTCCTTCGCATCAGCTTACTCAGATGTCTGCCTTTGCCATTCAATCTTTCCATCTTTGCCACAAACTGTATTTGAGAAAATTTCCAAATTCCATCAATGAGCTCTGCTATCTAACGAATTAAAATACTTAATCCCAGCACTGGGGAGGCAGAGGCAGACGGATCTCTGTGAGTTCGAGGCCAGCCTGGGCTACAGAGTGAGTTCTAGGACAGGCTCCAAAGCTATACAGAGAAACCCTGTCTAGAGAAACCATATATATATATATATATATATATATATATATATATATATATATATATATATATATATATATATATATGAGAAATTCCATTCTCTTTAAAGCACTTTTATTTATGAACAATTTCAGAGTAAATTTTGTTACCTAACCACAGGACCTAAACTTTTTGAAGTGGAATTTAAAAACTCAAATGTATTGTAAAAAATATTTTCAGACCACTAGTTATCAGTATTGTGCACTACATATTACATGAGAATAGTATTTAAGGGGAAAACTCAAACTGTATACAATTAACTTAATCAGAAATGATTGTGATCTAGAAGTAAAATAAACAACTCAAATGTGGTCTCAGGAACTGACAACAGTTCAGATTAGAAGAAAGAGATTGAATGAGTATAAAAAAAGAAGGAAGACCTAATGTTACACTATGTAAGTGCTGCAAGTCTTTAACAGTGGCTGTATGCATAATCTCTAAGAATTTATAAAATACATTTACAATTGTATTCTAACTATAATTTATTCTGTCTTTTGGTTGATATTTTAAGACATTATTTAAGGTATTGCAGGATGGAAATAGTCATAATGCTTTGAGATAAACAATAAATCTGCTACAAAAACACACAAGAGATTTCAGAAATGTTTCTTGCCATTGGGAGGAATTAAATTGTAATTCTGCATTGTTTTATTAATTATTTTTTCTTTTAAGAGCAAAAGTTTTATTTGGGTTTATTTCCTTCTGATGAATTATATTTATGTATTGATATATCAAGATCCAGGTGATACAAGAAATAGACAAACTTGTAGGTTAAAAATCAAGTGAGAATCTCTGAAATGATCAGTATTTTTCTGATTAAATAAAAATTGTACTCTACATCTCTTTTCTGAAAAATCAATTAAATGGAAAGGTGGTGGGTTTTTGTTGATTTTTATAATCAACTCAAAGGAGGGAAAAGAAGGGAAACCTGAAGTTAAAAATAAATGTCACTTAGTCTTTTAGACTTGCCCACATATCAAACCCGAATTCCCTCTGCTACTGATGATGCGACTATAAGAAAAATACAGATGAAGGTGCCAGTGTAGTGAAAAGGTATGTGAGGTGAGGCACACTGGAATAGCAGCACACCAACTCACATTATAAATGGCTATATTGAAATCAGCAGAAAAGACATGCCGGACTGCAGCCATTTAGTGTGTCCACATGAGCGCCACCGCATGATAATTTACAACGCAGGTAGCAAGGGAACCAGTCACATCAAAGTACATGCTAGGGGCATTTATGAATCCTATAACCATTCTCAAAATCCTCCTACATTTTTCATAGTTGTTCACAGTTCATATGCTTTCTTAACTTTGTGCATTAAGCAGCCACTAGTTTCATAACAAGTTTAACTTGATGTTTGGGGCACATAATTGGATGATCCTGAGCATTGCACACGGTGGTCTTATTCACGTGATGTTTTGCTGGGGACTGAAGAATGTGAAGGGCACATTTGAAATCTGCCTAGATTTCTAGTCCCAAGACATGCTACATCACATCAGCTGACAGCTTCTTCCTCCAAGGACCACCTTCTAAATGCTGGACTTCTCACCTTGGCTTCTCACCAATGTGTCTTAAAAAAAAAAAAAAGAAGAAGAAGAAAAAAGAAAAGAAAAGAAATATTGTTAAAGGCTTGGAGCCATGTGGCCAGGAGGTACTCTGAGAACGTTTTGTTTTCCTTCCTTTCTATGAATACAGAAGGATTTTAAGAAAAAGTATTTTCAGAATTATTATTACCACCCAATACCCTATTCTTGGACTGTGGTGTGTTATAGGATTGTCATGAAATAGGAAAATGTTGTAACTTCCCTTCAGAGAAGGAGATATTTTATGGTGCAGTGTACAGCTTGCCTCAAAAACAGTATTAGGAAATCATTGTGAACATTCCGTGTATTCCTCTTCTCTGTGCTTGACACATAAATAGAATAGAAGCATTTTCTATAAGTGACTGTCTAATATTTTTTAAATAACATGATTTTCAGTATTTTATGAAATCTGTTAACTGAAAATTAAAACAACCATCATAACCAGAGGAAACTTATTTGTTTTGCCTTTTTATTTTCTTTTTTTAAGTGTGTGTGTGTGTGTGTGTGTGTGTGTGTGAGACTTAGGTGAGTGCCATGCAGTGTTAATTACCTGCAGAGAGATTAAAGTGAGGCCCAGCTTCTTCCTGGGATTTTGAAAAAAGACTAGTTCACAATATCACACTGCTAGCTTGGAGATTCTAAAATGAGGTCATGAAACAGAAATTAATATAGCCCATCTGCACAAGGCTTGATCCCTATCTTTTTTTCCAAATTTATTTGTTTCTACTTTCTTACCTCTGATCAGTCTGCTAGCAACTCCAGGAAAATGCTAGAAGTACTTCCGTGTCCAAAGGCCTCATTACCCCAGTGTTTGTAATACTTCTCTATTGCACTAAGCTTTTCATTCAAACTTTATGGGAATTTCCATTACAGAATTAATTAGTATACACTATTATCTTACATTTTCCCCAATGCATCTATTATTTCTTTTGTCATCAGAGAATATAAGGGGTTATAAGTTCTTTGAAGCAAGACTTTTACCTCTGAAGCCTTCCAATATCACCTGGTCCCTCAAATAAATCTGACACAAGGATTAGAATGGAAAAGATGCAAAAGTAATTTTAAGTTTTTACAGGACTGTGTAAGTGTTTGAGTTATCTATCTCAGTTAAGAATTTAGTCTTTTAGTTTTTTATTCTCACAGCTGTGAACAAGTACTATGGAGTACATGCAGAGGTCAGAAGACGACTTATAGGAGTTGATTCTTTCCTCATACTCTGTGAGTTCTGAAGCTCAGACTGCAGTCCTCAGTGTTGGTGGAAGGTGTGTTTCCCTGCCAAACCATCCTGGCAGCCAAGAAGTTTGTTTTTAGGTTACAAAATGAGTTAATTTCAATGTTTAAGTCAGTGTTTTCTTCTTAGAAAATATGAGCAGGAAAAGTTCAATAGTTATACAGGCTTTCTATTCAGATTCCAATTTATTGCCTCTTGTGTATGGCTACACTTATTAGGCAGATAACCGATAGACAACTGGAGATTCCTAGGGCTTAGAGATTCTTTTTCAGTCCTTTCTTCCAATGCTTCCTCTATGCTACACCAGTGTGCTACTTTCTTTTGTTGGGTTCTTAAGTTTCTTATTGTCCAACCTGCTCCCTAAGTTCCTATCTCCCCACACCCTACACTGCCCCCACTTTACCCAGGAGATCTCTTCATTTACTGTAATCAGATTGGTGCCTACACTATTGTCTTCAGAGAGCCCTTATCCAGTAACTGATGGAGCAGATGGAGAGATCCACAGCCAAGCACTGGGCCTAGCTACAAGAGTCCTCCTGAAGAAAGGGAGGAGGGATTGTAGGAACTAGAGGGATCAAGGTTATGATGGGGAACCCACAGAGACAACTGATCTGAGCTTGTGGGAGCTCAGTTAGGGACCAAAAGTTAGGGAGCCTCCATGGGACCAACCTAGGCCCTCTACATGTGTATGACAGTTGAGTAGCTTGGTATGTTTGTAAGGCTCCTAGTAGTGAAATCAGGACCTGTTCCTGGTGCTTAGATGGCTCTTGGGAACCTGTTCCCTATGCTGGATTACCTTTGCACAGTTTTTATGCAGGGAGAAGAGCTCAGTCCTACCTCAACTTGATGTGACATGATTTGTTCAAGACCATGGGAGGCCTGCCCCTTTCTGAATGGAGATGGAAAAGGAGTGGATGTGGAGAGGGGTCAGAGAGAGGGTACAGGAAGAGAGGAAGGAGGGGAAAATGTGGTTGGTATGTAAAATAAGTGGAAAAATGTTGATTAAAGGAAATAAAATTTAAAAAATAAAATAAATTTCTTATTTTCTTTGTCTGCATCCACATCCTGATTTCAGTGAAGTTGGAATATTTCCCTTAAAGAATTGGTTGCTGGTATTTTTTTCCTCTTTCTGGTTCTGAAATAATAAAATGATTTGTGTAAACACTAACACTGAGAAACTTCCTTGCACCCAGAGCTCAGCTCTGGCCTTTTTCTTGTGAGCAAGCTATGGCAGTGAGAACGGCCATTGCTTTTGCAGTGTCAGACACGTGATGGGATGATATCTTGGTCTCCCTATCACTGGATAACAGAGTATTCCAAATTTTGAGGTTTCATATAAACAAAGCCATTGAACTAGTAGACTTATAAGTAAATGCTCCAATTAGAAAGTGCTTTATCTCTTACTCTATCTTTCTTTTGGACTTTATTCCTCCACTTATGAATGAGGACGAAGAACGCTATTGATCAGATAGCCTCAAATAGATGTCCAGTGTCTTGTTGGTTGATGACATCATGCTTATCAGTCTTTCTTAAGGATTCTTTCTGGAAACTCTTTTCATCCCCACAAAATATGCAATGAAACTTAGTTTTGTTTTGTTTTTAATGTAAAATTAAGGCTTTCCAAAGTTAGCCATTTTTTTTTGAGGTAATAAATTTAATAAATGGGAGAAGTCGGTTTAACTTAGATGTGTTTCACTTCACGTTTCACTCTGAGTCCCATGTTACACTGCCTTCCACTACTATGTGGAAGTGGATGCATGGTGTTATTAGGGCAATGCACAAGCCTTGCTGTATAACAAATCACCATGACAATAGTGAATCAGAGTAACACTCTTTGTTAGTTTTTAATTCTGCATGCAGGAGGGATGAATAAGCTCACCTAAAATCTGTGCTCAGAGCATCTCAAGGGCAGAATCCATATGCTAGATGGATAAATTCTCGCCTACAAGACTTGAAAAGGCATTGACTGGGCAGGTCACATACCTGTGGCAGAATTCTGGTCCTCGTGACTGTAAGATGACAGCCCTCATTTCTTTGCTGCTGCTACCCTGGGCTAGACTCACTTATCTGTGAATACCCACATTCCTTCTCTAAGGGCCTACTTTATTTTCAAACAACCAATGGGGAGTTGAGCTATTTTTGTGTTTCTATCTTTCTTTTCTTTTCTGCTAAGTAAGAAGAAATGTGAAATAGGAAAAGGGGAGACATGTGGGAGTGGTTTGAAGAAAGAAGGGGAAGTAGAAAATGATACCATTAGATTGTAATCTCAAAGTATAAAAAATAATTTTAAATGACTAAAGTAACAATTCTTTAAGTTCCTGCATCAATTAATGTTAATTATAGTTTCAAAGTCCCTTGACCATGCATGCCCCTTAAAATACTCACATGTTCAAGCATGAACATATTTAAAGTTTAGAGGAATTGAGTGTAAATCTTTTGGAGGTAGTATAGGATCACTATATGCCCCTTGTTATAGGAAATAATATTAGTTTTCTATCATTGTCATAGCCACAGATTTATGGAGTTTTTATTCATGTGCATTTGTTTTGAGACTTGCTGTTCAGACTAAGTTGCCATAGAACTCTTGATTTTTCTATCTTCATTTTCTCAGTGCTAAGATTATAGGCATGTGCTACCATATTCAACCATTTAGTATTTTAAAATGTGTATGTTTGTTTTCTGGCATGGAGCTCACTAGACTAAATTTAGGTACTAACAAAGCAATGAACTCTTTCTTAGTCTCTAGGGGTGAAGTCACTTGCTGACTTTTCTGCATTCCAAATATCACTCTCTTTCCTGAGCTCTGTTCTCTTAGCATAGATGTAATGACCCCACCTAGTACGTTTGATTGCTCCTCCTTTCCTTGAAGAATGAAACCGTACAACACTGGAAGCCACTTTATTTCCATACTCAAAACTAAAACCCTTCCAGTATTTGATCATCTTCCTCCACTCATTTCCCTCCTCTTTCTGACTATATCTAAAAATGTCTGATTTAAAGATAACTATTATTATGTTTGGCCCACTTTACTAACCTAAGATAATATTTTCATGCTGAAAATTCTATTTTATAATAAAAAGTATATGTATAAATTTACATATACATAAAGCTGGGAGTTAGGGTGGAGACAGATACCCCTGAGGGAAAAGAAGGTACAAGGTACATCATCCTGCCCACAAAATTGATGTTGGCACAAATAAGGTTTGATTCAAACCTGGAGTTATAAATGGCAGTGAACAGCATTTATTACGCAACTCTTCAATTTGTTATTACCAACACAAATACTCAAAAATGAGGTAATCTAGACCCAGAAAGACAAACATTATATTTGCTCACTTATACATGGCTATTAGCTGTTAAATAAAGGATAATCATGCTACAATCCACAGACCCAGAGAGGCTAAGTAACAAAGAGGGCTCAAGTGGAGACATATGGATCTCCCTGGGAAGCAGAAGTACGATAGATTTTGCTAGTGGACTGGGGGCAGGTGGAGATGGTAAAAGGAGGGGTCAGACAGGGTGAGAGAGATGGAGGGCAGAGTACTGGGAGAGATGACTAGAACTGGGGGGCACTGGGGAGCAGCGATGTGGAAACATAGTGTAATGGAAACTCCCTAAACTAAGAGGGTCACCCTAGTGTAAAGACTCCTAGGAAAGGGAGATACAGAACCTGAGCCAGCCATCTCCCGTAACCAGGAAAGGCTCGGAGTGTTGAGACTAGAACATAAACCGAGCTACAAAACCTTGCACCTACAATTTCTCCTCCTGCAAGAGGTGATGGGGTAATTGTAACACAAATACTAATTGGTCTTAATAAAAATCTGGAGCCAGATATTGAGGTGAATGCTGAAAGATCAGTAAAGGACTCAGCCACTAGAGAGACTTCTTACCTCTACTGAATCCTCAGCCTGAAAGGGCCGAGCTCCTGCCTCCACCTTAAATTATCAGGTAATGGTGCATAGAGCTTTTAAGAGTGGCCAACCAATGACTGGTAGAATTTAAGGTCTGTGCAAAGAGAGGGGACCTACATCTGGCACTGCCTAGAACCATACAGAAGATGAGGAGGAGTGATTATAGGAGCCAGAAGTATCTAGGACACCATAAGAAGGCAGGCCACAGAATTCACTAAGCAAAGCTCCCAGGGGCTCCCAGGGGCTCCCAGGGGCTCCCAGGGGCTCCCAGAGGCTCCCAGAGGCTCCCAGGGCCTCCCAGGGGCTCCCAGGGGCTCCCAGGGGCTCCCAGGGGCTCCCAGAGACTGAAGCCACGAACAAAGCCTGTATGGGTTGAGTTAGGTCCTCTGCATATGTTATGGTTGTGCCGCTTGGTTATTTGTAGGACTCCTAACAGTGGAAATGGGGTGTATGTGGAAGGGATTCTTTTACTTTCTCTTGGGACCCATTTCTCCTACTGAATTGCCTCCTCCAGCCTGGATAGGACAGTTTGTGCCTAGTTTTATTGTAACTTGTTATGGAATGTTCAATTGATATGCCAGGAAGGTCTGCTTCTTTCTGAAGGAAAAGCAAGGAAGAGTGGACCTAGGAAAGAGGGGAGGTGTGTGTGTGGGGGGGGGGACTGGGAGGACTGGAGGGAGAGAAACTGAGATCAGGATGTAATAGATGAGAGAAGAGTAAATAAATAAGTAAATAGATAGATAGATAAATAAATAAATAGATAAAAACATTGGAAAGTTAAAAAAAGATTTTAATATGGCTAATAGGTTTTGTAATTAATTAAAATAATTAGGTTATCCATATTTGCTCGCACAAAAAATTGACTCATTTTAGCTTTTAGACTCTGATACTCTCAAATTACTCTCTTCACTTCAGTTTTAGTTTAATCACAGCCAAGTTATAAAATTTGAATTTCAGGTATTCCTTCTTTCCTTCAATACTGCCTTTTACATTATTCATGATAATTCTGAATTCTGAAGATTTCCTTTTCATTGTCTTAATAGTACATTCAAGAATGAAGCAGTGATTTCACAGATGCAGGCTGGGAACATGAATTATTTTTGTTAGCCAGTCTTCACAGATTTCTGCACAAACTGTTCTACAAACTCATGTCCAGTATGAAGAGCCCTCAAGCACTCCAAAGCAATATAAAGCATTGTGTTTGCCATACTTTCCTTGTTGCAGACATTTGCACATTATTGTCAGGTTAATACCACCTAAGTATCACCGTCCTTCAAACTCAACAACTCCTAAATTCACAGGGCGCGCTTTCTCTTTTGCACATTTCCAAATGTCCTGCTATTATTACTCTTTGTTCTTGTTCTTTACTGACTCAAATTTGGCTACACCTGTCTGATGTGAGGTTGATGATTTTCCTGTGACAGAGTATAACTTGTCCCTGACCTCATGGAGAATTGCTTTAAGGACTGTGTAGCTAGTTTCTCCGGTCCTGCCTGGGCCCTGCAGTCCCGTGGCCTGCTTATAAAATAATGACACAGAGGTTTAATATTATTTATAACCCCTTGGCCATTAGCTCAGGCTAACTACTGACTAGCTCTTACACTTAAACTCAGCCCATTTCTGTTAATCTATATGTCGCCACATATTCCATGGCTTTACCTGTGTTACATTACATGTTGCTCCCTGAACAATGGGCTGGCATCTCCTGACTCAGCCTTCCTCTTCCCAGAATTCTCCTTGTCTGCTTATCCCACCTATACTTCCTGACTGACTACTGACCAATCAGCATTTTATTTATCAACCAATCAGAGCAAAACACATTCACACCATACAGAACATCCCACAGCACCTCCCCTTTTCTGTCTAATCAAAAAGGAAGGTTCTAAAAAAAAGTCTATGGTTGCTCAAATCCCTTATGTAAAATGGCACATATTCTTCATATACCCCATATAAATCATTTCAAACACATTGGAGATTACTTATGATACATACTACAATGTCTATGCAATATAAGTAGTAACTATGATATATTGCTTAGAGAAAAATGACAGGAAAAGAGATTCTCAGTCCATTCTCAGCACAATCCTCAGTCCGTTCTCAGTACAATTCCAACATCCCTCACTCTATGCTGTTGATACTGTTGACAGGCAGTTCTTTGAACCATAGGATGGGAAGTTGAAGACTCAGGGTCATGGTCCTCAACTCCTCTTTTATGTAGAACCTGAGCCCACTAAACATATCTTCTTTGCTATAATGCCACAGCATGTAATCTTAGTTTGTAATTTGTCCCTTTAGTGAATACTTCATGGTATTTTGACTAATTAATTAAAAATCTATGCATAGGCAAGCTACTGATTATTAATGTGATTTTTAACTATGGAAACTCTGATTGGCAATTAGGCTGTATTTCCTGATGTCAAAATTAAAGATTTAATAGAATCACTGAGAAGTTTTGCATTAATTCTTTCCAATTTTTAATATATCATGTACTTTCAGTCCATAGATGTTGTTAGTCAAAGCAAAGGATGATATTGTGGGAAAGTAGCTTAAAGGAATTAGTATTTGCTGCCTGCATTAAATAAGAGAGTGATAATCAGGCTTAAAAACAATGATTCGTTTTACTCATTAGCTGAATGAATAAGGAAAATGACTATCAGTTCATAAATGTGTCATGATGCTGTCCTTGGCAACAGCCAACAGTAAGATCTAACTTAGTAGAATCATAGCAGGAGATTCAAAAGATTACAGAAAATTGATGCTAAAATATGACTTGACAACATTTTAAGTTTGTTATTCTTTGGCAAAACAATGTAGCCAGCCAATTGCTGAATTCTCAGCATGCTGTTGGCCTCTTTGAATTATATTCCGTTTGTAGAAACATGATGAGTTTTTGTTCTACATGGAAAAGACAGAAGGTTTACCAGCTTGAACTGGTTTTTCCCTGAAAAACTGTCTGGCACCCCACTGATGCTAAATGTGTCATTAACCTTCTACCTGGGGTGTTTATTACCTTAACTTAGACAATATTCACAAATGCCCTTATCCACATAATGAGGGCAAGGCAACAATCAATGTCTGCTGTGTTTTCTCATTTGTTAAAAGTACAACTGTTCTTAAAAATCAAAACCTAGTTGGAAACAGCAGCTTCACTATATCTAAAGATCAGTACTTCTCTTTCTCAAAAATAAAAAGTTGCAAAAATAGATTGTCCTATAATTTATTGTACAAGGACACTTTATTGGCATAAAAAGAGCTACTAAGTAGTTCAATGGACTATCTGCACATAAGGCAAGATCTCCCATGAGAAAGCAGAGTATATGGTTGTACTAAGTGAAAAGAACTTCAAAGGCTTCATTCTGTTCTTTGAGAATGGACAATCTTTACAAGTTCCAAATTAGAACTTTGAGCCCAATGAACCTCCCGAAATATACTGAAGTAATTCACACTGCAATACAATGTTCTTTAAAAATTATAGATGTCTCAATATAATCATATATAAAACTTTTCATTAGGAGGATTACTCAAATTTTATTAGAGTTTTTTGTGATTTGCTTGTTTATTTTGGTATTTTGTTTGTTTTTAATCTACTTTGTAACTATCTTCTCTGTTAGTGGTATTCCAAAGAGAAGGAATGTTTCCATGCCATGTTTATATGTCAATGAAATGGGTTATATACCATCTGTTCTGCCTACCATTCTCAATAATTTCATTTTAGAAGCAAAATATCTGATCCATGGGTACTATTAGAGGAAAATAAGTCCTATTGGTGCTGGCCATATGGAAAACATACATTTTCTATTTTATTATTGAAAATAGATTTTTTCATACAATATATTCTTATTCAACTTTTATTCCATTAACATTTTTTTCTTTGATTGCAAATTAGTATACCCAATTCAAAGGCTTTTATAGCCCTGTAAAGACTTATTTACAAATATTTTTGAATCTGTGTTTTACAGTTTATTTGAAGGACTGAGAAGATATTGGAAGGCCTAGGAGTCAAAGCCTTGCTTTAAGAAATATATTCTTGCTGACAAAAGAGTTAATAAACTCAGTGGGAAAACAAAAACAAAAAACCAAGCTACTATTGTATAGTAACTAATTCTGTGATGAAAAGCCCAGAAGAGTTGACATTTGAATGGAGAGCTTAATGAAGTAGAGAGATGCAATGCAAATATTTAAGATAGTGGAGTCTTTGGACATAGCAGTATGACCAGCATTTCTAGGAGCCTCCAGCAAACTGCTTGGGCCAAAGAATGTGGAAGAGAGTGAGGTAGGGAAGAAGGTCAGGATCAAGCCTTGTGCAGATGGGCTATTATCATTGCTGTTTCATGGTTCCTTTTAAAAACATTTCTGATTTGACGCTGAGTAGAACCATCTCATAAACTAATCCTCACATTGTCCAACAGCTCCAGGATCCACACAGTAGATGTGCAAAACAACTTCATCTTCCAGACTCACCATGATAATGAAGAACGCATCCTGAAGAAAAAAGAAATGTATTTGTCCCTAAAATGACATGACAAGCCACAAGGACTCTGTATTCTTCACGAGTATTTGAAAGAACAAATGTTGCTAAAACGAATTATTTGTTTTCTGACATCAACATTGTATCAGGCATTTATGTAATTTATTTACTTATTTCTTTTGGTACAATTGCAAAAGAAATATTAATTTTCTATAGTTCTTTGTCTAGAGATAATATCTTACCAAAACAAAATAAAAATATAAGGACCCCCATTTTATTGTTTATTATTTTGTTGTGTGTCAGTGTGTTATGATCTGCCTGTGTAATATTCAAATAAAAACTCACAATTGAATAAGTATATGTCAGCTTTTAGGAAAATTATAATGCCGTCTTTCATTTTTTGTAGAAATGCCAGTGATTCAATGTCTGTGCTTATTACAGATGTTCAGTTGAAATAATCAATATGCTAATAACTTGCTAATGTCATCTGTATAGATTTAATAGGATGGTATTTGTTGAGTGGTTGAATGACTAGATATGACAGCCAAGTATATGTGTATCTGGAAGGGTTTATATTTCGGGTGGACTTGTTTACTACTGTAGCAGGAATAGATGTCTGTATGTGGAGGTACAGCAACTCATCTGTTGGATTATCTTTCTCACAGTGATAATAAATATTTCCCATTGCAAATGTTCCATAAAGGAGGCTAATGTCATTCTGTCTGATGTTTAGATTTCAACATTTTGGGCTGCCAAAACCACTTATAGTTTTACAGTCTCTTGTTTGTGATAGGCCAATACAAATTTGATGATCCATCCAAATATACAGACATGTCGCTTTAATGTGACCATCATTATTAGAGCTGTCCTTTACATGGAAATTCTTAGCCACCACTAGTAAATGACAGATGTGTTAATTAAGAGACTGAGGAAAAGGCAAGGTTGATGTTCTAATAAACAGGTCATTAACTTTGGTAATGGCCAATTTGAGAAGATGATTGTTATTGCAAACTGTATTACATGAGTTATGAAAGTAACAGTGTAAGTTTGAAGTGCATCCAGTGGCCAGATCATAACAGGAAGCCTTGAAAAATGCTGGATATTTCTGCTGCACCACCTTGCCTATGTACAATGTGTACCTTTACAAGATGATTTTATACAAAGCATGGCTTATTAAATACTTAGCTGATTAAACTAATAGAAATTATAATCCTCTCCTTTGCTAGTCAAATGAAAAGGCTTGCCAATGATCAAGTTGCAATTTGCCTAATGTAAATTTGTTACCAGATTGGCAATTATTTTCAGAACCTGCAAGTAACATTGAAATTAATTGAGAAACCATAGGGGATATAAGAATTGTGTTCTAAGTATATTGAAAAGACAATTAGGAATAAAGTATTTCTTTCCTAGAACTAATATAAGAATTCCTTCTATACTCTAAGAGAAATTCTGTTTTAATTTTTCTGCCTGAAGTTCTATGATCAGAATTCTCTTCCTTAATAGGATGCAGAGGCAGGAGGATCTCTGAGTTTGAGGCCAGCCTGCTCTATACAGTGAGTTTTAGGATTGCTGAGGCTATGTCTCTTGTCTAAAAGAGCATTCTCTTTTTATGAGGAAATCTATTCCGTCTGCAACAACTATTCTTTCTATAAATTCATTCCTAATGAATTATTGGTGCCTATAAAAAGATAATGATATCTATTCTATGAAATGTTGATTTCAGAGTGTGGAAATATTTCCTGCTTTTTATAAATCTTTCCTAGTTTAATCAAGTATGCTTGACAGTCATTTTGAAATTTGCACTTGTTTCTTTGGTATCTTCACTTACAGACCCCTCACGTTGGCAACTCCTCGTTTGTTTGTTTCCTGGGCGGGGGCGGGGAATGCTTTTCTGTACTCATTTTCAACCTTTAGGCTTCTGTTTTAGAAAGAAGAACAGTTAAATATCCATTTCTGCACCTAGTTTTGAAACTGGAAATGACAACTCTCAGTTATACTAGACAATGACAGAAAACAAGGAAAGCACCTGAGGAAGCTGTGCCCCCTCGGTAAGCTCAGCAGTCCTCCCTCCTCCCTCACTCTAGCATATAAGCAAAAAGTCTGCACCTTATGGCCCCCTGCCCACTCCGCAAGCTCAGGAGTTCTCTCTTCTTACTAACTCTAGTGTGTGAGCAAAATATCTGCACCTTACAGCCCTGTGCTTTCTATATATGGACAAGTATTATAAATGGCATGCTGGATGGAAAGAAGAAAAACCCATTGGTACTAAAAAATATCATAACAAGAGAGGAACTGAAGGATTGACTATGGGCAAAAAGCAATGAAATTTAAACGTGAAGGTGTTACAATTTAATCCATAATGTTTTTTATAATTACAAATTAATAATTTAAAATTCATGAAGTAGATGATACATGAAACAACCTTGAATTTTTATAATAAGTCAAGGAAAACATAAAAACTGAATATACTATGTTATGTTTTAAGTTCATTTCCCAAAGGCTAAGAGATAATTGAGTTCCTTTTATTCATAGGGATTTCTCTTGGCTTTTGTGGGGCATACATCCCAAAGGCCATTCAACAAATTCAGAGTCTGAATTTAAGAGTCTTTATTAAGCTGAACACTGACTGCCTAGAAAGAAACAGTTCTCATATAGAGCATTCCTGACTGCTTTCTCCAGGGAGTTTTTAAAGGCAAAACTCATATTCTGGTTGGCAGTTGCAGAAGAAAGTAGAACAAGCAAGCAGTTTAACAGAAGCAAAAAGCAGCAGTTAGCTGGGACATCTTCACCTCAAGTCCCTGGGACAGGGTAGAGTAATTTTCTAAGGGACTTTATTATAATGGAGGGCATGTGATAGGGTGCGGGGGGTAACGTCAACCCTGATATAGATGGCTGCAGCAAGGACAAGAGGAAGACCAGTCACACTGGTCACTCTCCAATCTTTATTCATCAGCAAGGGAAAGACTTATGCATTTTAGTACATTAGGAGGCAAGCCACATAGCATTCACATCAAACCATACAACTATCAAGTCTTTCTGAAATTAAATCACTGGTCTCAAGTATCCCACTCCTGTACCCCTGAACCACTGGTTATGTGTTGTCAAGGCTTTCCTAGAATTTCAGAGTGACAAACTACCATAGGTAACACATGACTTAATTGATTTCAAAAGCATAAAGGAAAGAAAGGAACAAGCCAACATTGCAGTGTGGCTTTGTTCTCCAAAGGGTGTCCTCAAGATTGAACAATCACTAGGACCAGGCTTTGAAAACGAAGTGAATCAGGAACTACATTTGCATACAAGTTTCCTATAAAGGACTTTCTAGAAAGAGATTAAAATTTAAAACTGTTCCCTAAGTACTTATCTATATATCCATAAATTAATATACCTCTCAATCCTCATCAGAAAAGTATCAAAGAACTTCTTTGTTGAAGTAGATGTCAATTAATAACAGAGACACATGAGCAGTCAATAGGCTGAGAAGAAGAAACTGAAGAGTGCTCAGGTAAATGCAGCATATGCATCATAACCTTCCTAAGGCTCAGGGATCAGTATGGAAAAAGGACCAGAAATATTCTCTCTCCAGAGTGATAACGAAGTTATAAGTTCATTAAATTGAACTCTGATTTTAAATAGAAATATAATATGTTATGGTAAAAAGTCATATCCAGATGTCATTAACTAATTTACTAAATGCATGAAAATGAATTTATATATTGTTTCTGAAATATATTTATTTTCACTATATAAAAGTATAGTTTTCAAGTGGTAAAAGCGTGCAATATAACAATTAATATTTTAAAAAATCATTAGTATATAAACAAAAGAAAAATGAGAACTATTATTAAGTATAATTCTATTTATTGGTACCTATTAAAAGCTATTATTCTGAGAACCATTTGATAAGGTTTACAAGCATGAAACTAAACAAGTAAATTTAAAGCTATATTCTTTATTTTATACCTGGGGGAAGAGACATAAGAAAATGACCAGCTGGTCCAGTGTCATACAAATAGTAATTGGTGAAGACAAAACTTAAAGTAAAAATTTTATTGGAAAACAGAAAGATAATTAAATAAACTATTCCATTCATTCCTACCACACAAAATACCACCATACATTCATAAAAATAGTTGTATTTTGGTAAAGTCACTTATAATTAGTCAATTTTAGTAGTGTCATCAGATCTGTAATCTAATCTGTTTCAAATATATTAACAAGATGGAGCAAGAATAGATGCAGATAACAAATGGGATAGCAGAATGTTGGCAGCAAAATTCAAAGCATGGTTCCAAGATGATTTTAAAATGTGGTCTTTGATATATTTTCAAACAGTATTAGATGTAATTCAAAAAAGTGGCCTGTTTTCTTGAAGCCACCCTACAAATAAATACATATAAACATCATCACATCACAGACCCCTAATATAACAGATAATATCTTTAATTGTTCTAATCTTTTCTATGTCAGTGCCTTGTGAAACTCGTGTTAAGAGTGAAATCAGTCCACTAATTAATCAGCTGGTTCTTTTGACATGATTCCAAAATATTAGTGTATACAACTTTTAAACTAAACTGTCCATTTTAATTAAATTGGCTGGATATGTTGTTTTATAAAATTTGTGTGCCCATGTAAAATTTGTCAGTATAACTGGAAAACACTTGTTAATTTATTCCAAATATGAAAGATGCTCTTTTGGATGATGTGGAAAAGTGATGAAAAATCAATCAGAAATGATATCATCAACCACAGATTAATGTTATATGAGGGAAAATGAATTAATATTTACAGTTATATAAAATGACTATTTTTTGTCATTAGTGTCACATGCCAAAGCAAGTCAAATAAGTTATATATTAATTTAGACTGGCATAGGAGATTGGATTTTATGTTTTTGTGAAAAGATATTTAAAAATAGTTTAGGCTGACCTAAAAATAACAATGAAGATTTATTTAGGAAAATATAGACAAAATGAGACTGGTAAATGTAGAAAGAGAAGAAATGAGAAGTCTGCATCCTAATTTCATAATAGATGAAGGAGAGAGGTGAAAAATAAGTTCTAAAAGTATACCAATAAAAAAGAAAGAAATGTTTGTCTGAAAAGATTGGGATTAGAAAAGAATTGCTCTGTTTATTTACTTGGGGCTCCAAGGTCCTTGCCACACATAATCTTTGTAGAAAGTAGCCAGATGTGAGCAGCAGAGGTAGGGCAGTGTTTGTGAAAGCATTGAAGAGTGCAGCTCCATGGAATGTCCTGACACAGGACAAAGGAAGGGTCACATGCTTTGTTAGCTCTCATGAGGTGAGGGTTGGTAGACACAGAGAAAAGTTAGCAATGATATCGATGAGTCAGCTCTTCTTTTCTAGAGAGGTTAATGTCGTGAATTTAAAATGAACTAATGAGATAAGGACATGAATTCAATTGACTGGATTGTCACTAAGAAACAGTCAATATTACTTTTTACATATTTAGTGCAGCTTGTCAAGTCAATACAAAGTACAAATCTAGATTTAGGGGATTAGGTAAATGCTAGCTCCACAGATTTGGTGCCGTTCTCTAATAAGAGAATCTTGAAATGGTCTTAGATGAAACTGATGAAATCACATCAAGAGGAAAACAGAAGAGAAGGACTTCACTAGCTCATGCATGAGAAAATGGATATGGTGGTATGTTTTTGATTAAGGAAAA
This sequence comes from Peromyscus eremicus, assembly GCF_949786415.1. Taxonomy (NCBI): domain Eukaryota; kingdom Metazoa; phylum Chordata; class Mammalia; order Rodentia; family Cricetidae; genus Peromyscus; species Peromyscus eremicus. The sequence goes on from NC_081426.1 coordinate 76,630,072, forward strand.
AGAGTGTTTTAAGAAGGTTAAGAGCATCACAATTAGATAAAGAAATAGAAGGAAAATATACTATATGTAAGAGTGATATTAATTATCAATATGCTTCGATAAAGAAACATATATTGGCAGCTAGAGTGGTAGCTCAGTCTATGCATAAAGGGCTTGCCTTGTATTCATGTACGTCTAAATTGAATCAATCCCAGAATCTATGTAAAATTAATTAATTTATTAATGAAAAATAAAATAAGCTGGGGAATATGGCATGTGTTTGAAATCCCAGTGTTAGGTCAGCAGAAACAGCTAAACCCCTAACTCTTACTAAGTCAATGAGAGACTCAGCTTCTAAACAAAAACAAACAAACCAAAACATAACTCAAAGTGACTAAAGGATGGGTAACGATGGGTAAGACCTAAGGAGTAACACCTCAAGTTGTCTTCTGAATTCAACAAACACACATAGACACACACATGTATCTACAATCATACACACACACACACACACACACACACACACACACACACACACACACACACGCCCCTGCATTCAGGTCAGTATGTACACAAAAATGCAAGGGAAATTAGTACACATCCTAGCATTGCCTTTGGTCGCATTTCCAGCGACAATGAAGTGATAAGGCCTCTGAGTTCATGAAAAGATATTTTCCAGAAATCATCAGTTAGCATCACTGGAAGCTGGGAAGCAATGAGAGGCAGGAGGCAGCTATTACGTGGATGAGGTAAGTCACTGAGGGTATGTCCTTGAAGACTGTATCTTCCCCTGGCTCCTGCCTGTATTCCCCCTCTATATACTTCCTAACTTTCAGGGTTTCAGCTTCTTTGATCCACCACCACACACTACCCACAATGAGATAAACTCTACATAATCACAGACATAATAAACACTTCCTTTTTAAAGTTGTTTCTACCATAAATGATGTCTGAAGAGAAAAGTAATGAATGTGCCACCCATCCCCAGCACAGTGGAGCTAAGTGTGATCTCAGAACATCCCTACTCTAAGAATCCACTCTATGAGAAAAACCTAATTTAGCTGCAAATGAATGCTAGTGATGTTTCTTAGGGACTAGTAAAGCAAACAGGGATTCTTATTTAAGTCTGAAGACAAGAAAGTCAAGGTGAGAGGCAAGGATGATCCAAGTAAAGAATCAGAAGATCAGAAAAGAGAAAATCAACCCTAACACAAACTAGGAAGAACACTGAGTAGCAATTAGTAGTAAAAATAGCTGGAGAACCTGAAGGTGTGATGAAGGGAGACAGCAGCTTTGAAGACATGAGAGAATCTTGACTAATGATGAGATCAGCTTGAAATGGCCATGTTTACAGATTGCAGATATAGAGGAAAGATGAGCATCGAAATGTGAATGGCAGAGAATGTTGGATAAGTAAGTTTGAGTATTAGTAAATAAATCATTCAACGTAATAGCAAAATTAGGTCATACTAAGAGCTGATTCCTAGTTTCAGAGCACATTGAAGTATGTGTCTTAAAGGTGAAAATAAAAGATTTACTAATATGTGTCTTATATTTACTTATAATATTGATATACTAAATCCATTTGCACATAAAAAAGGTGAAAAAGCCCATGCTTGGCAACGGTAATTCTCATCTAATGATAGCTTTGTACTAACGTATAAAAAATGCTTCTCAGAAGAGATTTTGAGTGTCCCCAAAATTTCCCTTATTCTGAAATTTTAAAACTTCAACAAAAATACTCTAAGTATGATATTAACTTTGAAATGTATTTATTTTTATTATATTTCTTTACCTATAGAATGCAGAAGCAAAAAATATGTTGTGTAAATTATACAAGGAGACATTACTGGTAAGTAATTAAAAATGATTGGTTTTCATATTTTTACTACTAAATAATGTTGATATGATGACTATGAAATCTATGGGATAAGTGAAATGTGATTCCTTTTACATGTGGAACATAACAGTTGTGCAATGAGTAATATTTATAAGTATGAAGCAAAAGGTGGTGACTAAGTTTATCTGGATACACACTGAGATTCACCTCATTGGTGCTGACCCAGTTATTTCTGTTTTTGCAACTGAATCACTTAAAGATGTGAGCATTTGGTCACTTAGAGCACAGCAGTTTATTATTTCAATTCAGAATTTACCATCAACGATTAGAGTCAATTAACACATCTCAAGGCAGCTTTCATTTCCAGGTGTTTTGAGTAATTGCATCTGTGCACTAAACTGAGATATAAGTTCTCTTTTACTTCTATAACCACTCCATATTGTGGTATTTCTAAAGTCACTGAGAAGGAGGAAAGAGGTCCACATATATCGCTTGAGCAAAGTCACTATAAATTCTTGCTTCCAAAAAATCCAACAAGTATTGTGAAAATGTAGGAGTCTCTTTTTGTCAAATAACTTGAGCTCCATAGCCCTAACCTATATTCTTCTTAAGATATCATACGCTCAATATGTGAAAATCAGTTTGGTAAAACATTTATGGACAGGAAGAGAAAGGGTAAGTGAAAGTGTTGACTGCAAGAAAGGCTTATTAAAATGGATAGTTTTCCTTATTAAAAAACAAACTAGGGCTCACTTCTGTAGGGCATGATAGTAAAACTGGGTTATTATAAGATTATAATGGTGCCTGCTCAGGGATGACACAGACGTTTATGAAATCCTGGATGAATTGACTCACTGGTTTGCTTTACCCCCCAAATAAAATTACTATTGAAATATGCATTTAATGATTCTTTTAAAAGCTCTTTTCAAGAGTCAGTAATAAATCTAAATTTTTTTTAAATCAAAGAAATAAATTATCCACAAATATTTTCCAAAAGTTTCATTTTTTTTCTTGCTTTGGTCAATGTGTCATGCGTTCAGTACTTCTCCTGTGCTTAGCCAGGAAGACTTTGTACCACAGTACTTTTTCTGTGTGTGGTAAATTACCTGTTCAAAACAAAACAAAACAAAATACTTAGGGGAGGGAGGGGATATTTTAGCTCATAATTTGAGATTATAGTCCATCATTGCAGGAAGTCAAGGCCGCAAGGATTCCAAACACCTAGTCATGTCACATTCATAGTAAAGAGTAGAAAGGAGTGAGTTTTAATGTATCAGTACTTGTTTGGGCTTAGCGCTCTATCTCCTTTTTATTCAGTCCAAGACTCAACCCATGAAAAAGATGCTACTCACATTCAGGGTGGATCTTTCCACCTCCATTAAGCCAATTAAGAGAAAGCCTCAGAAGTATGCCTATAGCCCAGCCTCATATGTACAGTCCTACATTGAGTCTCTTCATGGTGACTCTAGATTGTGTCAAATTGACAATTAAAACTAATCATCACAACCTCACCCCTTATCAATCTGACAGAGACCCATGCCATGACTTTGAGAAATATCTTTTCTTCACTTGTTGCCATAAGTCTTATGTGCATTCCCTAATGTAAAATACATCCCACCTCTAAACGTCCCCATAGTCATTCAAACTTCTAACTTTAAATATTCAAGTCCTTTAACTGTGACTATAAACTGAAAAACAAGTTAGATGCATACAACATATAAGAGCACAGAGCAAACCATTCTTATTCCAAAAGGAGAAAAGAGAAGCACAAAAATAATCACACCAACTTAAACCAAAGCTGAGCTTGGAAACACCATATCCTATAATGACTGGGGATCATGAGGTAATCAGCTAAGCTCAAAAGCGCTTAGGTACTCCATCACCCTAGCTCTGCCCCTTCAGCACACACAGCTTCTCTCTTGTGTGAAGTTGGTTCCATTTCACTCAACATCTCTCCTTGGCATATGCGCCTGAACCTGACAGCTCCCGTATCCTGGTTTCTCCATTGATACTGAGGATTGTTCTTCACAGCTTCACACGGTGGCCTCTCAGAGCCTTGGGAACTATGACCCAGCCATAGTTCCCAAGTGTCTATCAATCATCAGCTGCTCTCCATAAACCCCTCCATCATGTACCTTCCATGGCTTCAGAACAGTACTATGTGAATAATGCTTACAACAATGCCAAGTTTAGTGCCAGCTCCAGGTGTAGACTGCGCCCCGTGGATCACAGCTGCATAGGCTTCTGTGTGCTGACCCTGAGAAACTCTTATTGTCTAGATGAAGCCCAGGCAGTTTCTGTAAAATGGTATTGACCTCTCTGTAAATCATAGCTTCTTTTTCAGCACCAGACTGAATACTATCTTTCTTTAAAGTATCTTCTGCCAAACAAATAAGAGCATTATTTTTTAATTGAAGTACACCCAGATTCTCAAGACATGGCTAGAATAAAGCTAGCTTCTTGAACTAAATACTACATGAATTGACCCAATCCAGTTCCTGATAAAATCCTTGCTCCCCTCTGACATCCTATGAGCTGGGCATCAATTGCCTGAATTTCTCTCAGCATTATTCTTTTTTCCAAGCTCCCACAACAATTGGCCATTAAAGCTCTGCTTACAGTATGTAATAACTTTTCTAACCCAAAATTTCAAATTCTTTGACAGTTCGGTCACAATATTGGCAGATAGATCATGTAGTCAAGTTAATCACAGCAATGACCTCATTCATGATACCAGTTTCTATCTTAGTTTCTTCTCCTGTGCCTGTAATAATTACCATGGCCAAAGTATGTTAGTGTGTAAAAAGTTTATTTTTCACTCACAATTCCAAGTTGCAGTCCACCATAGGAGGGAATCAAGGCAGCAAGGATTTTGAGCACTTAATCACATTGCATCTACGGTAAAGAGCATCAAAGAAAGAATTAGGATGTCTATAGAAGTTAATGCTCCGTTCTCACACTCCCTCCCTTTCAATAAGTTTAAGATGTAGCCCATAAAATGTTTCCACCCATATTCAAGGTGGATATTCCTACCTCAACCCAATTAACAAAATTTTCACAAGCATGTCCACAGGCCAATCTAATATAAACAATTCTTCATTAAGACTCCTATCCCCTGGTGATCCTATATTATGTCAAGTTGATACTTCAAAGTGACCATCACAATTAATAAAAAGTAAACATTATATTACCTCCCTTGCTTTTGGCTAATTCTTAGCAAGAGGTAACCATGTAAATCCTCATTATTAAATGTATTTTTGTAGAACTAATGAAGAAAAAAATTGATGGTAAATAGATAACAGTTAAATAGATAGACAGATAGATAGATAGATAGATAGATAGATAGATAGATAGATAGATAGATAGATAGATAGATAGAGATGGTAGATATATAGATGATAGATAGATGATAGATATAGATAGAGAGATAGATAGATGGATAGATGATAGAGATAGATATAGATAGATAGATAGATAATAGATAGATAGATAGATAGATAGATAGATAGATAGATAGATAGATAGATAGATAGATAGTAGATAGATAGTAGATAGATAGATAGAGAGAGGAAGCTACTAGAGATCCAAACATGAGTTTATAGGGCTTCATCACTTTGAGATGAGTTTGACTAAGCTGTGTAGTTATAATAGTTAATATTGAATGTCAACAATGTTATCAGCCCTCTTGTTTTACACCAATTCTCTTCTAGCCTATGATTCATGTTACGACTCCCTTTTCTATTTGTATTAAAATTCTGATCATGGTTTCTGTTTCCTCATCATCTTCTAGTCCTTTTCACCTCCCCACCCATCTAACTCTATATCTTCTTTCTCTTTTTAGAAAATAAATAGGCAAAGCAAAAATATAATAAAACAAACAGGAAAAAAAAGCAAAGTAAAAAAAACTGGAGAAACACATACACACAGAGAGACACACATTCAGGCACACACACAAAACTCATAAAACAATAATATACAAGAAAAAAACCAGTAAAGTACAAAGTGCCCAAACACATAATTATAAGACAAAAATCTCCAAAAAATACCATTGAGTTCCTATTGTGTGTTTGTCTACTACTGGGCATGGGGCCTGCCCTTAATTGTGTTTTGTATACTCAGTGAGTGTTCATTGGAAAAAAAACTAATTTTTTCCTTTGTAAGGGGTTATCAATTAGAGGTAGCTTCTGGGTAAAGATGGTAAAGATTGTGTTCACTTCTCCTCTCAGCTCTGGGAACCACCTGGCTTACACTTGTGCTGATTCTGTGTGCTGCCATGGTCTTTGTGAGTTATGTGTATGTTAGTCCTATTATAACTAAAAGACGGTGTTTTAACACTTGGTGTCTTCCATCTCCACTAGCTCTTACACTCTTTCTACCACCATTTTCATTGATGAAGACATAGAGGCTAAACTAAGCAAATGTTCCATTTCCATGTGACTAGTAACTGACAATCCTAGAATCTTAACTCTGGCAGCATGGCTCCTGTACACAAGCTCTAAAACTTGAGGTTTACTAATTTGTATTCAAAGTGAGTTAAATAAATGGCAAAAATATATAAATAAAACACATGTATGCTTTCCCTTTTCCATCATTTATGCTATAATTTGTTGTGAAATATTAGTTGACAATGTGTTACATCTGTTTATGCTGTAGAACATTTGTTTGATGATGCAAAGATATGTTGCATCCGTTTAACTCTGTGAAGCTGTGCTACTTTGTCTGTCTAAAACACCTGATTTGTCTAATAAAGAAGTGAATGGCCTATGGCAAGGCAGAGAGAGAAATTGGTGGGGCTGGCAGACAGAGAGAATAAATAGAAGGAGAAATCTGGGAAGAGAGATGGAGGAGCAAGACAAAGAGAAGAGGAGGATGCTGGGGACCAGCCACCCAGACATAGAATAAGGAGAAAAGAAAGATATACAGAAATAGAGAAAGATAAAAGCCCAGAGGCAAAAGGACGTTCAGAAAAGCTGTCTAGAAATAAGCCAAGCTAAAGCTGGGCATTCACAAGTTAGAACAAATCTCCTTGTGTGTGATTATTTGTGAGCTGGGCAGTGGGTCCCCCAAAGAGCCTAAGAGTTTATAAGAAACAACCAATTACAATAACAAATGTCACACTGTTCAACTACTCTACCAGCATGATTTCAAAATTATCAAAAAGAGTTGTATAAAAATGTAATTTTTGAGAAATTGAATTTTCTCTTTTTTCAATCTTTGGATGTTGTTATTCTGCTGAATTCTGGTTTTGGTTGTTTGCTTGTTTATATGTTTGTCTTATTTCCAAGGTATTTATTTCTGTGTGTAGTTACTTGAAAATTGTGAGACATTTTCCTTTCTATGTAAAGATCATAGATGTTTTTTGTTTTTTTTATAAATGAATTACATATAATGAAGTAATTTTACTCCAGTAATTTTGATTTGAATGCAAAACATCGTCCTTTTGAGATTTGTAGCATGTTCCCAACCATACTTTACAACATTGTTACATGTTTATATATTGGGTACTTGATAGCATAGGTTTGTAATCACTTTATGAATACTGCTTTACATTCCATGAAACACATCTGTTGCTGTTTATCTGTTTGTTTGTGACAGAGTCTTACTATGTAGACAAGCTAGTCTTGTTTCAGTACCTAGGCCATAGTGGTGGTGTACTAATAGTCCTCCTGTTTCATCTTCAAGTGTATGGGAATTACAGGCATGCAGGACCACATCAAGACTGTCTTTTTTCTCTACCTCTCTGTAAATGCATCTCTGAGAGAATGCTTGTATAGGCTGCTGTTCAAATTTGCCATTTGAAATCTGTTATTACAGCTCCAGTTTGTCATTTTTTTTAAGTTCCTGCCTTATACTATGATTTCTAAATACCTACTAAACATCCACTGGGTTTTTAGGCCTCTCATCAGTTATTAAACTGAAATTAATGTTCATTAAGCTACAACTTCAACCTAAAAGCCCTGATCCTCTACTTTCCCTATCTTAATTAAGCCCTGTACATCCAGTTTCCCAGTAAGAAGATGAAAATCACCAATATTTATGACTTTCTCTCACCTCAGTATCTAATCAATCATTAAATTATTTTAATTTTCCTCCATATATATCTCTGATGCCCAGATCTCCCTTTGGCCTCTACCCTTTACAAACTGGACTTCTGTTATCTCTTGCTCTCATTTTCTTTACCTGAATTTTCGTCCCCAGTGTGGTCATCTCTTACCTGTGTGGTTCCCAGAGAAATTGTTCAAAAATTCAGATTTCAGTCACCACATCCCATCCCACAACTCTGGCAGAAGCCTCCTCTTCTCCCCATAGGCATCCTAAACCAAGGTAATACTGACCCCCACCCTGCCTGTGTTCATTCACCCTACACAACTCCCACTGCCCTCCTCTCCTCTTTAACATATCCAGGCCCAGACTTCTGGAAGAAGCCTTTTACCCCATTAGAGGTCAGGCCAGAATCCTGATCCCCAGAGGTCAGACCAGCATCCTGAACCCCAAGTACCAGGCCAAATCCCTGAAAAGCAGGCAGAAGCCTCCTATCCCACCAGAAGCCAGGCCAGCATTTGAACCCCAGAAGACCCCCATACATGCACACACATAGCCATAACTTCAGGCCCAAACTTGGACAGTAACCTCCTGCTGAACCAGAGGCCTTCCAAGCCATCAGAAGTCTAGCGACTAATGCTGGCAGAGACCCTGTACTCAACTGCAGGCCACAGGATCCAGAAGACCAGAAAGGAAAGAGAAACTAACGAGAACACCCATCCAACAAAGGCAAACCCAGAAATTGGCACCTAGACCTATAATCCTATAATCCCTCCAAGTCCAGATGCCTAAATATAGCTAGAGTTCTCCTGATCCTTCCTGGCCCACAGTCAGGACAAATCTCTCTCACCTGCCAGTCCCGCAGCCGCTCAGACCCAACCGAGTAAATACAGGGACTTACAATACTTATAAACTGTATGGCCACTTCTTGCTAATTGTTCTTATATCTTAAATCAACACATTTCTATTAATCTATAAGTTGCCATGTGGCTTGTGGCTTACCAGTATCTTAACATGGTGGCGGCTAGCAGCATCTCTCTGCCTCAGCCTTCCACTTCCCAGAATTCCCTCTCTGCTTGTACTGCCTATACTTCCTGGCTGGCTACTGACCAATCAGCATTTTATTTACACAGAACAATATCCACAGCACCTAAACATAAGTATAAGAACACAAAAAACAACAAACATTGTATATGTCACCACCAGAGCCTATTGTCCCACTACAGCAAGCCCTGAATATTCAAAAACAGCAGAAACACAAGAAAATTACCTTACAACCAACTTTATTATGGTGATAGAATTCCTTAAAGAGGAGATGAAAAACTGCCTTAAAAAATTGAGAAAAAGACAACCAAAAATTGGAAGAAATCAACAAATCCATTAAAGAACACTAGAAAAGCATAGAAAAAAAAAAGGTGATGGAAACTGTTCAAGACATGTAACTCAAAATAGAAGGAATAAAGAGAACACAAACTGAGGGAACTAAGAAAATGGAAAATCTGGATAAGTGAACAGAAACTACAGATGCAAGCATCATCAACAGAATTCAAGAGATGAAAGAGAGAATCTCGGGCTTTGAAGACACAATATAAGAAACAGATTCATCAGTCAAAGAAAATATTAGATTTGAAAAACTACTAAAAAAAAATCCAGGAAGTCTGGGAAGCCATGAATAGACCAAACCCAAGAATAAAAGAAATAGAAGGAGAAAGATCCCATATCAAAAACCCAGAAAATACATTTAACAAAATCATAGAAGAAAATTTCCCTAACCTAAAGCAGGACACGCCTAAAAATGTACAAGAAGATTACAGAATACCAAACAGATTGGATCAGAAAAGAAAATCCCTGTGTCACATAATAATCAAAAGACTAAATATACAGAACAAAAAAAAAATTAAAACTTGCAAGGGGAAAATTCTGTGTCTGTGTGTGTGTGTGTGTGTGTGTGTGTGTGTGTGTGTGTGTCTATACATAAAGACAGACCTATAAGAATTACATCAGTGCCCAAGTGTTTAGAGGGCCCCCAGGCAGTGAAATTAGGACCAATCCCTAGTGTGTGAGATGGTTTTTTAGGAGCCTAGTGCCTATGGTGAGACACTCAGTGAAGCCTTGGTGCAGGGAGAAGGTGCTTGGACCTGCCTCAACTGAATGTACCAGGCTCTGCTAACTCCCCATGGGAGACCTTGTTTGGAGGAGGTGGAAATGGGGGGAGGGTTGGGGGAGAAGGCTAGAGGGTGGGAGGAAGGAAGACAGGAGAATCTGTGGTTGGTATGTAAAATGAATAGAAAATCTCTCAATAATAATAATAATAATAATAATAATAATAATAAAGAATTACATCTGATTTCACATGTCAAGATGACTAAAATAAAAAATATTAATGTAAGCTTATGCTAGAGAAGATGTCGAACAAGGGGAACACTCTTCCACTGCTGGTGAGAGTGCAAACTTGTACAGTCACTTTGGAAATCAGTATGGTGGTTTTTCAGAAAATTGGGAAACAACCAACCTCAAGATCCAGCTATATAACTCTTGGGCATATAACTAAAGGATGCTCAATCATACCACAAGGACATGTGCTCAGGCTATGTTCATAGCAGCTTTACTTGTAACAGTCAGAAACTGGATATAACCTAGATGTCCCCCAACTGAAGATGGATAAAGAAAATGTGTCACATTTTCACAGTGAAGTATTACTTAGCTGTTAAAAACAATGACATCATGAAATTTGAAGGCAAATTGGTGGAACTCAGAAAAGTCATCTTTAGTGAAGGATCCCAGACCCAGAAAAATGAACATGGAATGCATTCACTTATAAGTGGATATTAGCTTTAAAGTAAAGAATAACCATGCTGCAATCCTCAGACACAGAGAGGTTAGGTAACAAGAAGCACTCAAGGGGGACCCTTGGATTTCCCTGGTAAAGTAATGTTGCTTTTTACTGTTTGGCTCTTTGCTCTTTTGAGGGGCTTGCCACCAAGCTTCTAAATAAATCATACATGAAGGCTTATTCTTAATTATAAATGCCCGGCCTTAGCTTGGCTTTCTGCTAGTCAGCTTTTCTTAACTTAAAATTATCCCATCAACCTTTGCCTCTTGGCTTTTATACTTTCTGTATATCTTACTTTTACTTTTACTCTGTGGCTGGCTATGTGACTGTGTGGTTGGCCCCTAGTGCCCTCCTCTCCTTTTTCTCTTGCTCTTTCTTTCTCTCCTGTCAGATTTCGCCTTCTATTTATTCTCTCTCCCTGCCAGCCCTGTCTATCTTTTCCCTGACTCACTACTGGCTATTCAGCTCTTTATTAGACCTTTATTAGACAAAGAATTTTAGCTTTTCTATGAAAATTAGACATTAGATGTCATGCTTGATAATTATATTTACTAATGACATTAATTTGGAAAGCAAAACACAGTGTTGTTAGATGTTTCATTCACTTCTACTAAATCAATTTAGTTCAACAAACAGATTATCACAGACAAAAAGCTTAGCATTGAAACACTGTCTTATATTGTACATTTAAGTCTATCTTTAGGTAGATTTCATAATTGCATGGAGATTCTAACATGCCGTGCCATCTCCTGTAAGACAAATGTTAAAAGGTCTTATTAATAACAATCTGGAGCCAGATATTGGGGTAAATGTAGAAAGATCAGAGAAGAACAAGCCACAGCCAACCTCATCTCACCAACTCTTCTTGTTTCTTCAGACTGAAAGCCTCTGAGTCCTCACTTGAATGGGTCTCACCTGAACTGCTGCTAAAAAGCCTCTAGTTCCTAGTCCTCATGCCTTGCATACCTTTCTGTTTCCTGCCATCACTTCCTGGGAGTAAAGGTGTGTGTCCTTCCCAGGCAAAGACATGAGATCTCAAGTGCTGGGATTAAAGGTGTGTGCCATCATGCCTGGGTCTGTTCCCAGTGTGACCTTAAACTCACAGAGATCCAGATGGATCTCTGCCTCCTGAGTGATAGAATTAAAGACATGTATGCCACCACAGTCTGGACTCTATGTCTAATCTAGTGGCTTTTCTGTTCTCTGACCCCCAGATAAGTTTATAAGGGTACACAATATATCAACCACAATCTCCAGTTGTTTCAGATTACATTATATATTCCTCAAATACACCTGTATTTGATTTTTTTTAATTTGGAATCTTGAAATATATTCTGAGTTTTTACTTTTTAATAAATTCATATTGTCAGTCTGTCATAAATTAATCATTTTCATATTTCAAATTTCTTCATAAATCTAATCCTTTATTAGACACAATAGCTCATTTCATAAAGCACTTAAAACAACAAAAAGCTATTAATTTCTGTGGAATTTAAATGTTATACTCTCAGATGAACTTGATTTTTACAATATAAAACTGATGATCCTCTAAGATTTAAATTTTCTATAAGACTTCATGATGCATTCATTTATACTTTTTAAATTCTTTCAGGTGTTTAATTCATGTTTTAACTCATGATGGTGTTGAACTATATAAATAATCCTGTTATTCAAGAATCAAGGTTGCAGAAATTACAGGTGTTTACCACCATGCCAAGCATATCTTGTATGTTTAATATCTCTTCCTCCCTCTCTCTCTCTCTCTCTCTCTCTCTCTCTCTCTCTCTCTCTCTCTCTCTCACACACACACACACACACACACACACACACACACAGAATTTCTGTAGTGATCTTTGATAACATTTTTTATTCTATAAGAATTTCATGCATGTATTCCATATGATATTTTGATCATATCTACTCTTTCTCTCCACCCAATCAATGGTTATAGCTTCAAAGAAAAATTATCCTCCCTCTCCATCTAACCATGAGACATCAATAGCTCCTCATCCATAGGCATGGCCTCCTGAGTTCCCCTTACCATCATGCTGGAATGTTGGCAAGCTTGACTGTGTGCAGGTCTTGAGCAAGTATCCATAGTTGCTATTAGTTCATGAATAAAGAACTTATGATATGTTCAGAAAACAGCATTTCATAGCATTTTCTCCACCTCCCTGCTCTTTCCTTCTTTCCACACCCTCTTCTGCTACTTTCTGAATTTGAGGAACTCTTCTATCCAGGAAGAAAAATCTAAGTGATCATTCCTCACCATCAATGGAAAAAGAAAGCACCAATTTAGCCAGGCAGGGATTAGGAAAGTCAAAATGGAGTATAGATTGCACATATTTTAATTAAATTTTGTTTCAAGAATGTTTCTTTACCTTAACAAATTACACTTAAGTGACATTTGTAGCTTTCAGTCTGAGGCCTTATAGAACCCTTGAATGATGATAACCATAATATTAACACTGAAGTCAACCAAAAACTACCAAGAAATCTTCATGTATTCAGAGATGCAATAGTGAATGCTTGCTGTAACCAATAGCAATCAAAAGACACATTATAAATGGAAAGAGAGTGGCTCAGATTAGTGAGGGAAGAGATAAATACCAAAGAAGGAGGCACAAGGAAAAATAACAGTAAAGATGCCTGAAAAAAGTCATAAGGAATCATGCTTTTAATGGTCTACCAAAAGTACTATTATGCACATAAATCAGTGTATAAATATACATATAGTGTATAAATATACATATGGAGTTTAAATGAATGCTTCTCATCTGTCTGACAATGCTCTCTCTAAGAGCCAAAGACCACTTCACAAAAATCACAATATCACGTATGAGAAGCCTTTTGAATTGGTGGTCAGGTATGTCTAACAGACTTCCCAAACATTATAGAATATTGTTATTGATCTTGGTTGTCCCCCAGAGATAGATGGTAAATTGTTATTACAAGAGACACTATGCCCTCCCAATATAGAGATCAGATGCCCCTGAAATGGAAATGACCTGAACTGAATGCCTCCCTGCTGAACACTAGCTTTCATGGTACCAAAAGGTTCCATGAAAGTTTTCAAAGGAGAGAAGCAACTAACGGTCCTACTCAGCTATGACTGGTGTGAATGTGTGTGTGTATACATACATATATATACACATATATATACACATATATATGTATGTATATGTATATATATATATATATATGTTTTAAATAAAAACCATATCTCTTATATTCTCCCTGACTATATATAACTTTCAGGTAGGAAAGGATCAGTTTTCTCATTTCTAACTTCCGATTTCCTTTTTCAATAATTTCTTATTTAAAACTAGTCAGAACATGCAGAGAAAAAAGTAAGTAAACCAAAATGCAAATATTAGCATGTTTTATACCAAAGCTGTACGGCAGACCCTATTTTAAAGTTTGTTAAACATGAAGACCAGGTCAATGGAATTTCATCACTGATAAAGTTTAGGACCAGGAAAATATAAGACTAAATAGAAGGGTATTTTTGACTCAGCAAGAAAAGGCAAGATGTAAGAGAAATAATATTCACTCTGCAGTGTCCCTAGTAATTGGAGCACCAAAACAGGTGAAAAATACCTGAGGACGGAAACTTGCTTTTTAAGACAAATTTCTACTTCATGTTCTGAAATGCAGAATATCTTTGACAAGTTGCAATTAAATTGAAAAATAAAATCCGGGTCAATTATACAAGAATGACATAGGCCTTGGTTCATGTTATGTACCTTGTATCTGTTTCTCAGAGCCCAAATAGCCTTGTCAGTTCCAGCCAAGTGATCAAAATGGAAGAAACGTCAGAAACAGGTTTTTGAGTACTTATTTCATCTAAATCGTAACATTCCTTCTTGCAAGGAGGTGGAAAGAATCGCAAGGTTCGGGAAGTTAAAAATAGTAATAACTTACAAGGTTCAGCAAGCTCCAAAATTTCTAAGACTCACAGGAGCCCTGTCCTATGTTCTAAAAGCAATAAGCAACTGGTAGGGAGAGAACACTCAGCTTGGCACCCTATACGCAAGTCATGTAGGGTCTCCAAGGATGCAGTGACTTCACTCAGGCCAGGGAGGGCTTTTGTAGTGATGTAACTGCATTTGAGCCTCTCTTGCTTCTGTAAGGAACCCTGAAAAATGCTTAATTCACTGAGCTAGACTGGGCTGAAGCAGCCTCTTGGGCCTTTCACTGGAGTCCTATCTGGGATAAATAGACATTTTTTTCACATCTCCTTAGGAAATGCATCTCTGTCTCTGTCTGTCTGTCTGTCTGTCTCTGTCTCTGTCTCTGTCTCTCTGTCTCTCTCTGTCTCTCTCTCTATCACACACACACACACACACACACACACACACACACACACACACGTGTAGAATAAACTTGCTATCCCCACCACTAGCACTTAGAGTACTTCTTTAAGTCCTTTCAGTGGTTACATTCCACACTGTTCTACAGTTCCTGTTTATTGGTCCAGCCACCACATTAACCACAATGTGCACGAGGTGAGCAAATAGAACTGCATTTTTACTTCTCATTCTGTCTTTAAAGTTTACTTAGTACATACAGTTCATGCTTCTTTAACATGAGGCGGAAAATTAATTCAATCAACACATTTCTGAGTTCTGAGCATATTGAGTTCGATTATTATAGTACAAAATGTTGTCTCTGCTGTCACCATCATTTCTGTTTCTCTGTGCTATTCATGAAAGTCCCTCTGAATTTCGAACCCCTGACTGAAAGTGATGTGTAAGTAATGTAAATGTCAGAACCAGAAAATAATCCTAAGGGATTAAGTTAATGTCTTGATTTGAAAGTATCCAAGAGTATTCATCTATAACTGAAAAGCCCCCTGATACAACATTAGCTCAAATATGGGTCATGAAGCTTCAGATTTATCTTTTAGTAATCCTTTTACCTACCATATTCAATAACTTCTCACTCTTGGCCTCACTCCAACATTGTTCACAATCATTTGTCTGCAATTATAAGGACACTATCACACTTGTGGATATTGATATGTAAATGTTATAATGTACTTAATCATTTAGTGTACCCAGAGGAGTACTGCTGTATAGTAGGCTTTCAATCCCAATTAGTTTTTGTTTTCTTCCCATAAGGCTTTTAACATTATTGTGAGCATTTGCAGTTGATATCTTTGTATGAACGTCCACTTGCTAACTTTGCCTCTGCCATCTCCCAGTTCTCATCGTTACTATATTGTATTGCCAAATTAATCTTCAAAAATACCCTATGTACCTGGAAATACAGTTGTCAGAAAACTTCAATTACCCATAGAATAAATTTGTGCCATTCTCCCCACAAATTAAAAGTTCTCCAGACTCCACCTAAGTATGTAGTTACTTCTCACTGCTTCTCTTTTTATATCTAAAATTCTAGCACCCTGTCAATGAAATTTAGTACCCTGTCAATCACAATACTTTATATTATTTCTGTTTACACTTCATCCTTCCTCCTAAAATGCCTTTCTTCCCATACTTATCCACTGAAACTCATGCTGTTTTCTAATATTCCTATTGAAGTCAGATATCAGTGAAGTGAACACCATTTTGTGCACATTTGTGGTTTAGTTGATTATATCCTTTCCTGTGTTAAGGTGTTTGTATATTTTCCTTCACTGAAGTTAATTATCTTGAACATTCTACCATAAAACAGAAGGTGAGAACTATATTTAAACTCTAGAGGAAAAATATATGCAAGAATGAATGTTGGTTGACAAGGCAGGAATAATACAGCTTTCATCTCTGCTACTTTGTAGCAATATGACTGTACAATCTAGGTTTAGCTAAGTTTCCACTGTTAAATCCTTTCAATTAGAAATAACATTATACTGTTAAAGTTCCATATATTAATTAACAAAAAATATTTATTTTGTTTATTCTTATCTATTAATTCTAAACCTGATTTTAGAAACTTACATTGTTTTTGTCAGAATTCTGATTTGAAACTGTGGAGTATATTATTAGTTGCATGTCTATATATAAACTTCAGCTGGTGCAATTGTTTACAATGAGGTATGTTGCAGATCAACTGAATGGAATAAAATGACATTTTTAGTCTTTCTAAATCCACAAGATGACTATATGTAAATGCTGGCTCCTAGTTATTTCTACTTTTCTGGTGAAAATACTTTTATCAGATAGCAAGAAACATAAGATAGCTCCTTCTTCTCTACCCAAGCTCCCTGTGTCCCCGTGTCACTCACTTTACTGTATGAGAAGCAACATTCTCAGCCTGATGGATAAGAGGATCACTCGGTTCATATTTACCAAAGAGAACATCAAACACACCTTTCAAAGGAAAGATCATCATTGCCGTGAAGAGGAGAGGTGCATTCAGTCATACGTGAGCACTCTAGATTTTACTTGGTTAAGGATTTTTATGACCAGAGTAAATTATTTCCCATGCCAAATTTTATAGGACACAACTGGCCAATTAAAATGACAAGGGGAGTCAGCATTTGTATGTCCCTTTAGGAGGCATCATATCAGCAAGTTTTTCTTCACTGCAGAGTTTAAACACACCATTAGGGAGCATCCGGTCAAACTGATGTTGTTGTGGCTTTCTGTGCTACTGTGAGTACCGATAAACCCTAGATCAGCAAAAGAGTATCCATTTCCTGGTGATCATACAAAGCAAGGAGAATGTTTTGAAAAACGTTGACTCTGGAGTTAGATCACTCATTCGAATGTTCAATAATGTTGTGTGATTAGTATGTGACAGATTTTTAGGAAAATCCGAATTCAAATTGTAAAACAGTTGCAACACAAAAACAAGTAAGAGACAGACGTGAAAACAAGGTACTACCATCAACGCAGAAAGAGAGAGATGGCAAAATACTACACATTGCCCAGATGCTCATAGTATTGATGGGGCATTCTTTATGTGACTCATTATAATTTTTCCACTCATTCATTATTACATGAGTGCTTATCTTCTAGGTATCAAATAAATCAAGGTCCTTCATATGTACTCATCTTGTCCTATATAGGAAATAAAGACTTTATATCACTTTTTTTTGAATTTGAATTTTTTTCAATATTAAGAAATTTTCTGTTCATTTTACATATCCACCACAGGTGCCCCTCTCCTCCCTCCACCCACTCTCCAGCCTTTCTGCCCAACCCACATCCCATTCCCACCTCCTCCAAAGCAAGGACTCCCGTGGGGAGTCAGCAGAGCCAGGTACATTCATTTGAGGCAGGTCCAAGCCCTCCACCCCCAAACCAAGGCTGTATAAGGTGTCCCACCATAGGCACTGGGCTCCAAGAAGACCACTCACGCAGCAGGAATGGATCCTGATCCCACTGTCAGGGGCCCCTTAAGCAAGTCAAGCTAAACAACTGTCTCACCTATGCAAAGGGCCTAGTTCAGTCTTATGAAGGCTCCACAGCTATTGGCCCACAGTTCATGAGTTCACACTAGTTTGGTTTGATTGTCTCTGTACATTTCCCCATCATGATCGTAATGCCCCTTGCTCAGAGAATCCCTCTTCTCCCTCTTCAACTGGGCTCCTGAAGCTCAGCCTGGTGCTTGGCTGTGGATCTCTGCATCTGCTTCCATCAGTTATTGGATGAGGCTCTATGATGACAGTTAGGGTATATGTTGATCTGATTTCCAGGGTAAGCCAGTTCAGGTACCCTCTCCACTACTGCTAGTAGTCTAAGGGTGGGTCATCCTTGTGGATTTCTGGGAACTTCTCTGGCACCCTGTTTCTGTTCCCTTGATGTTTCCCTCTATCATGATATCTCTTTCCTTGCTCTCCCTCTCTGTCCCTATTCCAGCTTGACCATCCCATTCCCTTATGTTCTTATTCCCCATCCACTGCCCTCCATTGCTCTCCCTCACAACCAGTTTGGTCATGAAGATCTCATTTATTTTCGCTTCCCAGGGCAATCTATGCATCCCTCTTAGGGTTCTCCTTGTTAGCTGGCTTCTCTGGAGCTGTGGGTTGTAGTCCTGTTATCCTTTGCTTTACATGTAGTGTCCACTTATGAGTGAGTATATACCATGTTTGTCCTTTTGAGTCTGAGTTACCTCATTCAAGATGATATTTTGTAGTTGAATCTATCTGCCTGCAAACCTCATGATGTAACTGTTTTTTACTACTGAGTAGTATCCCATTGTGTATAGTACCACATTTTCTTTATCCATTCTTTGGTTGAGGGGCATCTAGGTTGTTTCCAGGTTCTGGCTATTACGAATAATGCTGCTATGAACATAAGTGAGCATGTGTCCTTTTAGTATGATAGAGAATCCCTTGGGTATATGCCCAAGAGTGGTATAGCTGGGTCTTGAGGTAGATTGGTTACCAATTTTCTGAGAAATGGCCATACTGATTTCCAAAGTGGTTGTACAAGTTTGCATTCCCACCAACAGTGGAGGAGTGTTCCCCTAGCTCCACATTCTTTCCAACATAAGCTGTCATCAGTGTTTTTTATCTTAGCCATTCTGACAGGTGTAAGATGATGTCTCAGAGTCATTTTAATTTGCATTTCCCCTATGACTAAGAATGTTGAGCAATTCCTTAAATGTCTTTCAGCCATTTGAGATTCTTCTGTTGAAAATTCTCTGTTCAGTTCTGTAGGCCATTTTTTAGTTGGATGGTTCAGTATTTTGATGTCTAGTTTCTTGAACTCCATATATTTTGGAGATCAGCCCTCTGTCAGATGTGGGGTTGGTGAAGATATTTTCCCATTCTCTAGGCTGTCATTTTGTCTTATTGACCATGTTCTTTGACCTACAAAAGATTCTCAGTTTCAGGAGGTCCCATTTATTAATTGTTGTGCTCAGTGTCTGTGCTACTAATGTTATGTAGCATGAATCTTAAAAGTTCTTATTAGTAAAATCAAACATGAGGCCAGTTATTGGGGTGATGCTGGAAGGTCAGAGAGATAGGACAAGCCACAGCTAATCTCACCTGGCCAACTTCTCAGTTGATCTTGTTTCCTCAGACTGGAAGCTTCTGTGTCTTCATCCCAATGGCTCTCAGCTGAACTGTGCTCGAAACCTAAAACCTTAACCAGCCAAATGCTTCTAGTTTCTGGTCTCCATGCCTTATATATCTTTCTGTTTTTGCCATCACTCCCTGGGATTAAAGGCTGGCTTTCTGGGATTAAAGGTGTGAGTCACCATGCTTGGCTGTATCCTTGAACAGATGGATTTCTGCCTCTGGAATGCTCTACCACTGCCTAACTTCTATGTTTAATATTGTGGTTGTTCTGTCTCTGACCCCAGATAAGTTTATTAGCATGCACAATATTTTGGGGAATACAATACCACAGTGTTATATTTAGGAAGTGGTCTCCGGTGCCGATGCGTTCAAGACTACTTCCTACTTTCTCTTCTATAAAGTTCAGTGTAACTGGATTTATGTAGAGGTTTTGATTCACTTGTACTTAAGTTTTGTGCACAGTGACAGATATGGATCTCTTTGCAGCCTTCTACATGTTGACATCAAGTTATGCCAGCACCATTTGTTGAAGATGCTTTCTTTTTTCCATTATACAGTTTTGGCTTCTTTGTCAAAAATCATACGTTCATATGTGGTCAGATTAATGTCAGGGTCTTCAATTGGATTCCATTGGTCCACATGTTGGTTTTTATGCCAATACCAAGTTGATTTTATTACTATCTCTATAGTAGTGCTTGTGGTCAGGGATTATGATGCCTCCAGAGGTTGTTTTATTGTACAGGATTCTTTTAGCTATCCTAGGTTTTTATTTTTCCATATGAAGTTGAGTGTTGTTCTTTCCAGGTCTGTGAAGAATTGTGTTGGGATTTTGATAGGGATTGCATTGAATCTGTAGATTGCTTTTGGTAAAACTGCCATTTTTACTATGTTAATCCTAAAAATCCATGAGCATGGGAGATCTTTCCATTTTCTGATATATTTTTCAATTTCTTTCTTCAGAGACTTAAAAGTTCTTGTAATACAGGTCTTTCACTTCCTTAGTTAGAATTACCCCAAGATATTTTATATCATGTGTGACTTTTGTGAAGGGTGATGCGTCTCTGATTTCTTTCTCAGCCTGTTTATCATTTGTATATAGAAGGGCTACTGATTTTTTTTAGTTAACCTTGTATCATGCCACATTATTGAAGGTGTTTATCAGCTGTAGGAGTTCCCTGGTAGAATTTTTGGTGGTCATTTATGTATACTATCATATCATCTGCAAATAGTGAAATCTGGACTTCTGCCTTTCCAATTTGTATTTCCTTCATCTCCTTTTGTTGTCTTATTGCTCTAGCTAGAATTTCAAGTACTGTATTGAATAAACATTAGGAGAGTGGACAGCCTTGCCTTGTTCCTGATTTTAGTGGAATCACTTTGAGTTTCTTTCTATTTAATTTGATGTTGACTGTCAGCTTGCTGTAAATTGCCTTTGTTATGTTTAGATATGTTTCTTGTATTCCTGATCTCTCCAAGATCTTTGTCATGAAGGGGTGTTGAATTTTGTCAAAGACCTTTTCAGCATCTAATGAGATGATCATGTGTTTTTTTTTTCTTTCAGTTTGTTGGTATATTACATTGACAGATTTTCATATGTTGAACCACTCTTGCATCTCTGGGATGAAGCCTACTTGGTCATGGTGGATAATTTTTTGATGTCTTCTTGAATTTGGTTTGGCAATATTTTATTGAGTATTTTTGCATCCATGTTCATGAGGAAGATTGGTCTGTAATTATAATTATAAAATAATGGTCTTTTCAAATAATATGTTAAAATCAGAATACTAATAAAGATAAATTTGTTTGTTGACTCACTAGGGCACCACATGATCTATTTTAGTCATAAAATCTAATTGCAGTGAAAAACAGAACTAAGTATAAGTAACCAAATGTGAGCAATAAAGGGATGTGGTAACTAGAGAAAAAATTCAAATCGTAATAACAACTATTAAAAGTTGTCTTTTTCCTCACTATACCATCAATCACAAATATATTTCACAAAATTATTTTGTAAGTTTCGGTTAGAAACAACTAATATGCTTACAATAGAAATAGGATAGTTGTTACTTTTAAATTAAGTTTATAAAATCATGAAAACATTGGTCATCCAGTAAACATTTATTTTACATCAAGTTAATTTACAAACTCCCAATGATATGACCAGCCATAACCTTGCATGGGCTTAGAGTTGAGTGCTTATTTAGAAAATAGCTACCTAGTGATTTCAAGTCACTGAGTTCTTTTCAAAGCTAGACTTGTTTTCCAAGTTTTGGACTATTTATCCTTTTCAAGCTAGTTTTTAGATAGCCAATTTTAATGAAACCAGTATATGTACAGTACATGAAATAGAATTATTATCTCATGTACTATACATATACATTTGGTATACTTTCCTGAAAATAATTATCTTTTGTATTCCTTGGTTATTTCTCAAAGTCATATCAACATATGAGATATTAAGATGACGCATTCTAGGTGATATGTCACCCTAGTAGACCAAACTTCAGTTCAATAAATGAGAAGTTGAGTATCTACTTGTTTATCTAACAAGCTATGTCAAATTCTACCATAACTATAAAGTGGAATATAAATAAATATTCCACTATGTTCATTAAGAGGCTTCAGAATAAATAAGAGAAAATATCTTAGTCAATTTAAGCTGCCATAAGGAATTTATTTGTCACAATCTTGGAGTCTTAAATCAAGGTGTCAAGTTAGGTTTCATTTTTCATTTCTTGCTTTTCAGGCGTTTACTATCTCATTGATTTCATGTGTCTTGCTGCATGTGTGAACTGGGAGAGGGACAAGACTAGCTCTTCAGTTTCCATTCTTAAAAGGCTACTAATCCTATTATAAGGGTTGTAACCTTGTAGTCTCATCTAATCATTACCTCTCAATGATCCCATCTCCTGATCCTGTCATCATATTGGGAGGGGTTATAGAGTCCATATGTGAATTGGGGAGGGATTAAATTCACAATATGAAATAATTCTAGATTACAAGTTATGATCTATACATTCTATAGCTTGAAGTACATTTTCAGCTTCAGTAATGTAGATGAATATGTAATCTATTGTGCAGATTGTTGCTGATTAAGAACAATCTGGCTATCTCTTTCTCTCTCCATTTTCTCTAATTATGTCTATGCCACATTGCTTTAAGACTTCTTTGTCTAAGGATACTTATTATATACCGTATGGCATCCTCAGCCATTATATTGATGGTGAAATAAAATTATGTTCAGAAATAGCAAGTGCATCTTATATTCTCTTTACATCTGGTCAAATATATTTGAGAATTTATTCTTCACAGGAAATGATTGGGGGCATTGACAAAGAGGAATTGAATAGTGATGTTTCCCTCATTGTGCAGTGAATAGAAATTCAAGCAAATGAAGAAAACCACATTAATCATGAGACCTTCCCATATTAGTCTATGTCAAAATACATGTGATGTGAATCATCTCCATTCCCAGAAATATTTGGAGTATCTATTACAGCATGGAAACTAATATTACAGAAATCAATGTTTTTAACAAGGAAGATACTCTTTGACATCACTTCTGTTTCACTAAGACTGAGAGTTCAAAATTTTCTAAAACCAAACAAGGTGATCATGAAAAAAGCCCAAAGGCATTTGAATCAAGTTAAATTAAACATCAACACTACTGGGAAGTAGATTCATCTTAATCTTTTAGATTAGAAAACAGTAAGACGGAGGTTGAAGCATGGTTAATGAATTGCTCAAGGCCACTCATTAAATGCGTCACTAGCCTTTCTGCAGTATAGTATCAGATGAAAGCCAGACCAATTCCAAATTTTATTATACTCATTGTACTTAGCTACCTAGTGGATACTTTCTTTTATCTGGAAAAATTATTTATTAACCACTCTTTTCTTAACAGTCTAGGGACTGGAGAATGACATAAGGGCAATGGTTTTCTCAGACAGTATTTAAAATGTCTAGACTATCCAGATTTTGTTTTTGCCAATACCATCAAGGTAGTTTCCTAATTATTGCTCTTATGTTTAAATAAGATTGAAATACATTATGTTAAACAGAAAAAATTTTCTGAGTATCCTATTAATTTGTTTTACTGCTCCTCTTCTGCATGTTTGGATAGAGGTTAGAATTTTCCTACATTTCCAGGAATCTTTTCAAAAGCCCCCCTTCACATACACATACATGCCCAAGCAATAAATAAATATTTTAAATTATATTATAATTTAAAAGAATTAATAAAATCTAATTATTATACTAACATACTAAATGTTACTCTGCTTTATTTACCCTGTTATATACTATCCACATGGGATATAAATTAAAAACATATTACCTATTTCTAGTTTATTGAATATTTCCACTGCATTCTCAAATTGCCTTAAAAGCATTTAGTATCATAATCTACATGCAAAATTGTAATATATAGGAATTCTACTCATTAACACATTTGAATAGTTTATTCATAAACATATTACTCATGAAACACATTTAAAATCTGACCATATTCCCTCTTTAAATGATGTTGAAGTAGTATCTTGATTAAAGAAATACTTTGCAAGTAATCTTATTTTGTGTTTTTTTTCTTTCTTGTGTAATTTTTTTAAGTTTTTAGAATTTCATGAGGGCTGTGTTTATATCATTTCCATCACCCCCTCTTCCCTCTGCCAGCCCTCCAGTGCCACTCTCCATCAAGTCCATGACCTCTCCTTCTTTAATTACTATGGTTACATATACATAATTATATTATATGTTATGCTACACCATGTTATCTTGCCTATTAACTTTTGTCAACTTTATACAAACTAGAGTCATCTGGGAAGAGGGAACTCCAACTAAAATATCTTCATCAGACTGTCCTGTATGACAAGTCTATCAGGCATTTTCTTCTTAAATGTTTGATGTGGGAAGGCCCAGCCCATTGTGGGTGGTGTCAGCCTTAGGCATGTGGCCTGGTTTATAGAAGAAACCAAGCTGTTCAAGCCGTGTAAAGAAAGCCAGTAGGTTCCATTTTTCCATGGCTTCTGCTTCAGAATTTGTCTTCAGGTTCCTCCCTCTGGCTCTTACCATTGCTTCCCTCAATAACGAACCGTTACGCAGAAGTAGAAGTCAAATAAATCCTTTTCTGCCAAGTGTCTTTTGGTCAGTGTTCTACTGAAGCAAAAGAAATCATATCCGGAGCCCATTCACTATTTCTCTTATACACATGTGTTTAGGGCTGACCACTTCTGTCCCTGAAGAATGATTCACTCTCTCTCACAGCTCATCAGGAAAATTTCTCATTGCATCCGATGGAGACCATCATAGAAAATCACAACCAGTCAGAATGCAATTGTGGGACCCAGTTCCAGGAGCTATATCTACAAAACCTTCCCACACCTAAGGCTCAGATAACATTTTGGAAGAGGGCATAGAAAGAATGTAAGAGTCAAAGAATAATGGAGATTGCTGTAAGACGGTATTTCCTTGGAATGTCAGAATTATGCCCATAAAGTCTCGCCAACATGATTGCTCAAACATGAGCTGATCAAGAATAGCATCAATAGACATGCTTACATGGATGGGGGAAAGTCCACAAGGCCTCAGCACTACACAAAGAACTACAGGAAACTAAGGAATTCTGAGAGCTAGAGAAAGAGTCTTCCTCAGAGGACAACACAGCATATTTGTAATCCAGTACCAACTGGTCAGCACTGAAAACGTGTGTGTGTGTGTGTGTGTGTGTGTGTGTGTGTGTGTGTGTGTGTGTGCATGTGTGTGCATGTGTGTACATATGTATGTATTCATGTATATGTGCATAACAACAACTAAAGAAAAAAGAAGCCATGAATTTGAAAGAGAGTAGGGAGGGGTATTTGGGAGGGTTCAGATTGAGAAAAGAGAATCGGGGAATGATGTAATTACATTATAATTTCAAAAAATAAAGAAAGAAGTTTAAAAGCAAATAATAAACCAGTCCATATTTATTACTACTTTAACAAATTCTGAAAAAAATTCAAGAAAATTTATTAAGAAGTATTCTGCACAGAAAATTGTTTTTTTGATTTTAGAAATACAGTCCTTTTATGGTACAATGATTAATAATGAAGTATAGTGCACAGTTGGTTGTATATAAAAATAGCTGACCTCTAGATCCCCTAATAAACTCTTCTCATACCATGGATAGTGGTTCCTATCTATTCAAAGCTCAGTAATTGGATAAAGTTGAATTACAAACTGATCATCATGAATCCTAATGTTTTTTAAGGCTTTGCTAGATAAGTTTAGATCACAGAATGATTAAATTCCCCTTTAAAGATTATTTTGGGAATAACTAGCAAGTGTTTCTAGTCATTCAACTCAATAGATTGTGTTTTACAGACTTCTGTTCATAAATAAAAATATTTCAACATTTTAAAAACCTTTTTCTTTTAAACACTTTCATTTTGTTGTGTTTTTTAAATATATATACAATATGTTCTGATTATAGTTTCCTCTCCTTCTACTCCCATTTCCTACATCTCCCCCTCTGGATTCTGCCCCTTCCTGTCTCTCCTTAGAAAATAAACAGTCACCTAAGGGATAATAGTAAAATAAAATGTGATAAAACAAGAACAAACAAATTAGAATAGAACAAAACAAAGAAACCAAAGGAAAAGAGCCCAAGAAATCATAAGAAAGAGATATAGTCACAAAAATACACTCATCCTCACATTCAATAATATCATAAAAAATAAACACAAAACTGGAAACCATAATATATACTCAAAAGCTGTAGGGTAAAGAAAAATAAATAAACAAATTTAAATAAATAATTAAAATATAATTTAAAAGAAAATAAGAGTCCTGATACAACATTATGAGACAAGGAACTTTCAAAGATGCTATTTATTTCATTTTCTTGTTCGGCATCCACTGCTTGGTATATGGCCTATGCTTAAGAGTGGTTTGTTTCTCCAGTGAGACTCACTAGGAGAAAATGAATTTTTCATTTGTAAGTGATTATCAATTAGAGATAACTTTCAGATTAGGGATAGATGCATGTGTCTACTTCTCCTTTAAGGTCTAAGGCCCGATCAAGTGTTGACTCTTGCAGGCCCCATGCATGCTGTCACAGTCTCTGTGAATTAATATGTGTGTCAGTAGTGCTGTGTTTAGAAGGCCTTATTCCTTGGTGTCCTCCATTCCCTCTGGCTCTTAAGGCTTTTTGCCTCCTCTTCCATGTGTTGTGAGGGGAGGAATTTAATGGAGATATATATTTATGATTGAATGTTCCAAGGTCTCTCATTCTCTGCATCATGTCTGGCTGTGGGTCTCTGCATTTGATCCCACCTACTGCAGGAGGAAGCATCTTCGATCATGACTGAGCAAGGCACTGAACAGCAGAATGTCACTAAGAGTCATCTTATTGCTATGCTCCTTTTATAGAACAAATGTTTTCATTTTCCTCTTTGTCCCTGGGCTATCTAATCTTAGGTTCTTGGCCACCCAAATAGCATTGGGTGTGGGTTCCATCTCACGTAGTGGGCCTTAAATCCAGTCAGATATTCATTGGTTACTCCCACAAGCTCTGTGTCACTATTGTACTAGCATAGTTTGGTGGTAGGACACCACTCTAGGTTGAAGGGTTTGTAGCTGGGTTGATGTTTACCTATCTCCTTTGGTAACATGCTGAGTAACTTCTGGCACCAAGAACTCTAACCGGTAGGAGTGAAGAGTCTAAGTAGTAGGTATCAGTTCAACTTCTCTATGTTTGATGAGTTGTGTAGGTGTTATTTTCAGCAATAGGATCTTGTTGGTGGTTTATGAAGAGCAACCTATAAACTGTGCTACAGGTTGGTTTGTTTGGAAGCTTCCATGGACCCCTTTGGCCAACAACTCAATAAGATGTAACCTATTCCCAGTATTGAAGCTTTATTTTGGTGATGAGACATATCCAGTTGGGGCTCTTTCTCCCTTGTTATTTGGTGATTTCTTTTAGATTGCATGATACATGTATATGATTTAAGAAAGTTTTACTGTATTATGTTTCTATACAATCCCTCAAATGGTCCTTAATTTTAGCTGTCCATCCTAGTATTCTCTCCCTAATCCCCCCTCTATTCTCCTTCTCCCAATCTGATCCTCCCATTTCAACCCCAGATATTTCTCTAATTGGTCTGCCTTTACATGTTACTTGGTCTTTTTCCCTGTGGTTTTTAATATTCTTTCTTAGTACTGCACATTTAGTGTTTTGAATGTTATGTGCCAAGGGGAATTTCTTTCTAGTCCAGTCTATTTTGTGTTCTGTATGCTTCTTGTACTTGATAGGTACTTCCTTCTTTAGGTGAGGAAAATTTTCTTCTATGATTTTGCTGAGAATATTTCTGTGCCCTTGTCCTGTGTTTCTTCTACTTTCGTATTTCTATTATTGGTAAATTTTATCTTTTTATACTGTCCCAGATTTCCTAGATGTTTTATATTTGAAGTATTTTTAGATTTAACAATTTCTTTGACCAAAGTATCCATTAGTTCTAGTTTGTCTTTAATGTCTGAGATCCTCTCTTCCATCTCTTGTATTCTGTTGGTAAGACTTGCCTCTGAGATGTTTGAGTTCCTTAATTTTTCATTCCCAGATTTCATGTAGTTTGAGTTTCTTTCATGATTCTATTTCCACTTTTAATTCTTGAGCTGTTTTATTCAATTCCTTCCACTGTTTGTTTATGTTTTATAGATTGCTTTAAGGGATTTATTCATTTCCTATTTAAGTACCTCTATCATATTTATAAAGGCTATGATAAGATCAAATGTGCTTAAGCTACACTGTGCTTCTTAGGGCCTACTGTAGTAGGGTTACTGGGCTCTAGTGGAGACATGTTGTTCTGGCTGTTATTGATTGTGTTTTTATGCCAGTATCTAGACATCAGGGTTTGGAATGATTGGAATTCTAGGTTCTGATATCTTGTCATGTCTTGTTAAATGGGTGTTTTGCCTTTGTTTCTGACTCTTAGAAGATTGTGGTGGTTGGGATTGGGGGCAGAGAGTGAGGAGAGGCCACAGCAGGTAGTTTGCTGTAGAGCTGAGGATGAAATTGAGGAATTGATTTGGCGGAAAGGAGGAAGAACAAAGATCTGAAGCTTTGCTAGCCTACTTGCTTTTCTGACAGGCTTAACTATTGGGTTCCCATGAAATTCCTGCTGGAGTTAAGGTCTGGGACAAAGGGGTGAGTAGGGAGGAAGGTGGGAGGCGAAGATCTATGTGATCCACTGGAGATGAGGACAGAAAAGCAGGGGAGGTACAGCAGGTGGTCTACAGAGATGAGGTGAGACTGAGGGATTGGATTTGGAGGAGAGGAAAGAGTGGTGAAGATCTACAGTTATTCTATGTGCTTCCCTGGTCTGTGTCATTCTGATACTTTTGTTGTCATAAACTGTGTAAACCTCTCAGTGCCTTTCTGAGTTAAACTGATTTATTTACTATATCCTTAACTTATTCTGAGAGCTCAAACACTTTTTAGATGTATTTATATAATATGTGTAAGTGGTTTGCCTGCATGCATGTATTGCACTATGTACATGGATGGTGCCCACAGAGGCCCCAACAGGGCTCTTCACAAATCATGATGCTGAAGAATGAAGAGTGAATCATATGAGATGAAGCATTTATACATAAGTTAATTCATAGTTCATGTAGTGGCATTACAACATTACCGTTGGCTCCTCAAAGGGTATTTGAGGATTTAATATGTGACATTACTTTTAGAGATATGGCCATGTATTTTTTGAACTCTCATATTTTGTAAAATAAAATTAGAATCTGCAAAATTTCAGGAATTTTTTTATGAAAAATAATACCTATAATGTGTATAATGTTTTATTAATAAATTATTAGTAGCTGAAAATTAAAGAAAACTAAGGTGTAGCCTTCAGCTTCAATAGAAAGTTTGTGTATGGTCAGTACTTCATGGCACAGATTCCCATAACTATTAACAATGACCACACATTGATCTTTAGTTCTCTTTCACTTTGAGTCTGAAGAAATGACTAATAATTAGTCTTTCATTTGGGATTTATGTTGAGTGTGTAATATGTGCTAAGAGGTACTAAATAGGATATTACCCATATTATTTCTTCACATAATAATCCTCAAAAATACAAAACATATTCATAGCCCACTTATCAAGAGGAAGTATTTGTTCCAACTATTTGAAATTCTTTCTGGAAACCAAAAATTTAGAAAGTGAATTTCTTTTCTTTTATTAAGTATTCTGTCCCAGAATGTTCCAGGAACATCTAAAAGATACAATTTAAAAAAAAAAATTTGGTAGTTAGAGCTTGATCAAAATTGTTGATAATATCAACTGCCTACCTTTCAAAGAGTGTTATATGCATGATCACTGGCCAACCATTTACAACTTCAGTTGGACAGACTAGGTCTAAACTATGATGATTAATAGAGATAGTGTGAGGCTGCATACTTAATGGGAATGTTAAACACAAAGCAACTTCTGTCAACATAAATGATGGGTCCTTTAAATGGCAGCACAGTTTAAGAATGACATGCTGAATCAATCCTTAACTAATTGGAAAATTAATTAGCGTCTGTCATTTAAACTCTGCGTTTTTAAGCTTCAGACTGATTACAGTTAACTAGCTGTGTGAAAGAAGACATTTTGTAAACCCATTGAAACTGTTGCCTGAATTTTCATAAAACATCTCCTTTTGTAGCCTTTGGGTATGTTAATGCTGAAAAATCCATCAGTCTGTTAATAGCTATCAATGTGGAAAAACTAATAAGTTATGTCATTTAAATTTTGTAAATTTAGCTATGGAAGACTGTCTTTGCTAGGGAGTTGTCTTAATTAGGATTTTTCTATTGCTGTGAAGAAACACCATGACCTCAGCAACTCTTATAAAGAAAAAACATTTAATTAGGGTGGCCTACATTTTCAGAGGTTTAATTCATTATTATCATGGTGAGACATGGTGGCACGCAGGCAGACATGGTGTTAGAGAAGAAGCTAAGAGTCCTACAACTTGACCTGCAGGCAACAGAAAGTAGTGTGAGACACTGGGCATGACTTGAGCATATATGAGAACTCAAAGACCACCTCCAAAGTGACACTTTCTCCAACAAGGCCATACCTATTCCAACAAAGTCACATCTCCTAATAGTGCCACTCCCTATGAGCTTATGGGGCAATTACATTCTACCTACCACAGGGGTGTTATCACATTAGATGACTGTTGATTCTAGAAAAGTAAAGTATATTTACATTACTCTTTTTTCTAATGCTAAATGCTGACTATTTTTTAAACAATTGAACATGCAAAAGAGTCAAAGAAAAATCAATCATACAGTCAGCACATTCTGAGAATCTGTTAGTTATGTATTAACCGTCAATATAGATTTTTAATGTTAAGAGTTTTTCTATCTCATAGGTAAAGACAAAAGAATCAAAGAAACCAAGCTATTTGTTCAAGGCCACATAGCCATAATATAGTAAATGACATCCAGGTCTTCTTAGCAAATGTTCTTCTTACAGCAAAATATGTTATCCTATTTGTAGACAGAATATGAGAACAGAAAATTCATAAATATGGAAATATAAATAGTAGATGAACCCAGCAAAAAATGTTCACACATAGGATAGATGCAATGTCGCTTCATGCAACATTCATTGGCTTAAATCTTAATAGCTGCAGTTATAAAAAATAAGGCAACATGTGCCTATTTCAATTTTTCTTAAGCAAAAGAAAAAGTTGAACATATGTTCTAAATGCCTTTGAAATTATATACTACAGGTGAAAACAGCTTCATCCCACTTATTTCAATGACCTTCTCCTAGAAATTTAACCAGAAGAAAAACAATTCATAGTAGAAACAATACAAAGAATAAAATCTATTTCATATAAAGATACTAAATCTCACAATCATGAACAATCAAAACAAAAAAGCAGATGTAATATCATTGAGTCATTATAATCACAGCTGTACAAAGGAAGAATGGAAAATTTATGCAAGTTAAAGTTTTAACTGGGTTAATGCTACCATGAGTTGTATATTTCTAATATATACTATATTTTTGTAAA
This sequence comes from Peromyscus eremicus, assembly GCF_949786415.1. NCBI lineage: Eukaryota > Metazoa > Chordata > Mammalia > Rodentia > Cricetidae > Peromyscus > Peromyscus eremicus. Next base: position 76,661,793 of record NC_081426.1, read on the forward strand.
GTAAATGCTAAAAGTAATAATATCATAAAGTCATATAGTTGTCAAAAAAACAAGTGCAGAATGGTTGGTGCAAGCAGTTTTGAAAACCAACAAAAGTCATTGTATGCTTCAAAACAGATATCACGTACAATTCCTTCCATTTATAATTATACCAGAGAAAGGTACGATTATACTCATGTATTTTTTATTAAATTTCTCATTTTATTGACCACAGTAATATTATTTCAAACACTAAATTTTTAAATATTGCATTATTTTAAAATAATATTATGGAGATTTTTTGGAATTTCATAAATCCATGCAATTTATTTTGATCATATTTTGACTTGAAACATTAATGCATAAAATTAAATTTAGTTTAACTTATTTAGTGGGTATTTGATTGAGTTTAAGCATTTTTAAATAGATATTACTATTGCTAGTAGTTAATATTCAAAATGATTTTAATATTTATTCTTCTGGCTATAAATGTCACAAGCAGGTTAATTTTCCCCTAAAATCCATGACCCACATGAAGTATCTCCAGATCTTTGGACACATCTTTCCTCTCTCTACCTAACTGCTCTTATTTACCTGGAGGTCAACTTCTTTTTTTATTTATTTAATTTTTTTTTTGAATTTCTTTTCTTTATTAAGAAATTTTCTACTCACTCCACATACCATCCACAGACCCCCTCCTACCAACCCCACCACACCCCAGCCCTCTTTCCCGATCCCCCCTGCATCCCCACATCCCCCAAATCAAGGTCTCCCATGGGGAGTCAGCAGAGCCCAGCACACTGAGCCTAGGCAGGACCAAGGTCCTTCCCACTGCACAACGGCTGTGCAAAACATCACACCACAGGCACTGGATTCACAGAAGCCTGCCCATAGACAGGGACAGATTCTGATCCCACTGCCTGGGTGCCCCCCAAACAGTTTGAGCCTAACAACTGTCTTCCATATCCAGAGGGCCTAGCCCAGTCCCATGGGGGCTCCACAGACACCAGTCCTCTGAGATACCATCTTACACCTGTCAGGATGGCTAAGATCAAAAACACTGGACAGCTTATGTTGGAGAGGATGTGGAGCAAGGGGAACATTCCTCCACTGTTGGTGGGAATGCAAACTTGTACAGCCACTCTGAAAATCAGTATGGCAGTTTTTCAGAAAATTGGGAATAAGTCTTCCTCAAGACCCAGTTATACCTCTCTTGGGCATATACCCAAGGAATGCTCAAACTTACCACAAGTACACATGCTCAACTATGTTCATATCAGCATTATTCGTAATAGCAAGAACCTGGAAACAACCTAGATGCCCCTCAACTGAAGAATGGATAAAGAAAATGTGGCACATATACACAATGGAATACTACTCAGCAGTAAAAAACAATGACATCATGAGGTTTGCAGGCAAATGGATTGAACTAGAAAATATCATCCTGAGTGAGGTAACCCAGACTCAGAAGGACAAACATAGTATGTACTCACTCATAAGTGGATACTAGATGTGAGGGAAGGGACAGCCAGACTGCAACCCACAACTCCATAGAGGCTAGCTAACAGGAAAAGACCCTAGGAGGGACACATGGATGACCCTGCAAAGGAGAAGTGGATGAGATTTATTTAAATTTTTTTCATTTTACGTACCAACTACAGTTCCTTCTACCTTCCCTTCTCCTGCTGTCCCCTCTCCTTCCTACCCCACCCCCCATCCATTCCTCATAGCGGAGAAGGCCTCCCTTGGGGAGACAACACAGGCTGGCATACTAAGTTGGGGCAGGACCAAGCCCCTCCCCACTGAGCAAGTCATCCCAACATAGGCAATGGGCTCTAATCTCAGTTCATATGCCTGGGATAGGCCCTGGTCCCACTGTCAGGGGTCCCACAAACAGATCAAGCCACACAACTTTCACTCACATTTGGAGGACTAGTTAGATCCCATGCAGGCTCCCCAGCTGTCAGTCCAGAGTCAGGTGAGCTCCCACTAGCTAAGGTAGGTTGTCTTTTTAGTTTTCCCCATCATTATCTTGACCCCCCCACACACACACACACTTTGCTCTATAATCCCTCTTCTCTCTCTGCAGCTGAACTCCAGGAGCTCTCTATCTGCTTCCATCAGTCACTGGATGTAGGTTCTTTGAGGACAATTAGGGTAGTCACCAATCAACTTGAAGAGTTGTTTTATAAGTAAAACAGGTTTCACATGAAATGGCACAGAAGTAAGGAGAGGAAATTTGGGGAGGGGAGCATATGTTGGTTCTGAAATGCTTTCTCGGCTGGAAAGCAGATGGAAAAACTAGCAATTATAGAAACAGCAAAGGGGATTTCAACAGATACGTGTAACACTTCTGTAATTTTGAGATCTCACTCTTCACACTTTAGAAAGCTCTCAAATTTGCACATGATTGTCTGATGTGGCTTTTTTGGAGGTCCAGAGTAATGCTCACTAATTCGGTATATGCCATTCTTGATAAGTCTTTAGAGATGCACTGCCCCACAGGAGTCAGTTACCACTATGCACTAACAAGCGTGTGTCCATCTGAAGCCAGAGGACTTTAGCACAGTGCCTTCAGAAAAGTGAGGCAGTTGTAACTCATCACTCTGATATAGGAAAATGTCTTCTGTGCCCTCAACTAGTAAAAGCAGAAGCCTATTAAGTCTCCTCCTAAAAGCCACTACACATGGTTCAAAAACCTGCTGTGACTTTATTTTCTTACCTGTGTTTGTAAGGGGAGATTCACAAGAGACAAGAAGCATTTTTTTTTCCTTTAGCAGGTTACCATAGACAGAGCATTTCATTTCGAAGGATCATTGTCTCTCATGTTAAAACTTTATACAGTCATATGTGCAAGGCAGAAAGCACTCATGATCAAGAAATCCAGGCTGATACAGGAATCTGCATTGACCAGTGTCTAACCTGAGGTTGACCCTAGCTAAACTTCAGGTAATCAACTACTTGAAAGTCTGTCCCACAATCAGTTTACATGTGCCTGCAAATGAAGGCAGACAACCTGAAAAACCTAATGATTACTCTGCCCTCCTAAAAACCAATTAAGTTGTAGGATAATACTCTTGACTGATACTTCCCTTTAGAGTCTATTCTTACATCCTCTAGAATTAGGCCAGATTCAAGTGTAAAATTAAATAAATAAAATACAGCATCTATTTCTTTAAAGTCTAGGTCAAACTGATACAGGTAAGGGACACCTGTCACCGTGCGGTAAGACAAAAGGAACATACATAGGAGCATCTTCCCAGTTTCCTTATCTTTCACTTCAGGGCATCCTTGACGTTTCCGCCTTATTCTCCCCTTTGTGAGCAACCACAGCAGTGGAAGTCCTAATAGAAGAGTCAGTCTCTCACCTCAGAGACTTGACTTTTCAGTGTGTTGTCCTCCCTCATAGGAGACTACGAAGGACGGGAGCCTCTGGGCCTGTGGGACTGTTTGCTCTTACTGACTTGACATTACATGGCTCTACTGCTCTGTGACCTTAGTGAATTCTTTCCACATTTTGTCTGGTTAATCTTAGTCTGCCTGTGCAAGACTGGAATAAATATCAGCAGAGTCTTGGCACCTTTGTGGGTTGAAACTTCCGTATTTGTCAATGTTCCTTTTGACTCTTCTGCTCAAGTGACTTAAGGTTTCTTATAAAACTAAGGTCACATCTTTCTAGAAAAAATATATATACATGCACACACACACACACACATACAGATCTGGGTAACCTGTTGAAAATTTGAGCTTCAGCACCTGTCTTCTCCGGGACCCACCTTTTCTGTTTCTGATCTGATAAGGAAAAAGAGGCTGGGCGACTTCTGGGCTGGATTCCTCTCCAGGCACTTCTGAACATGTGTTGGAAAACCTTCCTGAGGCAGGGAGCTCAGCAGAACAGTGGCTGGTAGGGAGTGGCTCTTGGAAGTACGGGGAAATTGGTTTCCTGGGGGCTGAAGCACTGGCCAGAGATTGGAGGCCCTGTGGGTGCAGTGTCTGAGAGGAAGGCTGCAAAAGTGAGGCAGGAGGTTCCTTTTTAGGTTCTGTGGCCCTTGCTTAAGGTTCCTCCTCGTGCTCCTGCGTGTGTAGTCTGAGATTGACACACGCTGCGGCTCAGTTCTGGGGATTCATCCCTCTTGCACGATTGGGTCACTTTGGCGTGGAGGAAACTTGGTCATATGGAATTTCTGTCCATTTCCTTCCTCTCCTACAGAGTAGGTCTATTTAAAGAATAGTGGTATAGTGAAGACTGCATTCCTGTGGTCAGAGTTCCTCATCATGTGGGCAGGGAGATACTGCCACAACTGAGTTTAAAGAATAAAGAGAGGTTTGTTCTTGGGTCTCTGTGGACATAAGGTATCTCATTTTCAGAAAGCAGACCACCAGCTAAAAGCATGGATGAACTTGTTCCCATCCATGAATAAAACTGACCTGGGAGAGTTTGGTGGAGGATGACCCCAACTTCCTCCTCACTTTCAGCCCTGTGTGCGGGGAGGCAATTCTAAGTCTAGGACAGAGAAAGTACAATCTTGTATTTCTCCTCAATGATCCATTCCCAAGTAATAGGAGTGCCTTGTGAGTGCACTTAATCCGCATGTCGTTTTCATCTCTAATACTTTAACTTGTATCCAAGACATCTCTTCTGCCTCCACTTCTTAAAGTAACACCTCTCTATCCTGAAATGGTTGTATAAGAGCTAAGAGGAGTAGCCTTTCAAGGAAGGGAACTGTATTCATTATTCCTTAATAAAGTGGAAGAGGATTTGTGGTTTAATTATCTGGCTTGTGAGAAATGGTCTTCCTCAAGGAAGAACATACCAATTGGTTATCTGATAGCAAATGATTAGTCCTAAAACTATATCCATGCATGTAACATCATATAGATTGAGCAGGCTGTACTTACATATTAATGACCACAAAGATAGAAGTAGAAGGATCATGAGTTCAAGGCCAGCCTCAGTTACAAGTAAGTTCAATATCAGCCTGAGCTACATTAACTCCTGTCTCAAAGAGGGTAGGGGGAAGACCCAAGTGTAGTGAATTAACTCTTAAGAAAGCAGACAAAGGCATATCTCCACCTAGTGGCAGATTCTGTTCTTTACTACAGAAAGTGAGAAGAAATTTGAGAGACAAGAAGAGAAAATACACAAGTGACATGTTCATTAGGCAAACAAAACCCATCTATCGCTAAAGAAAGCCAAGATGGTGGAAGACCATTCCCTCATTTCCCCTCATGCTCTTGCTCGACTAAAGCCTGCCAAGCATTCTGAACTGCCCCTGCCATGTAGAGCAGTGTTCATCACCAGTACACATGCTGGTGCCACTATTGCTAGCTACCAACTCCATAAACACATTGATGAAGAATATTACATGCTCTACAACATCTGAAAGCCACAAAAGAATGCACTTGGGCCATCAGGAAACCTAAACAATAATTCTATTTAGATCACTTCCTAGCTTTGTAACCTGGGGAAAGAAAATAATTTTGGCAACTTCTCTTTCATTCTCCTTAGAACAAAGATATTAATAATGATATTTATAGTTTTGTTATAAGGCAGTCATGTAATGAAATGTAATAGTATCAATTACACAGTGACCAGAATGTTGCTGGTTCTAAATTGAAATAGCTTTTCCTATTATTCAGTGAGGCTTGTTTTGATGGGATGGTTTCTAAGTCATTAAATTATAAGTCACAAGGTGGATGTAATTAACTATCAACATACTGTGTTTATTTGAGACAAAATTTGGATAGAGCCTCTGTTTAGTCTCTTTCCTGAAGTGTACTCACTAATGTCTGCATTTGTGCTACCCAACAGTTAATTAACAAAGGAATAATGTGGGGTAAATTTCAGTTTTACTTGAAGTTTTTCCCTTCTCAAAGAATCGACTAATGAATGTACACAAACGTAGAGCTTGACGCAGAAGCATGGCTTAGCAGCAGTGGACAGCCATCGTCTGTCCACTCCAGGTCTGGAGACCTTTGCCTTGCATATGTTTATCCCATTGGTTTAGTCCCATAAGCAATATCCTTTTGCTGCATACTTGCTATGTATTTGAACATGGTTAGAGAAACTGTGAGAGTATGAAATTCGAAAGAGGATATTATGGCTCCAATGATAAGACATGCTATACAGTCACATAACTAATCCCTAAAAAACTGAAGTTGAATTACATCAGTTACATATAACAAAAGAGATAATGCAAATTTCATGAATTGACCAAGAAGTGCAGCGGAAGCAGAAAGAACAGAAATATATTTAATCTAAAATTTTTAAATCTGAATCACTACTTAGAAAATTTCATGCTCTTTATTCTCTTATCTTTGACAAATTTAATTCAAAACCACCATCACAAAGTAACTGCTGAACTGAATAAATAAATAGAGACATTGAATATTATTTTCTAAGTGCTTTTCTCTGTTTTTTATACAATGTAATTTATTTATTTTTGGGGGGGTAGTTTCGAGACAGGGTTTCTCTGTGTAGTTTTGGTGTCTGTCCTGGATCTCACTCTGTAGACCAGGCTGGCCTCAAACTCACAGAGATCTGCCTGGCTCTGCATCCTGAGGGCTAGGATTAACGGTGTGTGCCACCACCACCAGGTATGATATAATTTATGTGAACAGTTATTTAGTAATATTTAGCATTCAGTTTACAGGTAGGATTTCTTCCAAGTTCAAAACCCATATACTGAGCACTAGAAGCAACAGTCCTATTGCAGAAATGATATGGATGAATGCATTCAGAAAAATACATGTGGGCAGACCATCTTTTCTTTCCTCTATTCCTCTCTATACATATAGATAGATATAAACATAGTTGTACATATGTAGATGATGATGATATGATAGGTGACATAGATAAGCACACACACACACACACACACACACACATATATATACACACGTTTATTTAAATGCATGCATATACTTATTTATTTATTTATACATGGTCTAGACATTCTGCCAGCAGCCTTTAAGGACTTTGGATGTTTTGGTTTGCTCTAAGATTTTCTGGAATCAAATAAATTATATCCAGATAATCTAAACATTATTTATTCACTAGATACTGTCTATTTATTGTGGCCAGATGGCTGATGGGTAGACTATTTGGCAAGTCTCTTTCCTTGAGGTTTTCTCTACCATTGTGAATTTTACTTCTCTCAATAAGCCCTTAACTTTTAGTTTGTCTGCCATCTCATGTCATCTGGGTCACACTTTCCTCACCTCTTTATACTGTCTGCCATCGTATTCTTCAGTTATATATTTAGATCACACCTCTACATTCAGTGAAGTTTTATAACCTTTTTTAAACTCCAACTCTTGACCAGTTTTGTAATCTATGTGGATCCTGCAGTGTGTGAGTTGCCCATGATCTTTGACATCCATAACTTGACCTCCATGCTCAGCAGTAACATGCCTCTTCTGTGCTATGCTGACTTGTCATCACCCATAGCCGCTTAATTAGGTTCTGAAAATTTCAAAAGGGAAAAACATTTAATCTCATGCCGTCATTTTAGCAATTTTCACATAATTCTTCCTCTCGTTTTACCTCTCCAGAACACCCATTAGCAATAAATCTTCTCTTTCACTGGTGAGGACCCCTTGTCTTTTGATCTAGTCTTTCATAAGACCCTTCGGGATTCCAGGAGAGCCAACTCAGACTAGCTCAAGCATGAAAGGAAAATTTAATATAAGATGCAGGTACAGCTCACAGAATCAAATGAATGGAAGGACCAGAGTCGGACTTCAAAAGGTTTGTGAATCAGAAACAGCAAAGGCACCAGGGTCTCCGGCACTATTTCCCTGAGTTCGCCTCTGTTCTTTCTGTGTGTTTCTTTTCTTGCTTGAAACATTTTCTATGCTTTCTCAGTCAGTGGTAACAGAATTCCACCACAAAGCTGCTGTATTTGCATGACCTCATTGCTAGCCAAACCCAGATCAAATGACTCTCTGAATTCTGATGCACAGAAAAGCTTAGGCTTTTGCAGCCTCATGATAACCCCCAACCCAGTGAAACATTGCTCAGAGTTGATCCCTAGTCAATTAGCTATCAGTGAGGGTTGATACCTAGACATCTATCTGAAGTACTGAGTACATGGTCAGATAAATATGGCCACTAAGTGCCAAATAAGGGCTTATTTTATAAACAAGGTTGACAACAATACAGAAGTACAAACCTCTCTTATTTCTCCAACTATCATTATCCACAGGTACTTTCAGGGTGCTGAATTTACATCCTCTGAATTCAGTAATATCCTATATTGCTGTTGTTAAACACGTTCTCTGTCCCTTAGTAATGTTTAACCAAGAGCCATTCATAATATCAATGACTTTACCTATTTTTACCCAGTGGATATCACGACTTACAGAAGAAAATGTAATCGCATAAATTTACAAAATTTGAAGGTATGTATTTAGTGACAACTGGTACTAAATAATCCCAATAATTCTTATATGAATCCCTAATTAATAAGTTCATAATTTCATTCTTTAGAATTCCATGTTTATAGCAACTTCTCAAAAATGTCAGGCCTCTTCTTATTCATCACCCTGTTTTAATACATGCAGTTTCATTCTCTCCAGAATTTCAGAAAAATTAGAGTCTAACAAATAGCAACTCTCCAAGTCCCTTGATAACAAGATTCATATATGAATTGATCTCTAGTACTGGTTTAGGTTTTAGCTATAGACCAGTTATCCTTTTTCCTGAGTTTATGAATAATTCCTTCTCATACTTTCAACTTCTCCAATTGTGGGAGCCTACAAAGATTCCAATTTGTGGTTTGTTTCTATTTTGACTCAGGTCAGAGGTTATGTTATGCTCCAAGGCTGCGTAATAGGATGTTTTGGCCAAAGGCATGGCTACCAGATGTCTTATGCTTTGAGGCCTAATTACAAGATGCTTTGCCATAAGGTGTGGTTACCAGGTGTTTAGAGAATTAAAAAAGGGTCTACACTTGTTTGTACTTCGTACTTTGATCTTGAAATGGGAAGTCTCTTGCTTCTCTCCTTGCTAATGTATAAAAATCCATTAGGAATAAACTTGAGGCAACTGGGTATTGACCCAGGGCCCTCTCAAAGCTATCCTGTGTCTCTGTCTTTTTCTTCATCTATGTCTATATTTCTCTCTATTATTTCTCAGTTTCTCACTCCTCCATTCAAGAACCCTTTGACAAGTTGGGGCTGGTCTCCAACACCCAAATCCACTCTAAGTTTCTAAAACATCAGCTATTGCACCTATTTCTTTATATATAAACTGATTTTATATATGCATATGTTTTTCCATAGTATGCAATCTATCTGTCCGCCTCCAATATTTTCCACAATTTACGTTCATTGTGTGCTGCTTCCTTGAATCCTCTGTACCAGATACTTCTTCAGAATAGCTCTTTTAACATCGACTTCTCAGCCATCCATTCACTTCCACAAGGTAATGCCAACATTTCAGTTGTCAGCCTCATCACCATCTTCCTAGTATTGGCTCTCTTTCTGCATCTACTTGCTCTCAACTCTTAAATATTAATTTTGCCCAAGGGGAGTCCAACATTACAGCCATTATACATTTTTTTCCCTAATGTCATTTACTCATTATCTAATCTTTCTAGCTGTAAGGAAGACTGAAAGTAAATGTTATTCCCTTACCAAAAGACCATCTCATATTTTGGTAGCTGCATGGCCAGTTTCCTATAGTGAGGCATAGTTATCAATGGGTCCTCTCAAAAAGACTTATCTCACAAAGACAGATCTGAAACCATAAAATTCAACTCCCCTCATTTATTTCTGTGTATACATAGCCTATATAAGTAGAAAACAGAGCCTGAAAGAGCCACTTTTTGATACTAAAGTCATAAGCAATAGATAGAATGTGGAAATATCTTGGTCTTTGTTCGACAGTGGGAGTGACTAAAGAAATCTGGGAGTGCTGTCCTGCTCATTTCTTGCTTCATAAGAAGAAACTTTCCTTTGCTTAAGTCACTTTAACACTTTATTATCATTTCTCTTCTCGCCCATTTTGCTTTTAGGTCCATCAAATACTTTGACTCTAACTATAACATCTCATAGAGAGAGCACACAGCGGACTGCCATACATTATACTTCTAAAAGTTTGAATGTTATCTCAGTGGTAACCTTCTCCAAAGATACCTTTCTATTTTATTTTGAACAACATTCAAGCTCCTTTACAGGATGAAGCTTTTGGAAGTCAAATCTATTCCGGAAATCATGGTAAGTCTTTGCCTATGTGAATTTGGCTTACCTTCTCCCCTTTCAGCTTTCTAGAGTGTTGTTAAAAGTCAAGTGCCAGCTACCGGGGAGCTTAGCTTTTCATAAGGGGTTCATAGGCCATACCTCCTCTATCTTTGTGGCATCTGTTTGCACCTTTATTATAGCATCCATCACCTTTTATGGCAATGATCTGTTTACCTGTCTCTCCTACACGGTGTGTGCCAGGAGAAAAAGAATGGTTTCTTAGCTAAATGAGTCCAGATCCTAATCCCACTGCCTGGCATGGAGTAGAAACTCAATTAATTATTCTGTTGAGTAATGAGTCCTGCTTGGGAGCTCCTTGAGAGCAAAAGTCAGATAATAACCAGATTTTTATTTATTTTGTAAATCCTAAAAAGATGACAGCCCTAAAGAAGCATATGGTATGAGATTAGATCACAATAACAGGAACTCTGGCTGCAATCATGCCACATATGTATCAGGAAAACACTAAACTTGGTTAATGTTTCAATATATCATCTTAATTAATCGTAACAGCTACAGTTTTACAATATAAGTAAGAGATACTGCTTCTGTACCAGTTTTGTGTTGCCCATAAGCAAGGAAAATACCTATAAAAAGGAATTCCACTGCTATTTTTAACTTTCTATGTTAATATATCTTTTCTTTTAGGGAGCTCTAAAGAAGGATCCTTAATTTTCTTGAGCTGAAAAGATAACACCCACTTCCTTGTGACATTATCTTGCTTATCTTTTGTGTTAATCACTGGAGGAAGAAGTGATATTCATTCCTTCTACTCTTACACCTAGAAGGTTCACCAGTCACATGTGTGGCACCTCCCATCAGATGCCTCTGCTGCTTTGGAAGGAAAAGGGAAGGAGACATGGGAAAGGAAGTGTGCTTCTTGTCTGCTCTAGGTCTCTGTTCAAGGCCTCTAAGTAAGTGTCATGTTTCCTATGAGTCTCCTCATCATTATCTATCTGATCCTAGTGAAGCTTAAACACTCTTATTCATGTCTAATACCTAAACCCCATTTCTGTAAGTCTTTGTATTTTTCCAAAGTCAAGCCATTTCTCATATGACAGCAAATCACCTTTCTCAACTCCATGTTCTAAAGTATACAAAATATTGACCCCATGATAAGGATAACTGCTCACCATCATTCTTTTGAGAAATGTGGAGCACAGTGGTCTTTTGCTGGGCTCACACCACACATCAGGTACACTAAGTCATAGGTTTCTGTCAAGACATAAATTATGATGGAATCATCCACATTGATATGACAATAGAACACTCTTAGGAGTCATCAGCATGCTTGTGCACACCACCCTAGTAGTATGCTGTAAATTGTTAACCTTTCCAGAAACCTGAAGCACTGAGTGTATTATAGTAGCCAGGGTGACAGCTATGGTGTTCCACAGATCCTATCTCATCCTAAGAACAAAAGCCTTTCTGACTTCTAGCAGTAACCACCATTTCTAGTCACCATTCTCAATATCAATACTAAACTACAGGAATAAAACTGAAAGGACTTTTCAGATAAATCCAGCCCCATGTGATTTTTTTTCAGCTTTTCACTTTAGTTTGTTATTTATTATTTCAGCTCTAGTTATTATGTACAATATTTTTCTTGGTAAACAGGATATAAAAGGATCTTCACACAATATAAGTGTTCATGGTTTTTAAAGCAATCACACATTTTCTTTCTTCCCTCTCCTATTTGGATCACGGCATGGCCTTTTAAGGGTCACAATTACCACTGCCCATTATCTAGAACTAGACACACTGATGTACTAATATCATGAATAGCCAGTAGTCTGCCTCCTACAACAAACTTCCCACTGGAAAAAGGTCTAACAGTAAGTGTAGTATTTTTCTTTTTATTCCTTGTTATATGTCCATCATCTTAGTAATTCCGCTCTTGAAACCACTCCAAACTTGTTTAAAAGGAAACCCGAGGCTTCAATCAGTCCAGATAGAGGGTTTTTTTCAATAAAATTATTTTCTAGCAGGAAAAATCAGACTCTGAAATCTGTACCATTATATTACTATATAACTAGAAAGAGAAAAGAACTTGCTGTTTATTCTGAAGTAAAGCTATTTCACAAGTGCAGATTATTGAACTTTAGGCTCAGATGATTCATGTACATCAGTTTGGATCAGAAGACACACATATATCAGTTTGCAACAGAACACACACTTACAGCAGTTCAGAACACACACTTACACCAATTCAGAACACACACACACCAGTTCAGAACACACACTTACACCAGTTCAGAACACACACACCAGTTCAGAACACACACTTACACCAGTTCAGAACACATACTTACACCAGTTTGCCACAGAAGACAAATATACACCAGTTTGCAACAGAAGACACATACTTCAACAACTGACTTTTTAGGAAGTATTTCACAAAAAATAAACCCAGCTATTTACAAAACTCTAGTCTTCACAACAGTTCTTCAGCCAAGCTTTGGTGAAGGTGGTAATCTACTGAGTATCCCAGGCTTAAATGGAATGTGCAGTACGTATTCTCAGTTTCCCGATGCAGCTGAAATCCCCTTTCTTTGAGAGCTTCTGCATGTATTATACCCACTAAGCAGAAGATTAAGTATTCATTCAGTAGAAATGATGCATCCAGGCTTGGGGTTTGGTTTTTAATGAATAGTTTGGTGTTATGGACTTAAAATAAACTGTATTCTACAGATTTAAAAATATATCAAATTATTTCAAGAAAAAAATCAGGGGGAGTAGACAATACTACCTATAAAAGACCATCCAGGTAAGATGATGTGTAATTTGTTTTTTAAGAATATTAATATGTGAGCATATGTGTCATGAGACTCACTAATTATTAAAATGACTGACTGAGATTCAATATTAATGGCACCTATTGAAAGACCACATGAAAAAAGAGGATTTCAGGAAGTGAGCAGAAGTAGTGATGAACTTTTAAAATTTTTCTAAGTTTCCACTAGGGGAAAATGAATTTAGGTTATAAATAAAGAAACCAGGGTTATCTAGTTAGAGTACAAGTCTTAGTTGGGCACCATAAGACCCCTTCTCAAAGAAAAAGAAGAAGCAAGATAAAGTCAGCATTAAAAAACAAATGGAAAGATCTCCCATGCTCATGGATAGGTAGGATTAACAGTAAAAATGGCAGTCTTACCAAAAGCAATCTACAGATTCAATGCAATCCCCATCAAAATACCAACACAATTCTTCACAGACCTGGAAACAACAATACTCAACTTCATATGGAAGAACAAAAAACCCAGGATAGCCAAAAGAATCCTGTACAATAAAGCAACTTCTGGAGGCATCACCACCCCTGATTTCAAGCTCTACTATAGAGCTACAGTAATAAAAACAGCTTGGTACTGGCATAAAAACCAAGATGTGGACCAATGGAACCAAACTGAAGACCCTGACATTAATCCGCACATCTATGAACATATAATTTTTGACAAAGAAGCCAAAACTGTACAATGGAAAAAAAGAAAGCATCTTCAACAAATGGTGCTGGCATAACTGGATGTCAACATGTAGAAGACTGCAAATAGATCCATATCTGTCACTGTGCACAAACTCAAGTCCAAGTGAACCAAAGATCTCAACATAAATCCAGTTATTCTGAATCTGATAGAAGAGAAAGTAGGAAGTAGTCTTGAATGCATTGGCACCAGAGATCACTTCCTAAATATAACACCAGTAACACAGACACAGAGAGAAACAATTAATAAATAGGACCTCTTGAATCTGAGGAGATTTTGTAGGGCAAAGGACATGGTCAACAAGACAAATTGACAGCCTACAGAATAGGAAAAGATCTTCATCAACCCCACATCTGACACAGGGCTGATATCCAGAATATATAAAGAACTCAAGAAATTAGACATCAAAATACCCAACAGTCCAATTAAAAAATGGGCTACAGAGCTAAACAGAATTCTTAACAGAAGAAGCACAAATGGCTGAAAGACATTTAAGGAATTGCTCAACATCCTTAGTCATAGGGGAAATACAAATCAAAACGACTCTGAGATACCATCTTACACCCATCAGAATGGCTAAGATCAAAAACACTGAACACGGCCTATGTTGGAGAGGATGCGAAGCAAGGGGAACATTCCTCCACTGTTGGTGGGAATGCAAACTTGTACAGCCACTTAGAAACCAATATGGCATTTTCTTAGAAAATTGGGAATCAACCTCCCTCAAGACCCAGCTATACCACTCTTTGGCATATACCCAAGGAATGCTCAATCATACCACGAGGACACATGGTCAACTATGTTCATATCAGCATTATTTGTAATAGCCAGAACCTGGAAACAACCTAGATGCCCCTCAACTGAAGAATGGATAAAGAAAATGTGGTACATATACACAATGGAGTACTACTCAGCAGAGAAAAACAATGACATCATGAGGTTTGCAGGAAAATGGATGGAACTAGAAAAAAAATCATCCTGAGTGAGGTAACCTAGACTCAGAAAGACAAACATGGTATGTACTCACTCATAAGTGGATACTAGATGTAAAGCAAAGGATAACCAGACTACAACCCACAACTCCAGGGAGGCTACCTAGTAAAGAGGACCCTAAGAAAGACCCAGGGATTGCTCAACGACAGAGAAATGGATGAGATCTACATGAGCAAACTGGTGGGGGGGGGTAAGGGAGGGTAAGGGTCAGGGTAAAGAGAGCTTGGGGAGCAGGAGGTCTCAGCTGGATCAGGAGCAGAGTGGGAGAATGTAGAGGGAGATACCATGATGAATGAAGACCCCAGGGGAATAGAAAGAAGCAGAGTGCTAGAGAGGTCCCCAGAAATCCACAAAGATACCTCCACTATAGACTACTGGCAATGGTCGAGAGAAAGCCTGAACTGACCTGCTCTGGTGCTCAGATGGCCAAACACCCTGGCTGTCATGGTAGACCTCTCATCCAGTGTCTGATGGAAGCAGACGCAGAGATCCACAGCCGAGCCCCAGGTGGAGCTCCAGGAGTCCAATTGGCAAGAGAGAGGATGGACTCATTAGAGAGATGTTGAGACCATGATTGGAAAAAGCACAGGGACAAATAGCCAAACTAGTGGAAGCACATAAATTGTGAACCAATAGCTGAGGAGCCCCCACGGAACTGGACCAGGCCCTCTGGATAAATGAGACAGTTGATTAGCTTGAATTGTTTAGGAGGCCCGCAGGCAGTGGGACCAGGACCCGTCCTTGGTGCATGAGCTGGCTATTTGGAACCTAGATCCTATGCTGAGACATTTTACTCAGCCTTGGTGTAGGGAGGAGGAGACTGGACCTGCCTCAACTGAATCTACCAGGCTGGGCTGACTCCCCAGGGGAGACCTTGCCTTGGAGGAGGTGGGAATGGGGGTGGATTGGGGGGAGGGTGGAGTGGGGGCAGGAGGAGGGAGGACAGGGGAATCCAAGTTAATTATAAAATAAAAATATTAAAAAAAGGTATCTATTCCATTGCTCTCCCACTCTATCCCTTCCCCAGCTTGACCATCCCGTTCTCTCACGTTCTTATTCCCCATAACCTCCAAAATATTGCCCCCCCTCCCCAGTTTACTCATGGAGATCTCTGTTTCCCCTTCCCAAGGTGATCCATGCGTCCCTTTTAGGGTCCTCCTTATTTCCTAGCTCCCCTGGAGCTGTGGCTTGCAGTCTGATTATCTTTTGCTTTACATCTAGTATCCACTTATGAGTGAGTACATACCATGTTTGTCTTTCTGAGCCTGGGTTACCTCACTCAGGGTGATATTTTCTAGTTCCATTTGCCTGCAAACCTCATGATGTCATTGTTTTTTTACAGCTGAGTAGTACTCCATTGTGTATATGTACCACATTTTCTTTATCCATTCTTCAGTTGAGGGTCATCTAGGTTGTTTCCACGTTCTGGCTATAACGGATAATGCTAGTATGAACATAGTTAAACAAGTATCATTGTGGTATGATTGAGCATTTTGATGAAAATTATGATTATTTGCGTAGATATAAGAAAGGTTACAAAGCTCCACTAAAATAAACTTTAGGAAAATCTATTTTATATAAACATCAGCTGTATGAAAATACCAAGATCATGTTCTTTAAGTGGACTACATGAAAAATGAGAGGTAAAAGCATAACATACATGAACACAACAAGGGAATGCCTAAAATATGTTCACAACTCTGAACAGAATTAGGAGCTTGAAACTGGCTAAAAAACATTTACAGAATGGCACATTATATGAAAGAACAACACAAATTAGAAACTGCAAAGGCTCATAAAAATGTACTGTACTCTGGAAAAAAATTAAAACTGAGAGGGGGAAAACATTGCAAAAAAATGATTAAAGCAGAAATAACACAAGAAAGAATAAACACAATAGATGAAAGCCTAAAGAAAATTAAAAGTAAGAAATGAAAAAATGTAAATTAAAAGGTAATAAAGAAAAGGTGGGAGGAATTGATGTGAACAAGAGTGGGTGAGAACCACTGATGCTGGGTAAGCAGTTTCAGCTGGTGTGTAATCACAGGGCAAAGCCAGAGTGTGGGAGAAAACTAAATACTGAGTCCAGTAATTCCACAATGAGTAATCTGGAGCTGAAGGGTTAGGTTTCTCCGAGGTGCACAGAACTTCTGAGAACATCGATTCCTGACAACCAAAGGCAGAACATGTTCCCATAAAATGATGTGATTAACAAAAGAAAGGGAAACATTTGGGCTTCTGGAAAATAAAGTGTATAGGCCTTGTGAAGGAAATATAATTGGAATATTATCAGACTTCTCAACAGCTACATTACACCATAAAGAAAGAAAAGTGACATGCTACTAACGGAAAAGAGAATGTGTGCCCGATCGGTTTTTTAATCTAACACAACAAATTTTTCTAGCTCAGATAACATAAACTTGTTTTCTTCAGTTCTGTTTTTCTTCCTTCACCACTGTTCACTGCAACACTGCAAAGAGAAGCTTCTGTGACTAATGCTGAGAGTATATAAACATCAATATTTGAAGGTAGTTTGATGCCATGTCAATTTAGCTAAACATCAGTAATATCACCCCCTACACACACACACACACACACACACACACACACACACACACACACACACACACACAAAACCTTGGGTCTACAATCTCCATAGTCATGACTTTTGACCAGACTTACAGTACCAGGCATGAACTCCCTTCTGTAGAGTGAGTCTAAAAGCCAAGCAGAGAGTGATTGGTTATGCCCATTTGAGATACACCACTATTGCAGCAGTGGATTCGTCCTGCCTAACAGGGTGGCATTGTAGTTAACAAGATTCATATCTGAATAATTGTTGGTGCTTTTTCTCCTGCCATAGTCTACAACGCTCTTTCTGACCCTATGAAAACTAGCTAACAGGGAGGAGGTTTCCAGCTCAGTTCCAGCTTGATTACTATGTATCTCATTGCCAAGGTAAGGGGTGTCTTTAGCATGATGGTCTTATTTAAGCCACCTTCTTTGAGGCAGGCTCTCATTGCTTACTGTCTATGTCAGACTTACTGGCTCATAAGCTTCCAGGATTTTTCCTGTGTCTGCCTCTCATCTCCCGTAGGAGAACCGGGATTGCAGATGTGCACTACCCTCTTCCAATCATTAGAAAGGTTCTGGAAACTAAAACTCAGGTCCTCATGCTTGCTCAGCATGCACTCTACCAGCTAAGTTACCTCCCCAATCATGTTCAACATCTGCTGAAACGTCACACTAAATTAGTAAATCAAGACCCTCAAACCTAATTTGCAACAAACATCTTTACATGGAAAAGGTACAACATTTAAGTGTGGCATACTCTGCAGGAAGAGAAAAGTCTACCCAGAGAGATGATTATATATTTTTCTTCTTTCCCATGGTTTCTATTGCTCCCTTCAATCCCAGAAGGAAAATTCTACCAAGTACCCTCATCTTTGTCTCTTTCATTGGTGGAGAGGGGATGATATGAAGTAAACATAGTGGTGGACTCTTGAACCAGTGTCCCAATGGGCTGCTTCTCATTTATTTTACCTTGGTTGAAATGGCTAGCCTAATTGTACCTCTGTTTCAAATCTATGTTCTACTAAGAACAACAGAATTTACCAAATGTGTTCTTACAAAGATTTCATGAAAAATATCTTATAGAAATCTAAGAATGGTGTGGTAATTTGAATGTATTTGGTCCCCATAATTTCATAGGAAGTGGCACTATTAGGAGGTGTGGCTTTGTCCGAGTGGGAATGGTCTTGTAGGAGGAATGTGTCACTGTGGGGACAGGCTTTAAGGTTTCCTATGCTCAGGATACTAACGTGTGTGTCAATTGACTTCCTGTTGCCTTCAAGACAAGACGTAGCCAGTACCATATCTGTTTGCATGCCGCCATGTACCCCATCATGATGATAATGGGCTGAACCTCTGAAACTGTAAGTAAGCCCCCTCAGTTAAATGTTTTCTTTATAAGAGATGCTGTGATCATGCTGTCTCTTCATAGTAATAGAAAATCTCTACTAAGACAAGTGGTATTTATCTTATATGAGATATCAAAACACCATAACATTATTTCACAACTGTAAGGCATCATTGGAGAGAGAAGCTTCTAATCCAATGTGATATGAGTCAGGATAGTCAAGACCACGTCTTAAGTACATAATACTTAGCCACATTCCCTTAGTCAAATCCTGAAACTCTGAAAATTTTGTTTTTGCTTATAAAACAGGGAAAGCAATAGCATCCTAAAACTAATCTAAAGATTCAGTATATCTTAACTAAATCTGGATATTTAAATCCAGGTATTATCATGAATTCTTCCAAATTGAATATATGCATACTATGCATTCACTATAACTGTCTTGAAAACTAATGCTAAGGTATAGTCTACCCTCTAGGTTGCTGGAAAATATTAGATGCATTTTCCTGCCAAAACTTAAAATGCTAGGAGTGCTTGACTTGACAGTAAATACTGGAATGAAAACTGGAACAATTTGGTTAAGAATAGCATAGTCCTGCTTAAGGATGATATGCGTGTGTGCTGTGCATTCCCTATTTTAAAACTCATTGAACTGTATACACTTACAACAGAGGAATTTTATGTTGGATAATTATTTCTTGAAATGCCTGTTAAAAGGTTTTGTGACTAGAACCTAATTTGTTTTGTGGATTATACATTAGTACATATTAACTGCACAACCCCCTGACTCACACACACACACACACACAAAAAAAAAAAAAAACCTCCACAAGTTTCCAATGATGCTCTGTATATAAACACAAACATATTTACATATTTTCTCCTATTGAAACATATAGTAGGTATGCTAAGTCATGAATATTTGTGCCTATAATAGAGACTTCCAACATACACTAAAAATACTAAAGATAGTATAGTCACCTATGTACTTAAGTGATCATATTGAAGGCAAATGGACATTTCCTTTTGTGCTGTTTTTCTAGGCCAGTTTCTGGGTTATTCATGGCCATTGTAATCATGAACTCAGAGAAGATGCTGATGACTGTGTTGAGTCTTCTTAAGAATGGATCCATTTTACACTTTGCCTGGGAAGCACAGTAGAGCTGACCCTATTGGTAGAGGTGCAGGTGACCTGGCCCTGAGGATGTGAGAGTGGGATAGTTGGCCACACCCACCTCATCTGCCATATGTGGTGAAGGCAAGAGAAAGATACCCTCCACCCTTGCCCCTGCCACCTGTGGTGAGTGGGAGCTGACCCTCCCCGAGACCAGTTGCAGCACTATGGAAAGTGGGTCCTGAACCTCACCTGGGCAACACAGCAGATCTGATCCTATTGACGGGTTTACAGGTGAACCAGTCGGAGAATGTGAGTATGGGAGATCTGGCTCTGCCCCTCATCTGCCATATGGTGATGGTGACAGGGGAAAAATACCCTGCCCCGCCCCTTGCCACCTGTGGTGGGTGGGAGAGATGACCTTGAGATCATAAGAACAGGAGACCTGTCCCTGCCACTCCCATTGCAGCACTCTGGAGAGTGGTCCCTGCACATTTCCTGTGTTGCACAGTAGAGCTGGCCATGATGTTCAGGGTATGGGAGAGCCAAGCCTGAGAGGGCCTGAAAGCAGGAGAACTGGCCTCAACACTTATTTGTTGCTGCAAGGGGTGAACTAGCTGGAGAGCTCACCCTGGTGGTGACGGCAGGAGAGAGCTGGTGGGATGACCAACCCTGAAACTACCCAGGCCCAGAACCAGGGTTATGAGTTGGCCCACCCCAACATCTGTCCCATCCATGATCTGCAGGAGCAAGTGAAGGGGCCAGTCCTGCAGACCCAAAGCTGCAGAATCTCCAAAACACAGGCCATCAACAGGATATCCAGGAATAGTCCCAGTAAGGACCCAGCATTGATGGCGTAGTAGAAACCAGAGGCCTCAAACCAGACCAAGGACTCTGCAATGAACACTTGCAAGCAAAGATATATGGACAAAATGGTTTACTGTATATCTCACTGTGTCACACTATAGCTTCCATAATGAGATTTTTTCCCTTTTTTTCTTTTCTTTTTTCTCTTTTCCTCTTCAATTTTATTCTAATTTGTGGGGGGGGGGGGTGGAGTGCAAGGGCAGGGGGCAGACACAAAGGGATGGAGAATGAATGAGATTGAAATGCAAGATGTGAAAGACATAAAGAATAAATAAAAAGAAAGAAAGAAGAAGAAGAAGAATTGATGTAGCATGAATCTTAATGAGTCTTTATTAACAAAAACAAACCTGAGGCCAGTTATTGGAGTGAACTCTGGAAGATCAGAGAAGCAAAACAAGCCACACCTACCTCACCTCATCAGTTCCTCAGCTGATCCTGTTTCCTCAGACTAGAAGCTTCTGTGTCCTCATCCCAATGGCGCTGAGCTGTTGCTCAAAAGCCTGTATGCTTAACCAGCCAAATGCTGCTAGTTTCTGGTCCTCACGCCTTATATACCTTTCTGATTTCTACCATCACTCCCTGGGATTAAAGGCGTGAGTCACCATACTTGGCTGTATCCTTGAACACATGGATTTCTGCCTAGCTCTGCCTCCCAAGTGCTGGGATTAAAGGCGTGTGCTACCACTGCCTATCCTCTATGTTTAATATTGTGGCTGTTCTGTCTCTGACCCAAGATAAGTTTATTAGGGTGCACAATATTTTGGGGAACACAATACCACCACAAATTGACCCATCATCAGACAGGGGTGGACAGAATAGAATCATATAGATAGATTCATGGAAAGTGAGAGATATTTTCTTCAGATGTGTACTCATGGTTACCCACCAGGCTCCAGGAGATAATCCCAATCTAATGGTAATACATATAGCCCATGTTAAAGTTAATGAGTCACACACACACACACAAAACAAAACAAAACAAAGTCATGAATGTGGGAAAGGGATAAGTGGGAAAGGGTAAAGATTGATAAGGGTGGGAAATAAGAAAAGGTGTGGGGAGAGGTAACCAGAATGCACTCTGTATTTATGCATGAAATTACCAAAAAGTTAACATGATAATAAAAATGAATGCCAGATCCTACCTATGGTCTTCCTTACTAGTGCAAAGAAGTATACAATTATTAGCAAAAATTAATTTATACATTAAGGTTCAGCCAAGTTAAATCCTGTTACATGTTAAAGCTTACTGCTGCTATTTGAATATTAAAGAACAGATGGCATATTTTCTGGAAGAAACATATTGACAATAGATGCCTGAGACCAGCTTGTTTGACTTAGTAAAACAGTTCTCATTTTACACTGTATTCCAGTCACCATGCTTTAGTTATATGACACTAGTGCCCTCAACACATGACTCAAATTTCAGCTTCCTGGGCATATTGACTGTGAGTAATCGGACAAAGTTTGCCGAGAATAATAGCACTGTTCTGCCATTTCAATCCACAAGCCATTTCATAAACAACAGACAAACAAGGGACAAACTTCATTGTTTCCTACATAGTCTACTGGTATTTGAAAACTGTACATTACTCACACAGAGACAACAAAACACGTAGTTATGTTGTCTTCTTACCTCCTAGTGGTACAGTGATACTTTCTGGGAAATAATTTATCTGTTAGCACATTACTTCTTGTAGATAATATTCCAGAGGATTTTTCTTGGGTACTTGAATGAAAATACAAATATATGCTTTTCATTCCCAAATCACAACTTAATTATCAAGCCACTGGACCAAGGAGTCATTTAAGCCTTAAGTCCTTAGCTTATGGGATCTTTCAGGTTGTTGATGCTACAGTCCAAGAATGTGACATTTCTTCAGCTGAGTTTGAGAAGAAATATGACAAGAATTTGCAACTGAGCATCATGGCAGGAAGTAAAATACCTGTAATATGACAGACTGTTTAGCACACTGTGCAAAGAGTGGCAGGATTGAACTGCCTGTAATGGGAGATACAGGTAAAAGAGCTGTCTGCAGAGTGCCAGCACCATTGCAAGAAGAAACCCTGCATGCACAGCCAGTAGCACTGGTAGCCACGAAGTAACACCGGCAGAAAGTGGGAACTGGGGGAACCAAAGTTCCACAGTAGAGAAGCAGATATTTCCCGACGTTGAAAATGGACAGGACAAAGTGAGTGATCCAAGCTTAAGACAGAGAATAAAAATCAACAAAGCCATTAAAATAATCTCACTGTAGATAAGGAAGTTTATGACAAAAAAGAAGGCAGGCTTGGCTTAAATATCTGTACTAGGTTCTTATTTCTTGCTGTAACAAAATATCAACAGTGAGCTAAGAAGGAAAGGTTTGTGTGCCCTGGTTTCCAGGAGCAACCCACCAAGGAAAGGAAGGAATGAGAGCAGCAGTAGCAGCTGCCTTTTCGTACAGCATCCACAGTCAAAAGAGGACAGACTAGTGTTGGTGCTTGTTGGCTTCCTCCTTTACCCCCTGTATACAGCCCAGGACCCCACCCAGTGATAGCACCACCTATACAAAGGGCACCTCTTTCCTCCTCAATTAAATGTTTCTGGAAATGTTCCCAAAGACATGTCCAGACAAGTGTCTCCTAGACGATCCAATTCCATCAAGTTGACACAGAAGATTAACCACCATACCATTCTGGATATAATTTTTACAAGCAAACAAAACTTTCATTTCTATACTTCTCACATTTAAATAAAAATGTAATGAACAAACTAGTTTCAGTATATTTTTTAACATATATTTATCTCTATAATCAAATACACTAGTTTTTTAATACTTTGTAGGGGGAACCTCACAAGCATTTTTCAGCAGTCATAAATTTCCCACTGATATCTAGAATCCTTTCTGGTGAGGTTAGCTTGCACCATCAGATGCTGTGCTCTGTGAAGCCGGTCTGCTTGTTCTTCAAACACTTGGGATCCAGAAACAGATATTTGACTGCACAACGATGTTATCCTCATAAAGCTGATTTAAATGTCATCTGGCATTGGAGCATTTTCCTCTGGTTTAGAGGTCTAGGGAAATAGTTAATAAAGAGAAAGCATTACCAACATAAAACCATGTTCCTCTGCTGAAAGAATCCTTGATCTTTCACCAAAGCATTTATTCTGAATTTTAATAAAGCAGATCAACCCTGAGCATTCCTGGAGAGCATTTTGTGTTCCCTGCCACTGAAAATCTAGGCAAGCTTTGCATTTTTCTTCTCCACAGCAAGTTCCTAATTTAACTACTATAATGTGTTAGTGTGAATTGATTGCATTTCTAAAGACCGCCAGGTTTATGGCCACTCAGTTCATGGAGAGCAACTCTCTGCAAGATCATTCCATATGTTCTTGATATTTAAATTCTAACATGTTCTCATAAAAATGGTGAGATGTGTTCTTAACACAAAAGAGCCAAAAAGTTGGAGCTAGCAGAATTGATTTCAAGAGGCTTTTAAAATAAAGAAAGGCTTTGAAAAAAGATGGTAGTATTTTAAATGTGGTAAAAAGTTATGTAATAAATGTCAAAGGAAATGTTTAAAGAATAGTTTCCAAAGAGATATTTATTATGGAATTTGTACGCATCTGCTCAGCATTCTCCCTTGGTATTAAGTGATCAATTCTATAAACATGAATACCAGGGCTTGGGAGCTGGCTCAATCAGTAGAGTGCTTGTAGCGTAAACATGAACACATGTGTTTGGATCCTCAGAATCCACTTAAAATAACAGGTGTGGCCTGCACACATCATGATGGAGTTAGGGAGGCAGAAACAGAATCCTGGGGCTTTCCCAGAATCGGTCCAGACAGAGTAGTGAGTTCCAAGTTCAGCAAGAAACCCTGTCTCAATAAATAAGGGTGGGAGATACTTAAGGAAGTTTAGGCCATCAATCTCTACACATGTGCACAGACACAACAGCATATATACATATGACATACATCACACACATACAAAAATATGGATACTTCAAATGCAATGAACTTAAGGTAGACTTGACAATGAAATTTGAAATTTAGTTGCCATTACAATTCAAACATCCTTATTTGGTTCCTCAGATTAATTTAAAATAGTGCTCATTTCAACGGCTAAATGTAGGGACTACTTTCATTAAGAATAATGTCTTTTGGTGGGAGGGTGGATGTAGGAGGAATGGGAAGTGAGTGTGATCAGTGTTTATTGTATGAAATCCCCAAATAATTAATAAAAATATTATGTTGTGTAGCTGGAGAATTTCTCTCCAACTCCCGCCACCAAGTCCGGCCAGTCTCAGAGCCCACTTATAAAATAAACACACAGACTCTTACATTATTTAAACTGCTTGGCCATTAGCTCAGGCCTGTTATTGTCTAGCTCTTACTCTTATATTTAGCCCATTTCTATTAATCTTTACTTTGCCACGTGGCTTGTGGCTTACCGGTACTTTACATCTTCCTTGTCCTGATGGCGGCTGGCAGTGTCTCCCTCCCAGCCTTCCACTTCCCAGAATTCTTTTCCTTGTCCTGCCTATACTTCCTGCCTAGCCAATGGCCAATCAGTGATTTATTTACTGACCAATCAGCAACACACTTGACATACAGACCATCCCACAGCACTTCCCCTTTTTCTTTTCTTAAAAAGGAAGGTTTTAACTTTAACATAGTAAAATTACATATAACAAAACAATTATCAAGCAAGAATTACAGTTACAATATTAAAGAAGAGATCCTATCTATCTTATATTTGTAAGTTTAAGGTTTTATATCTAACTTATCTTTTATTATAACTAAGGAAAATTGTAAGTATCTAGTCTTTAACCACATCAAAGACCTCAGAAGGATATACTACTACCTGAGAAATGGAGAAGGATATAAGCAACTTTTAGGAGTCTTGTAGGGTAGACAGAGACAGCTGGCAGCTTGGACAGTCATTCAAAGTTCTCTTGTAAAGTTGGGGCATCTGTCTTCAGCCCACAGGCCTAGAGTCTCTTATTTACTTTTTTTTGTGTCCTGTAGAATGTCTGGCAGTTTTCTCTGCAAAGCAGGAACCTGAAGGACCATTTTGTCAAGCAAAGTTCAGTGGTCACCTTTGTATGGGTCCTGCATGTCCAGTTGATCAGACAGTCCAGGCAAGAACAGTTTCTTGCCCAAATGGCTATTTTTGTCAAGGTGAAGATAAACTCCGTATGGAGTGTCTTCGATGTCCATCCTCCTCTCTGAAGTAAATCGGTGCTGTCAGGAGCAGACATGTCTCACTGTCCAAAAAGTCTAAACTTTTAAAACATTTTAAATGCCATATTCTGTAGGTCTTTGAAGTGTTTGAAGACTACCTATCTATCTGAAATATATCTATGTATACCTAGAAGACTTAACTAACATGGCTACAAATATTATCATAGATGACTAACTATTAATCTATTTTTTAATTATCCATTATAATTTTAAATGAGTTACATAAACATAATACCTCAAACAAGAATAGAAATATATATACAGTATAACAAAATTAAGTTTAAATTTGTATCAATAAACTAAAATCTGTAGCAATGTAAAACATTTTAAACAAGTTGTTACTCTTTAAAAGTAGGTTCATTAATCTACCCTTTTATCCTATCATATCTAAACTATCCCCTTTTTTGTTTTAGAAAGAGATTGTATTTATAATCAACCTGATTTAAATAAAAATATTGGTTTTTCTCTGTCCCACACCAGAGGGCTCTTCTGATTTGGGACATAAGAATCTCTTAACCATTTTTTTTTTTTTGAGCAATATGTCTGGGTTTAGAGGGGGAGTGAGCCAATTCCATCTCTAAAGCCAGCTTGGTATATTTGGGAATTTGGGCGTAGCTTCTCTTACTACTTCCTGCTGGAGGGGGGCGCTGTATCTTCTGGAGACAGAAAGAAAATTTTAGGATCATGGAGTAGTCCGTGAGGCTGTATATCTGAGCCAGTTGACTTGAAACCATTCTGGATGTTGAATCATCTGGGCCATGGTGTCATTGGAGACCTTTCAGGGGGTCTTGGCTGGTCAAACCTGATGTATCTTAATCTGGAACAAATCCATAGTCTCTGGCTTTCTGTGGAAACAAGAACAGAGACTCTTTTCCAAAGCAACATATCCTTATATCCAAATTTTGAAGTCAAGGTACCTTTAAAATATACATTTTGGCATAACTCAACAGCTTTTACAATCAAATGTTTTTCTGTAGTTACGAATATCAAAGAGAACATAATCCAGATTCTCTGTGTGGTAGTCATCTTTATGTGGCTTATTTTTTATACTACCTTTACTGTCTCTTTAAAGACTTTATTTTTTAAAACTATGTATTTGTTTCTATAACTCTATATATCACTTTTTTTTTGTCTCTTTCAAGCCTATGTATCTTTTACACACATTGTAAACTATTACATCTGAATCTGTCTTATTGTGAATCTCTTGCCTTAAACTGCAGCAGCTGTGGCTGCTGGCTCCGCCCACCTCAGCTTCCCAACATGGCTACGTTTACCGCCAGCTCTGGGAGCTATCGTGGGTCTACATTTTTACCAAAGTAGCGTGTAGCCCAGAAACCTCTTTTTTTGTTTTGTACTAGCAAAGGCTAAATCCACCACACAGGTTAATGTGCTACTTGCAGAGGCCTCATTCCCACCATATTGCAGGTCGAGAGCGCACGCTAGGAACCCGCCAGTAGCTCAAACCGGCAGCTGCCGCTTATTTGAGAGAGACAATTAGGAAGCTGTTTTTAGCTCCGTTTTAGAATCTTTTTTCTAAGTTTTTAGGTGGAAACTCTTGCCCCACGTTGGGCGCCATTTGTAGCTGGAGAATTTCTCTCCAACTCCCGCCACCAAGTCCGGCCAGTCTCAGAGCCCACTTATAAAATAAACACACAGACTCTTACATTATTTAAACTGCTTGGCCATTAGCTCAGGCCTGTTATTGTCTAGCTCTTACTCTTATATTTAGCCCATTTCTATTAATCTTTACTTTGCCACGTGGCTTGTGGCTTACCGGTACTTTACATCTTCCTTGTCCTGATGGCGGCTGGCAGTGTCTCCCTCCCAGCCTTCCACTTCCCAGAATTCTTTTCCTTGTCCTGCCTATACTTCCTGCCTAGCCAATGGCCAATCAGTGATTTATTTACTGACCAATCAGCAACACACTTGACATACAGACCATCCCACAGCAATGTTGAGGAAAAACAATAACCAAGAAGAATTCCCAATTTTAAAGATACTACTCTGTCAGTAAAATATTTCATGTGTGCACTATAATTTATAGTTATTGAATAAAAACATCATATCTCACACAAAAAAGAATAATGTACTTCTACCCATTCAGAAGGAGACAAATTACTCATTCAATCTTTGTTAGCTAGTTAAAACTATGCCAAATGAACACTCTCTAGTGCCTGATCAAAACAGGTTCTGCTTACTCTCTAGGTGGCCAATTGCTATTAACAAAAACTGTTAGAATAATAAGCCAAACTAGAAAATATTAATGGCTAATTCCTGTGTTTCAGAGAGGCAGTCTGAATTATCTCAGAGTCAAATTGATCAATGATCCTTTTGCTGCTCTAATTCATGAGCAAGTATCATAAAAATGTGTAAAAACTGGTGTGTGTGTGTGTGTGTGTGTGTGTGTGTGTGTGTGTGATGTAATTCTATTCCAATTAAAACATATTTAAAAAGATGCAGAGATCCACAGCCAAGCCCCAGATGGAGCTCCAGGAGTCCAATCGGCGAGAGAGAGGAGGGATCATATGAGCAAGAAATATTGAGACCATGATTGGAAAAAGCATAGGGACAAATAGCCAAACTAGTGGAAACACATGAACTATAAACCAAAAGCTGAAGAGCCCCCATGGAACTGGATCAGCCCCTCTGGATAAGTGAGACACTTGATTAGCTTGAACTATTTAGGAGGCCCCCAGGCAGTGGGACCAGGACCTGTCCTTAGTGCATGGCTTTTTGGAACCTAGGGCTTATGCTGAGACACTTTGCTCAGCCTTGGTGCAGGGAGGAGGGGACTAGACCTGCTCAACTGAATCTATCAGGCCCAGCTGAAACCCCAGGGGAAACCTTGCCTTGGAGGAGGTGGGAATGGGGGGTGGATTGGGGGGAAGGCTGGGGGGTGGGAGGAGGGAGGACAGGGGAACCTCTGATATGTAAAATTAAATTCATTATAAAATAAAATAAAAATTTAAAAAAAGAAGAGAAAAAAATCAAAAAATAAAAAACAAAGAAAACAACAGACTTAATCTCAAGAAGTTTAGGGTTTGCTGGGAAAAAAAAGATTTAAAAACATAAAGCTCCGTGTAGTACCTCCTACGTTCTATTTTACTCACTTTAAGTGGTATTTTAAAGCATTTCAATTAACAATTAATATGATCAATATCTTCATAATTGTTTTAAATAATATTTTCCTGATAGTAAAAGTTTCATTACTGTATATATGTGTGTATGTATGTATATATATATATGTGTGTGTGTGTGTGTGTGTGCATATACGTATATATACATATATGTGTGTATAAATACATATGCATATATGAATGAATAAACAATATCAAATAAAGGATAGCCTTATTTTAAGTATTTCTTTAAAAACATATGTGATAGATTGGTATTTTGGCAAAATTTGTTCTCACATCCTATTATCATATATCAAGAAGACTTCATTTCATATTAATTAGCCTTCAAAAACATTTATCAGTCATTAGTAAGAAATAGTTTATTGAAGTGTTTTCATGTTTTGCTTGTTTGTATTTATAAGCTTTGTTGTTCTAAAACCACAATGAAGAATTTTTCATGAATATTTATAGACATTTTAATATTTTCTTCATATATTAATAGAATTGAATTAAACTATCAAACTGCTTACTGTATTATGTCAGATTGTTTTCCACCTGTTTTTCCAATTTTCACTCACATTAAGAGTGTTAGAAAATGCCAGCATTGATTTTTATCTTTTCTCTGTAATTGACCATTTGAATAAAGGAAATGGTATTTGATTATGTTTTAGTTTTATTTTCTCATGGATAAGCACTAATCCTTGTTCATAGAGTCCCAAAAAGTTCTTACATCAGTAAGAAGAGGATATTCAAAGGAAAAAATTAGGAGAAATCTATCAAGTATACAAAGAATGCTTCAAGTTTGAAAAACCTTAAGCCAGTTTATAGGCATCCATTTGCTGCTATGAGTAAAAATCAAATATAGCAGCATTTTAGGTTATGTTTGTTATATGATAAGTTCAAAACACTACATATTATTTCCCACTAAATCACTGGAAGTCTCTTCAGTTGAGTGAAAGGAAACTCAGTTTTAAATTTTATGTGTCACCTGTAACAGAGCATTTTAATTAGTTAGGCCTAAGTGGCCCGGAAACATATGCAATTGGCAGTAATCTGGTTGCAGGATGATTGAGCAGTTGTGGGTGAAGCTAGTCAAAGAGGATGATCAACATTAATGTCATTTTGTTCTAAGCATTAATGGCACCTTAGTTCAAAGCTCTGCACTTTCCAGGTGTCCACCCAGATGCCACACATTAAAACGGTCCTTAGGCACACACTGAGTCAGTCGTGCAGGGCACAAAATGGCAACAGGCACAGAAAATTATCCTCAAAATATGCACACTGATGGGACTTCTTTAATTTGCATAACTTTCACATTCATAGGAGTTAGCACTCTTTCCAATATCAGATACTTTTTATTAGAAAGGCCTCTTGATAAAATCATTTTTAAGAATAAAAATTTATGCTTTCAATCCATGATCTTCTTCAAATCCACATACAGATCCAGCAACCACTGCAAAATGATTTGCATAGCTTTTACACATCTAAATGCTCTGTAGTACAAATTAATGTCTCAGCCCGGAAAACTATAAAGCACATGACATTAAACCTACTGAGTTTGAGTTCTGCCGTCAGGAGACTAGAGTTGAAAACAGATAAATATATTTAGGTAGGAACAGGAGACATGGAATGGCTGGTTCCAAACAGTCTCACTACACAAATACTGAAATTTTTCCACTGTCCTTCAGAATGGCTATTCTGATATATATATTGACATAAACTACATGCAATCACATAGAAACCTTCTAAAAATTAGCAGCTACAGTAAGCATAATCCATCTGATTCTTTGGCTTAATATCAATTAATAGCATTGTCTAAGTAGAGTCTTATCACTGTGAAGAGACACCATTGACCATGGCAAATCTTATAAAAGAAAACACTGAACTGGGACTGGCTTACAGTTCAGAGGTTTAGTTCATTATCATCATGACATGAAGCATGGTGACATGAAGGCAGACACGGTGCTGGAGGAGAAGGAGCTGAGAGTTCTGCATCTGGATCTACAGGCAGCAGGAAGTGACAGTAAGTTAATAAGCCTTGCTTGAGAGTCTGAAACCTAAAAGCCCACCCCTAATGGCACACTTCCTCTAACAAAGCTGCACCTACTCCAATAAGGCCACAACTCCCATCAGTGCCAGTCGCTATAAGCCCATGGTGCCAATATCATTCAAACTACCACAAGCATGCATTTCTGTCTACATGTTGTAGGAATGATTCACTTATGACCAGTTTCTCAAGTGTGTGATGGGTAACATATGTGAGCTACAACCAGTCAGAGTGATAAATATCTGAATGCCAGTGCAGAGGTAGGAGGATCAGGACTTCAATGCTAATTTGGACTACATAGTACGGTCCAGATCAGCCTGAACTGGGTAATTAAAACCTGAATTAATCAATCATACAAACAAACAATAAGGTGAAAAGAGTTTTTAAAGAAAAATACAGGGGGATACATTTAAATAGAGAATAAATTCAGACAAAAGTATATGTGACTATGTTAGCCTTTAAAATAAAATATAAATTAAATATTTATACTTTTCTGTCCATATGTGTATACTAATGACATTCCCGATTCACCTTGCTGGCATTCTTTATTCACATTACACATGTCTCTGCCCTAAGAACCAGACTTTGCTTTCTTTTCTCTCTATTCCAATGACAGCATTCTTCCTTTATGCAATAGTTTTTCTTTTTGTTTGTTCGTTTGTTTTCTCCAGACAAGGTTTCTCTGTGTAACCCTGGCTGTCCTGGAACTTGCTTTGTAAACCAGGCTGGCCTCAAACTCAGAGATCCACCTGCCTCTGCTTCTGGAGTACTGGGATTAAAGGTGTGTGCCACCCCCACCCCCACCCCCTGCTGTTACAAATTTTAGGTGATAATGAACTCTTTTCTACAACCTCACAGAACTGATGCTAGACGGAACTTCAGAATAGTGTGCATCAGATAGAAAAGACTTTCCAAATACATTGAATCCCTATTCAATAGAAGTTTAAAAACACATGATAATGATGATGGAATGTGAGCTACAGGACAGAGGTCCAGGAAGAATTTCTTTAAAATGTTAGAAGGCACAACTTGGGAATTCACACACACACACACACACACACACACACACACACACACACACACACACATACACACATGCACAAGTATGCAGACACACAAATTAGTGTTTAAGGACAAGGAAAGATCTAGAGTTAGAGGAAAATATTGTTGTGTAGTAGATGTCCTCTGAGACTAAAACCTTCCAGTTTGGAGGGCAATTTCTTAAGACATGGGATGTAAAGAGAAAGTAAAACAGTATGATGTCTTAGGACAGGATGTTGACAAGGAGGTGTAATTTAAGGGACAAAATATATTCTGAAAGGAAAGACGTTATTTTGGTGAACATTTCGTGGTTTTAGTTAACATGGCGGGAAGCACATGGTAAAATAATGGTTCCAAAAAGTGGAGAGAGAAAGGGGCAGAGCAGGAAGCAGGAAGGGGATGGGAGAGAAAGGAGAAAAGAAGGGGAGAGGAGTAAAATGAGGAGGAGAGAGTGGAGACCAGACACATCCTACAAAGGCATGGGCACAGGCACAGGGACCTACTTCCTCTACCCGGGGTTCACTCCATAATGACGTTAATTTCGTTATATATCAGTTACTTCTCAATAGCTCACCTTACAAAACCAAAACATTTGTGGGAGGAGACACTTCATATCTGAATCATAATAAACAAACATCACTACTGCAAACAAACATTGTACTCAATTCTTGGTGAAAAGTACTGTGACTGTTTGAGGGTAGAGTGTCCAGCTTACAGGAATATTCTTTGTACAATTGTCCATAATTTATTATTAATCATAAAACCAATCAAAATATTTTGAAGCCAATATTGCGTTTACTTTCTTCAAGTAACTTTTTCTTTTTATAGTATCAGTTACTGTTAAGATAATTTATCATAATTTTAAGAATATTATCTCCCTCTCATGGCATGCAGAATCTCTTAAATCAGTTATTTCTGCCATTATGTTTTCATAAGAATTCTATATAGAGCAAGTTAAATAAACTCAAGTGTGAGTATGTGCATTTTTTCTCAAGGAGAGCAGCTATCCACTCCTGGATTAAATTAGTCAGACCTGCAGTCACGATACAGACACAGGAGAAATTAGCTACCAGACAATGAACTCTCCTGTACATTCACCTTACTTAAAAGGATGGCCAAAGGCAATCCGTTATCACATCTGTCCTCATAGGAAGTAATATATAACAGCACTACCTCCATTTAACCTGGAGCAACATTGAGACAGAGAGAACTAAATGGCCATCCTCAGGTCACACACATATTGGAGCCACTAGTCATGGTGAGTGTTTAGTTAAGAGCTAGCATCTCACCTCTTCAATTGACAAAAGACACATACAAACACACACTGTCCATATACATATATACATATGTATTACTTATTATTTATCCATATAATTATATCTATTCATTATGTCATGTGCTTCCTGCCATAATGTTCATTCAAACCACAGAAATTGTAATCAAAAATAAGTCTTTCTTCTCTTAAAATATTTTGCCACAGTGTTAGAAAGTATTCTCTTACATCACTTTTCTTTCATCAATTTTCTTCCTGAAAACCAACTTACCTTTACCTCTTCTATCATCCTAAATAATGTCTAGGTACATTACTGTTGTGAAGGATTTTTTTCTGGAAATGGAGCCCATGACAGACCAAAGTGTGTGTCCACAAGTGCAAGCACGGGCGTGTGTGTGTGTGTGTGTGTGTGTGTGTGTGTGTGTGTGTGTGTACAGTGCCAGCATGTTTCTACTGCAAGTTCATTGGTTTTGTTAAAAGTCGATCTCACTGATGAGAGAACAAAGGAGCAATTGGGGGAATTTCTTTCAAAAAACTTTTGCTTAAATGTGCTTTTTTTTATGAAAAAAAATGTTTCTGAAAACCTAAATGTTACAAACATTACACCTTAGTGTGCTACTGTTGCAATGTTTATAATACAAAATAATGTTTTGTTTGCCTTTGAATTGACAGAACAAAATAAAATGATTTAAATTCAAATACTGATTTTTGTTTGTTTATTACTGTATAATAAATATACGTCATATAGTAAACTGTATTCACCTAGATTCTGCAGCTTGATCAAACTTGAGATTTTGTTCCTGGACTTGTTCCCAATCATCAAATAATAAAAAATTTCTGTCAGCCCTGAAACATACCCATGACTGTGTCCTCCTTTCTCATGCCATTTTGTGTCAAAATTCTCTTTCCAGTCATCCAGTAACCTACCTCAAGCAATTTTTAGACAAATTTCCATTTTAAATAATTTTGTATAAATGAACAAATACAATGTGACAACTCTGTGGTCCAGTTTTTGTTTTATTCTGCACAGTTAATTTAAGATTTATCTACATAGTGAAGGTGTCAGCAAGTTACCATCTTTATTTAAAGCAGAATCCTATGTTAAATAAAAACAATGCAATTGTTTACACATTGATAGGTACTTCTGTATTGCCAGATTTGTGTCATTATAAATGAAGTTCTAACATTTGTGTAAGTGCCTGCAAACATATGCCTTCATTTATCTGGATAATATGTTTAAGAATGGGGTATCTAGAAGACACAACACATGAACTTTTAGCATTTAGAAAATGCCAATTTTTTCCCAGGCATCTGCAACATTTTAGAGCCCTGCATGTAGTGAAGAATCCCTATTTTCCATATCTTAGCCAGCATTTGATGTCTTTTTAATGTTATCCAGCCTAGTAAATGTGTTGTAGTGCTCAAAGGTGGTTTGAATTTGTGATTCTCTCATGACTAATAATGCTAAGCTTTTTTTCATATTGTCGTTTATACCATCCTATTTCTCTTTTCAGTGAGTTATCTCTTCACCTATCAATTTCAGCCCATGTTTTTGTTGGGTGGATAGCCACTTTATGATTAAAAATCTTTTATCAGATACATAATTTTTAAATATTTCCTGAAACTATATGGCTTGTGTTTTCAATTTCAGAACAATATCTTTCAAAGAACATATAAATGTTTTTTTTTTAATTTTAAAAAAATATGGCTAGGTGGTGGTGGTGCTAGCCTTTAATCCCAGTACTCAGGAGGCAGACTCAGGTGGATCTCAGTGAATTTGAGGCCAGCCTGGTCTACAGAGTGAGTTCCAAGACAGTCAGTACTGTTTCACAGAGAAATCCTGTCTTGAAAAACAAAAAACAAACAAAAACAGGTTGTAATTTTTACATTCTAAATTAAGGTTTTTGGCCAATTTTTGCAATTTTTATGTAGAATATGAGTTAGAGGATAAGATAAATTTTACTACATATAGACATTTAAATATTTTGGTACAGATTGTTAAAACTGTGATCACTTATAATTTAACTGTGAGAGTCTTGCAGGCCTGTGAACAGTATCTCTCCTCTGATTTAGGATTTTCCAGTTTCTGTCATCAATGTTTTACAGCACTCAGCGTCTAAGTATTTTACATCTCATGCTACAATAACCTACTTTTTATAATTTTAATTTCTAATCATTCATTGTTGGTCTGTGAGAGCACAATTATGTTTAGTATATTGATCCTTTACCTTACAACTAGACTAAACTATTAGGAGTTATTTTATTTTATTATTTTAGAGTTTGTTTGTTTGTTTGTTTGTTTGTTTGTGACAAGATCTCACTGTATAGCTCTGGCTGACCTGGAACTCACTATGTAGACCAAGCTGGCCTCAAACTCACAGAGATTCTCCTATCCTTGCCTCGAGAGTGCTGGAATTGAAGCTATTCAACAGCACACCTGGACATTATTAGTTCTGATGGCTTCTTTTCCAACCCATTAGTATTTTTATGTGCACAATCATGTCTTGAATAGGAAGATTCGTCTTTCTTTTCAAACTGGATGCCTTTTGTTCTTTTTCTTAGATTGCACCAAGAGCACACAATGTTAAACAGAATTGGTGAGATCAGAAATGCTGCCTTTCTTGGTTTTATCAGAAAAGCATTCAGAGTCTTGCTGCCAAGGTTAATTTTGCTGCGAGTTTTTCACTGTTGTCCTTCACTAGCTGTTGGAAGTTTCCATCTTTTCCAATCTACTACACATTTCCATCCTTCCTGTGAACTTTACTTTTCTCAAATTATGTTCAGAATCTTTTGAGATTCTCACACAGTCTTGCACTTTCTTAACCGAATGAAATAAGATACTTGGTTTTTAAGTATTAAATTTTACTTAGAACTCAAGAGTAAATTACTCTTGGACAGTAGAAAATATTGTCTTGTATATTATTAAATCTGATTCTTAAAATTCTATTTAGACTGTCTACACCTATGTTCCGGAATACATGAGTTTTAAGCTCACTTTTATGTTTTATAAATTTTTTAAAATGTTTTATTGAGTCTTTCTCAATTTCACATCATGTATCACGATATCCTTCATCTCCCTGTCTCTTTGTATCTGCCCTCTGCCCTTGCAACTTCCTCTGAATATCAATAAATTAAATAATTACATCTCAAGTAATGTCACCTTTTGTTCCTAATATTAGTCATTTGTTTTTCAGCCTCTTTTTTCAAGTCAGCTGTAGCAATTTTACTTACGTTATTTTTCCCTTTCTATTTTACATAATTATAAAATTTATCAGCCAACAAGTTGAGTCAGGGTTAAAGGTACTTGTTACCAAGCCTGAAGACCTTTTGGTACACAGGACACACAGGGTATAAGGGAAAATCTGACTTCTGTGAGTTATCCTCTGAGGTCCACATGTATGAAGAGGCAAGTAGACACTCAGACACACAAATGCAAACACACACTCACATGAGCACACATACATACAATTTTAAATAATTTTCAAAGTCTACAGTAGTATGATTTCATTTCCTCTATCCTAGTTTGGTGCTACTGTCATACCTCTGACTTAATTACCCGCCCTATATTGCATGGGTTAAACAATCAATGATTTTTATAGATACTGAAAAAATTGCTTTTGTAATAATACATCTGTTTTCATAGTTATGTACTAGAGAACTCTATGGCTTTTTTAATTTATCTTTCTGTTCATGCAGAACGATTTCAACATGTCTTTGAGTAAGAACTTCGTGTTCGTGATATTTCAGCTCTGAATTTTTGTGAATTTTATTTGTATTTTTTAAAAAATACTATGTTCACTGAGTACGGAATTTGGGGTAATTTTTTTGTCTTACTTTCCATCCTTCCTTTTTGTTGTTGTTTTCCTTCTTCCTTTCTGTTTCCAATTGTTGAATGCTGTTTGCATAAAGTTATGCTGTGATCTTTAGCATTGTTTATTGGCAACAAACATTCCTTCATCTATAATACTTTTAGAATTCTGTCTTTTTCACAGGTTTTAGCGTCCAATGTTGGTAAAATTTTCCTAGCTTCCTTGTGCATGAGATTCACCAAGATTCTAAGATGTGTGCACTATAGTTTTAAGTAAATTTCAGATTTCAGTCCAATGTAAAATTTCTTCACATTTAAGTTATAAAATAAATGAGGCAATAAATGTCAAGAGAGTGAAGTTACTTTATTGATAATATGACATTTAAACAGAAATTTGAATCAAGGAAATAAGCCAAAAACTGAAGTTGACAAATTAATTTAGATAAGAGAAAATATACACAAATGCAATAAAATGACAACGGCACAACTGATATTTTTGAATTACTTCTAGAATGCCACAATGGCTTGGTCTGAGTCAGTGAGGGATGAGTTTGAATAATGGTGGTCCAATGTGTTTATCCCACTATATTACAAAAGTTTTATCTTTTACTCTGAAAAAGATAGAAATCCATTGTGTGATTATTTTACAGTAAAAGTACACAATGTGCCTTACATTTGAAAACATTCATTAGATTATTGTTGGGAATATATACTATGAAGTAAAAATTACATGTGCAGTGATTCATAATCTTAATTAATCTTATCAATAAAAACCAGGAGTTATATATCAGGGTGAAAGCTGGAGAATTGGAGCAGCCACATAGAGACTTCTTATCTCTTTGAATCCTCTGACCAAAAAGGGCTGAGATCCTGTCTCTGCTCCACCTTATCACTTCCTTTCTCCACCCAACCTGTCACTTCCTGTCTCCTGTTTGTACAGACCTCCAGACCTCTATGGTTAACTATTGGATAGCTACAACCTCTGATCTCCAGGCAAGCTTTATTTGTCAGAACACAAACAAAATATCACACAACAGTGCAGGTAAGTAAATAGGGAGTTATTGCTGTAATCTTTATAGGGCTTTGACTAGGGTGATAACAATGCATATATAACACATATATTCTGGTCATATATGCAGAGCAGTATTGACAAAATTTGAAAAGTGATACAATATCCTAGAAGACCCCAAAGTTGGTCCTAAGGCCATCATTTCTGGCCTAAATGGTTTGAATTAGTAGTCAATATTAATTTTATGGAGAAGTATTCAAGAAAAGCAGATTATGACATCTATTTTTAAGATTTAGAAATGTCCAATAGATATTCTAAGACCTAGAAATATCTAATTGCTATCCAATTGGAAATTTCAGAGAAGTAATTAGTTTCATGACTCTAAATTGTTTTGTTTAGTCTAATGCAGGCTAAATATATTAATTCATCCTGGGGATTGTATTTACAATAAAATTATATGAGACTTATCCAAGTGAGTTCATGGGGAATAGGCATAAACAAGGAAAACTTTTCTGGGTCTGTTCCTGGAACTAAAGAGTTGGAACATGTAAGATTATTTTGTATGTAATTTTATGACCATTAGTATTTTAAATATATTGTGTGGCTTGATCTGCTTAAGGGACTCTCGGGTAGTAGGATCAAGATCCATCCCTGGAGTATGATCTAACTTTTTGGAGCCCACTACCTATGATGGGATACCTTGAAGAAGGGAGAGGGGCCTGGACCTGCCTCTACTGAGTATACCAGGCTCTGCTGACTCCACTTGGGAGGCCTTCCCTTGTTAGAGGAGGGAATCGAGGGTGGGTTGTGGGGGGAAGGTGGGAGGGAAGAGAGGGGGATCTGTGATTGGTATGTAAATGAATAAAACATTCCAAAAAGAAAAACAGATTATATTAACAACACCTCAAATTTTATTTAAAAACATTAATAAACACCTAACATTTTAGAAATCTGTTCTGTCCTTGGGGAATGATTCTTTTTGTAGCTTTACTGTGCGTGTGTCATACACTACATTTAGATTCGGGACACCTGGCAAGATTGCTTGAAAAAGACTTTGAGTTTCTGTTAATTTGTGACTCACTGACATACTTCTGGCTAAATGTGGTCTTTTAAGCATTTTCATTTCTTATTTCTGCTTTTCAAGACGGAAATTATGTAGTCTTGGTTCTCATTACCAATAACATGATAGGTCACCACAAGTAAACCTAGCACCAAGGGTAAATCTGCGAGTGTCATTTAACTTAACTAACTACCTGAGTTACAGGCAAGTGCGGTCACAACATCTATAGTGGGGAGCAAGCTTCCTGATACACACACACACACAAGTCAGACAACAGGTTTTCACAGCGTCAGTTTCCATGTTGCTCAATCACTTCAAAAGAGAAAGCAGACCGAGAAATTCCATCATTTGGTTACTTTTTCTCAGATATGTCCAACAGAGGAAATCTCTCTTCTGTTCTCATCCCGTTGACCTAAATCCTACATAAACATCTAAATACCATACAGTGTCAGAACAGCAACACCCCGACGACGGTTGAAATGAATAGAGACACAGTCTTATTTAGGAGCAGATAGACAAGCGTTTTAAAGAAACACGAGCCCTAATGCGAAGGAAGGAAGAATTGTTGCCGGTCATAGATGACTGACAGATACACGGCTGTCAGAGATCTGCTTCACTACATTGAAAGATCTTTCTGTGTCAGTGGTTTTGAGAATGTTGCCTCTAGACAAACAAGATGAATGTGACCTGGCGAATTCTCAGAAAGACATACTCTCAAGCCCACCAAGAACTGCTGAATCACGAGCAATAGCCCCGAAAGCTAGCTCTAACATTCTGTTTTAGAAGCCGTTCAAAGGATTGTTTTATTTTAATGTGGATAATCATTTATATAGATAAAGTACACTACAATAACAGCAATGCTAATACGAACATCATCTAATTTTCAATGGATATGTGTGTAGTAGACATTACAGCTATAAGATATTTTTAATTTTATTAAAACTTGGTGCACCAGGGAGATCCCAGCTGGATCAACAACAGAGAGGGAGAACAAGAAATAGGAGACCATGATAAATGAAGACCACATGAGAATAGGAAGAAGCAAAGTGCTGGAGAGGCCCACAGAAATCCACGAAGATACTCCCACAACAGACTGCTGGCAACAGTCGAGATACAGCCTGAACTGACCTACTCTGGTGATGGGATGGCCAAACACCCTAATTGTCATGCTAGAAACCTCATCCAACTACTGAGGGATCTGGATGCAGAGATCCATGGCTAGGCCCCGGGTGGATCTCTGGGAGTCCAATTAGCGAGAAAGAGGAAGGTTTATATGAGCAAGAATTGTTGAGACCAAGGTTGGATAAAGCACCGGGACAAATAGCCAAACGAATGGAAACACATGATCTGTGAACCAATGGCTGAGGGGTCACCAACTGGATCAGGCCCTCTGAATGGGTGAGACAGTTGATTGGCTTGATTTGTTTGAGAGGCATCCACGCAGTGGGACCGGGTCCTGTGCTCATTGCATGAGTTGGCTGTTTGAAACCTGGGGCATATGCAGGATCACTTGGCTCGGCCTGGGAGGAGGGGACTGAGTCTACCAGGTTGATCTCAGTCCTCGGGGGAGGGGGGGGAGGCTTTGCCCTGGAGGAGACTTTGCCCTGGAGGAGGTGGGAATGGGGGGTGGGCTGGGGGGGCAGGTGAGGGGGGCAGGAGGGGGGAGAACAAGGGAATCCGTGGCTGATATGTAGAACTGAGTTGTATTGCAAAATAAAAATAAAAAAAATAAAAAATAAAAAACTTGGTGCACCAGCTATGTGCTGATTAACTTTTGTCACCTTGACAAAACTGGAGAACAAGGATAAAAGCATCCTCGAATGAGGAGCTGCTTCCATTTATCCACACAAATATCTAGAAATTCCAGAGCCACTTAATAAAATGATTTGGGGATAGGATATGGTGGTGGTTCCTGCCCTTAATCCCAGCTCTTGGCCATCCAAGGCAGGCAGATCTCTGTGAATCTGAGATTAGCTTGATCTTGCTGGCAAGTTCTAGGCCAGCCAATACTATATAGTGAGATTCTGTCTTAGATTTAAGATTTATAACTATTGACTCACTAAAGATTTGTTAATTATGTTAAGAAATGTTAATATTTGAAATTAACATAAAATAATTAGCATTCAAATTGTTATATTTCGTCATTACATTTTCAAATAAGTGCAATTTTGTTGAATTTACTCTTCCTCATTCTTTTCTATCCAAGTAGCCTATTTTCCACTTTCATTAATTCATATTAATTGACAGTGTTTTATATTTCAACTCCCTTTGCAAGGCAGAGAGATATTCCTCATTTCTTCCCTAAAATATTAATTTCCTACTTACAAATTAATAAGGCATACTTAGGATATAGGTGAGGATTTTTAGAATACCTCGAAATTTAAGAAATAAGTCTAGTTATTGGTTTATATTTACTTAACATTTTAAAAGTAATTAATAGTCCATTTAAGAGTAAATAATAACCCATTATAAAATGGCACTGTATTTAGTAAATTTGAGAAAACTTATAAATCAAAACCAGGCAAATGCTCCAAACTGTAGTATATGGAATGATTAGCAAACAACCTCTGTTTTCAGCAGACAGACAGACAGACACACACACACACACACACACACACACACACACACACACAATCACCTGAAATTATTCTATCTCATGTTTACAAGCATGGAGATGTTGACCTTGTGACCATGGTTTTTCTGTCCCTCTCTCTCCATTTCAGTTAACGAAGATTTGTATAAATTTTCCAACAGGAACTGGAGCCCAAAGCCCTGGTGTAATTAGTTGATCTATTAATGTTCTACCTAGATGTGAATTGAACATGATTATTACCATGGTTTATTTTGCCAAACCTGGCAGTGAAAATCCAAAAGGATATAGGTCATTTCAGTCTCAACCAAACTACAGAGTGAAATGTAACATAGTCTCCATCATGTTCTGTGAGAGCCAAGCTTCTCAGGAGAAGAACAGGAATCCAATGGCATAAACAAATATGCTTAAAGAATTAGAAACCAGCATCATCATTACTGTCGCAGATATCAAAGAAAAATGCTAATAATAGAGCTAGCCCATAACAATTTAGCTCAAACATTCAATGTGTTACTAATGTATTATTAAAACTCCATTTAGCTAAATGTTAAATCTACAAAAGAAGAATATGTGAAATGCTGCCTTTGATTTATGCTTTATCTTAATGTTTGTATCTTCCTATAATGAAAGTATTATTTTATGTAGGTCAGAAAAAATAAATATGATCATTAATATTAAAAACATAATTTAGTTAGATAAATGCAAGTCATCAATAACCTCACTGTAAATAAAAAATTGAATTAACAATCACAAACACAGCTATGAAACACTATTACAAGTCAACTTCATGGAAAAATGGATGATAAATTCACTAATATATTCACTTCTCTCCAATTTGCTGCTGTCTAGCACTCACGTTAATTTTATATAATAATATAGGCATGCATAGAATAAAATAGTGCTTCAGACACAGTAGTCACTATAAGAAAAAATATCTGAATGAATGAGCAAAGAGCATTGGCACTATCCTAAAGCTAATGCAATGATATAATTATAAACTAGAAATAAAAACAATCCTGTAAATGGTTGGGTTGTTCAAACTTCTTTTCATGGAAAGAATAAATATTCCACTCCACATTATGTAAAAATATTAGCATGTTGCCGGGCGGTGGTGGCGCACGCCTTTAATCCCAGCACTCGGGAGGCAGAGCCAGGTGGATCTCTGTGAGTTCGAGGCCAGCCTGGGCTACCAAGTGAGTTCCAGGAGAGGAGCAAAGCTACACAGAGAAACCCTGTCTTGAAAAACCAAAAAAAAAAAAAAAAAAAAAAAAAAAAAATATTAGCATGTTGACAAAGCTTGGACTAATACCATTATAATGACAAAACACACCAAGAATTAAAAAAAAGAAAAAAAAACTACTTCCCTTGTCCAATGATGCAGAAGAGAAGAAATACAAGTAGTTAGAGAAAAGGTAGTATTTTTTCTAGTTGAAGTATAACTATTGATGTTAGAATCTATTCATAGAAGCAGACAAAATATTCACAATAATCAGCTTCAACGTGACTGTTGATTTTTTTCAATTTGAATTAAATTGTTTCCCATTGAGAATGTAGCCTGGAGGCTTTATTTGATTTTATAACTCCTAGAGGAGCCTTATCCCTTATTTAAAAATAAACAAATGTGTTTTGTAAATACTGGTTCAGTTTACAGTGAAGTGTGATTACCAAAAAGGGTTGCAGCCCTTTACCTTGGATCCAGTAAGGTAAATGTACTTCAGACACACAGTTTACTAATCTCAAATCCTGACTCTGGAATGTATATGAGTTTCTTATGGTTCTGTTTTTCTCAACTTCTTCTTCCATAATATTTATCTATCTAATTCCAACTTTGGAATACTGATCAGTAGTATGACATATACAAAGAGAATTCCCTAATATTGTGACCTCAGGAATTTATATTTTGCTAATGATTTGAAAATAGATGACAGACGATATGATGTTACCTAGTTTTTCACTATTGAATAAGTTGCATTCAATTTTTTTCTTTTCCCTTTCATTTCTTTACTATTATGAAATGTAGCAAAGAAGTTTTAAATATGATATTTTCTGATCATGAATTTTGTTAATCATAAGACAAACTAATCTTACTGCAGATA
This sequence comes from Peromyscus eremicus, assembly GCF_949786415.1. Taxonomy (NCBI): domain Eukaryota; kingdom Metazoa; phylum Chordata; class Mammalia; order Rodentia; family Cricetidae; genus Peromyscus; species Peromyscus eremicus. The sequence continues at coordinate 76,705,658 of NC_081426.1, forward strand.
ATTTTCTACTACCAAGAAATAAGAATAAAATAGAAATAAGACTAAAATAATTAAGTGTCCTACTTATTCTGAATTAGCCATGCCCTGATCCCAAGTTCTTTTTAAAGTATTTCTTCTGTTTCTTTCTCTTTTTTCCTGTTTTTCCATTATTTATAGGTTCCACATATGTGAACTGTCCTTCAAGTATTGGGTGTTCTGTTCTTCTGTAGCAGTCTCCTTTAGTCTTTGCTTTCAATTTTGTAAACTTCTGTTAACAACCTCAGGCTCAAAAGCTCTTTTCCCAACAATGCACTGTCTAAAATGATCTACTGATGATTTAATCTGTCACAGTGTTTTTGATCTTCAGCATTTCTTTTGACGCATCCCTAGAACTCCCATCTCTGCTTATGTTCGCTGCTTGTTTTTGCATGAGTTTTCCTTTGGATCCCTCAGCATATTAATCATGTTTTTAAGGTTTCCTGGTGTGAGCATTACAGTGTTACTAGCATATCTGGCAAAAGTGTATTTCAATATCTCTTGAAATTTCTTGTTGAATAATGAACATGATGACGGACGGCTACTGCATAAATGACAGGTAGTGGTAACAGGTAGAGGTAAGGACAGCGTTCTCAAACCTATGAGTAGGTCCTTTTTATGAGACTGTGCTTCTGGTCTGTGAATATAGATGTGTTTCCAATCCCTTCTAAGTTACATGGGACAGAAAATCTAGAAGGAGTCAGGACCCAAAAGTTTTATCCTTTGTCCAATCAGTTACAATCTGGTAATTTCCTTTGATGATGAAATTTGTTAAGAATAGAATGTCTATAAATATTTCAAATGGCTACTTTCTCCCTCTACCTGCATCAAATACCGAAGTATTTTTCTCTCATAGATATTTTGATAACTGGGTATAACATTTATGGACACAAAAATAAGTTTTTATGTCTATGCTCCCCTCGGCTTCTAAATCCCATAGAATTTCCTCTATGAATTTATTCTCGTGGATAGCTATTCTCCTAAATTTTGATAATTACGTCCACCTATCATTTCAGTTTGGAGCAACAGTTTTCCCTTTGTTCTCGAGTCTCTGACAGATGCAATAATTGTCCACTTTTTGAAATTCAGTGTTATACTTAAGATAGAGTGATGATTTTTCAGTTTTTATGTACCAGAAAGCAAAGATCTACTAATCTCTCTTCTATTGTTCTATATTGCTCTGAATTCTGAGTTTAAAGACTCTGAAGTACAAACCATCAATGTACTAGATTCCATTTAGGTCTGGTCTCAATTACACTCACAGGCAGAACCTGAGAAGAGTCCTTTCTTTCTTCTGTCTCCCTCTCCTCTTCATTGCAGTTTCCATGGAAATGATTTAATGCCCCAACCCTCCTTGCCTGAGCAGCCCTTCTCCAGGGTACTAGCTCTCTGGGCTCAAGCAATGTTCTGTTCTTGTCACCCATTCCCAAGGGCAGAAACTGTTTCACATTGTTGCTGATCTCTCATTATGCCTCCAATTAACATGTATTTCCTTCAAGGAAAGGACTCATTCAAACTCCCTTCATTTGAATCACCTGAAATAAACTACACTTCTGTTTGCAACCAAGTTAACAGAAACGACACAGAACAAGGATCCAAAGGAGATGCTGCTTGAGTCTTCACCGCCCTACCTGTATTTAAGCAAGCAAGCAGAGAAAAAATTCATAGGTTTAGAGAAACTGAATGTTAAAATCTTAAAATGTTTGGAGATGACTAAGGCTAGATTCGTGGAATGTTGAAGGCATCAAGGCTCTGGTCCACATGACTTCCAGGTAGACAAGCTCTCCTTCTCATGTGCCCTGTCTGCAGATTAATCAGTATTACCCATTATTTCCTCCTTAGAGTAAATCTCCCCTTGTGTTCACAACAGCGTCTTTCTCCTGTACTTCATCTCGCTATTCAACAACATTTACTAGTTACCTCATTTTTTTTGTTTTGTTTTTGTTTTTTGTTTTTTTAATCACACAAGTGATGGGAAGTCTTGGTCCTGAACTTTCTTCTCCTTCTTCAGTTAAAGTCCCCTTCAAGTGAATGTGTTTTCAAAACAAATCTAATTACCTAGGTACAGATTTGGACATTCAACCTCTTTCTCAAATTTTTGTGTAATGTTTCATATAACTCAATCCATTAAGCCCATAGAGAATGTTTTGTTATTCCTTTTTAATTTTTTTCAATAGCTTCTCAAAAGATGCCAAAAAAGCCTTTGACGTAATCCAACACTGCTACATTTTAAAAGTCTTGGAGAGTCAGGGATACAAGTGACGTTTGTGGTGGTATTTTACTTGTACTGAAATGTGATTTTAATTGTATGTTAATAAATAAAGTTGCCTGGGGGTCAGAGCTATTAGAGCCATAGCAAGTGCGTGGCAGTGGTGGCGCATGCCTTTAAGGACCTGGAGGGCGGTACATACAGGCAGTGATGAGGCAGTCACGTGTTTGGGTTTACAACCAATGAGAAGGCAGAACAGCTAGACTATATAAAGACATACACACAGGAAGTAGCTCTCTTTCGGAGAGCTCTCTTGGCTGAAGAGAATCGCTGAATCAGGAAGGGTGAGGCTCTTAGCTCTGACCTCTTGGCTTTCTTCTCTGAATCGACTCTGTGTTTCTTATTTAATAAGACGGTTGGTTACATCTACAGACGTTCCTAAACCTAAAAAAGGCAATTTACAGCAAGCTTATAGCCAACATCAAATTAAATGGAGAGAAACTCAAAGCAATTCCTCTAAAATCAGGAACAAGACATGGCTGTCCTATCTCCATATCTATTCAATATAGTACATGAAGTTCTAGTTAGAGAAAGAAGACAACTAAAAGAAATAAAGGGAATACAAATTGGAAAGGAAGAAGTCAAAGCATTGCTATTTGCAGATGATATAATACTGTACATAAGTGACCCCAAAAATTCTACTAGGAACTCCTACAGCTGATAAACGCCTTCAGCAAAGAGGTTGTATACAAGATTAATTTTAAAAAAATCAGTCTCCCTCCTATACACAAATGACAAATATACTGAGAAAAAAATCAAGGAAACATCACCCTTCATAATAGCCTCAAATAATATAAAATATCTTGGGGTAACTCTAACCAAGCAAGTGAAAGACATGTATGATAAAAATTTCAAGTCTCTGAAGAAGTAAATTTAAGAAGCTACAGAAAATGGAAAGATCTTCCATGCTTATGGATCAGCAGGATTAATATAATAAAAATGGTCATCCTACCAAAAGCAATCTACAGATTCAATGTAATCCCCATCAAAATCTCATCACAAATCTTTACAGAACTTGAAAGAATAGTATTCAACTTCCTATGGATAAACAAAAAACAAAGATAGCTAGAATAGTTCTATATAATAAAAGAACTTCTGGAAGAATCACCATCCCTAATTTCAAGACGTACTACAGAGCTGTAGTAATAGAAACCACATGGTATTGGTGTAAAAACAGACACATTGATCAATGGAATAGAATAAATCGAAGACCCAGATGTAAATTGACATGCCAGTAGATACATGATTTTTGATAAAGAAGCCAGAAATACATAATGGGGGAAAAAAGCATCTTTAACAAGTAAGACTGATCTAACTGGATGTTGGTGTACAGAAGAATGAAAACTGATCTGTATCCATCACCCTGTACAAAACCCAAGTCCAAGTTGATCAAAGACCTCAACATAAAACCAGATACACTGAACCTGATAGAAGAGAAAGTGGGGAATAGCCTTGATCTCCTTGGCACAGGAAACAACTTCTTGAACAGAACACCAATAGTACAGGCACTAAGAACAACAATTAATAAAAGGACCTCATGAAACTGAATAACTTCTGTAAGACAAAGGACACTGTCAATAAGACAAAATGGCAGCCTGTAGAATGGGAAAAGATTTTCATCAACTCCACTCTGACAGAGGGTTAATATCCAAAATATATAAAGCAATAACCTAGACATCAACAAACTAAATAATCCAATTAAAAAATGGGGTACAGATCTAAATAGAGAATTCTCAACAGAGGAATCTCAAATGCCTGAAAAACATGTAAAGAATGTTCAATATCTTTAGCCATCAGAGAAATTCAAATCAAAATGACTTTGACATTACATCTTACACCTGCCAGAATGGCTAAGATCAAAAACACAAGTGACAGCTTAGAGCAGGTCTCTCTTTTCACTGCCAACTCCTGAATAATGACATAGAGACTTTTCCTTAATCATGAAATCTTGGCCTTAGCTTAGGCTTGTTCCCAACTAGCTCTTTAAATTTAAATTAACCTGTTTATATTAATCTACATTTGGCATGTGGCTAGTTTCCTCTCCTCCATACTTTATGTCTGTCTTCCTTAGAGTCTCACTGGTGAAACTCTTACTTCTCAAATTCTTCCCCTGAATTCTTCTCTCCACGCCAAGTATTATCTCTCTTCTTCTGCCTAGCTATTGGCAATTTAACTCTTTATTAAACCAATCAAAAGGTGCCTTAGGCAGATGAGGTAAAACAGAGACATCTCTGAACAGTTTGATCAAATATCCCGCAACAACAGCTCATGCTGGAGAGGATGTGAACCAAAGAGAACAGTTCTACATTGATTGTGGGAGTGCACACTTGCACAACCACTTTGGAAATCAATATGGTGGTTTCTCAGAAAATTGAGAACTGATCTACCTCAAGACCCAGCTCTACCACTCTTGGGCATATACCCAAAGGATGATCCAACCTATCACAAAGACACTTGCTCAACTATGTTCATAGCAGTTTTATTCATAATAGCCAAAAATTGAGAACAGCCTAGATGCTCCTCAACTGAAGAACAGATAAAGAAAGTGTGGTATGTTTACACAATTGAGTGTTATTTAGCTGTTAAAAACAATGAAATTCAAAGGCAAATGGAAGAAGCTAGAAAAAAAATCCCAAGTGAGGTAACCAGACTCAGAAAGACAAACATGGTATGTACTCACTTATAAATGGATATTAGCTGTAAAGTAAAAGATAATGCTACTGTCCACAGACCCAGAGAGGCTAGGTCACAAGGAGGGCTTAAGGGGGTATGCAGGGTTCTCCATGAGAAGAGGAAATAGGACAGATTTTGAGGGTGGACTGGGGGTGGGGGAATTGGGAACAGGAGGGATCAGGTAGGGGTGGGAAGGAGAAAATACTGGGAGAAAAGAATGGAATTGGTGGGCATTTCAGGGGTGAAGTAGAAACCTAGTGCAATGGAAACTCCATGGAATCTAGCCGGTAACTCTAGCAAAAACTCCTAGTAATGGGAATCTGGAGCATGAACTAGCCATCTTCTGTAACCACACAAGGCCTCAAATGGAGGATTGGGACACTAACGAAGCCACCAAATCTTCAACCTTTAGCTTGCCTTGCCTGCAGAGTATTCTGGGACCAGAGCCTAGCGGAATTGTCATCAAAGAGACCAGAGAAACTTCATCCAGAAACTGATAGGAGCAGATGCAGAGTCCCACAACCAAATATTAGGTGGAGCTCAGGAAGTGCTGTGGAGGAGGGGGAGGAAGGATCATAGTAATCAGAGAGGTCAGGTACACCACAAGAACTTGGCCCACAGAATCAACTGACTGAGACTCATGGGGGCTTGCAGAAGTCAGAGAGCCTATAGGGGTCTGATCTAGATCCTCTGTATATGTTATTGCTGAGTAGATTGGTGTTCTTGTGGGACTCCTAACAGTGGGAGTGAGGGCTGTCTCTGACCCTTTTGCCTACTTGTGTGACCCTTCTCCTGCTACTGGCTTGCCTTGTCCAGCCTTGATGTGATGGTATGTGCCTGGTCTTATGGTAGCTTGTTATGCTGTGTTTGGTGGATGTCCCTGAGAGACCTGCTCTTTTCTGAGGGGAAGAAGAGAGGAACATATCTGGGGGAGATGGGAGGAAGGCAGGAGAGACTGGATGGAGGGGAGGGAGGAGAAACTGCAGGTGGGATATAATATATGAAAGAAGAATAAAAATATAAATCACTCATTTCTCCATTTTGACTTTAGTTTTTGATCACACCTTATTCACCAACATCTTTTACTTGTAATTCTCAATCCAAAACATATCAATTCCATCTTTATTTTAAAGCCACTGACAGCTCGCTCATCTAGATTACTGATCTCTCTGAATGTAGTTTCAGCAAAGGCTTTTAAATAAAGACAATATTTCTGATTACTTTCACATTTATTTTTCTCCAAAAAAAATTTTTTTAAATCTTAGAACTCAAACTAGAGAATACTATATTCATTCAGAACCTTTTCATTAAAGATGGAATAAAATCCTGAAACCTTCCGAATGGCCTGTGGACTAGCTATGCTAATGAACCTCTCACTTCATTCTTTGTCTTTCTAATTTGTAAAATTTCTTATTCTGCTGCTTCTTTATGAAACTTCTCTCTGTTGTCCAACAGCATCAAATTCTTTCCAATCCCTGATTATTTGACAATGATGTCCCTTCTGCCAGAAATACTTTCTCATCTCTTTGAGTAGTTTTTCTTCATTAGTTAATGTTGTTTGTAATGTCACTTCCAAATCAGGCCTTACACTCTTTGCCTAAAATGAGGGCCATGTGTTAAGAGGTGAATAAAAAAACATTTCTCCATTATCATCTATCATAATACAATATTTCTTGTTTCAACAGCAACTGATTACAATTTGCAATTCATTATATCTTGTTTTCTTATATTATTTTGTGTTTTCAATAGCAGAATATAATTTTCCAAAATGTAAAAACACATGTGTATTTTTCACATATTTAGAATGGAGTGAAGAGTTGTAGGGGGAATTAACTATTTTTGAATGGTTTTTTTAATAATTAGAAATTCATTCTACCATCAGCAGACTTTTGATACACCAATAAAAAGCACGCTTAGGAAGAGATCATGGAAACATCCACATTCACAATAGCCTCAAAGGAAATTAAAATCTAGGAGTAACTTTATCAAGGACTTGAAAGACCTTTACAGTGAAAACACTAAATCTCTGGAGAAAGATATTAAGGAAGACACTAGAAGATGAAACAGCCTCTCGTTCTCAGGATTGGTAGAATAATAGTGTAAAAATGACCACCCTTTTAAAAAAAGCAGTTTATACATTCAACACAATCCTAATCAGAATCCCCATGATATTCTCCTCAGATGTGGAAAAAACCATCTAAAATTTATATGGAATCACTAAAGACCCTAGATGGCCAAGGGTGCTTAAAGAACAAAGTTGGAAAAATTACCATTACAGTTTTCAAGCTATACCCCAGGGCTACAGTAATAAAAAAGAAAAAAAATCACGATACTGGCATAAAATCTGACATGTAAATCGATGGAACAAAACAGCCAGACATGTAAATCAATGAAACAAAACAGAAGACCCACACATGAGAGCAGGAAGTTACAGCCATCTGATATTGACAGAGATGTCAAAAATACATTCTAGAGAAAAGATAGCATCTTCAAAAAAATGGTACTGGGAAAACTGGATGTCAACATACAGAATAATGATATTAGACCCACATCTATTGCTCTGCACAAAAAAAATCAACTTCAAATTACCAAAAACAACAATGTGAAACCTGAAATGCTGAGAAAGTAAGGCAGTGTTCTACAGGATCGAGCTCTAGAAAAAGACTTCCTGACTTAGACTTAATCTGCTACGGAATGAAGGACAGCAAGTGACAAATGAGATCTCATAAACCTAAAGGCTTCTGCACATCACAAGAAACAACCGAGTGAAGAGGGAGTCCACAGAGTGGGTTCTGTGCCAGCTATATACCCAATCAAGGATCAATATGCAGAATATATAGAGAACTCAAACAGCAAACAATTAAGAAAATAAATGATCCAGTTAAAAAATGGGCTACAAACCTGAACAAAGTTATCAAAACATAGAAGAAAATAAGCAAGGTGTTGTTTGCACACCTTTAATTCCAGCAATCAGAAGGCAGAGGCAGACTGATCTCTGTGAGTTCAAGGCCATCCTGGTCTACATAGTGAGTTCTAGTATAGCCAGGGTTATGTAAAGAGACTGTGCCTACCCCTCCCCCAACAATAAATAAATGCCTAACTTAAAATGACTAAGAAATACCTTAGCAAGGAGGATAATGCGAATTAAAACTCCTTTGAGATTTTATCTCAGTCCAGTCAAAATGGCTAAATTCAAGAAAACAGCTGAAAAGCAAATGCTGGTGAGGATGTGGGGAAAGGGGACCCTCATTCTCTGTTGGCAAGATTGCAAACTGGTGCAGGCACTCTGAAAACCACTGGGGAGAGTTTATAAAAAGATAAGAGTATATCTACCATATGACCCAGTGATGCCACTCTTGGTATACAACCAAAGGACTCAATATCCTATTGCAGAGATCCTTCCCAGTCAGTTTATTGCCACTCTACTCACAATAGCTGGGAAATAGACGCTCAGGTGTTCAACTGGAGAATGGCTAATAGAAAAGTGATACAAATATACCATGTGGATTTTCATTCTTCTATTGCTCTCAGAGAGTAGAGATAAATACCTATGCTCGACCAAAGAGTTGCTACATTTAAAAAGTATAGAACATAAGTAACACCAGTTCTCATTCTAACCAGGTTTACAAATTACATTACTTAATAAGATCTTAAATAGTTTATTAAATAGTAGATAGGTATAAAAAAAGAGCCATGAAAATATTCTAAAAAATCTTCAGTGGTTGTATTAGCATATCTGCATATATTCCATTGAGGATGTACATATTTACTTTTATGTTACAATAGAAATAATTGATATGCTAGCCTACTACTAATTTGGAAGATTCAATATTGATACCTTACACTGAAAAATAGACATTCTATCAAAATTAGAAAGAAAATGAAAGAGAACAATGTAGAGGCTTGGCATTTGGTGCTTGATCAGTTTTGTGTTGATTTGGTTGACTATTTGCCTACTTAACAATACTTCCCTTGTCTTATGGCAACATAATTCTGATATTCATGTGGAATTATCTCTTTGTGTCTGCCTGTCTCTATTTAATTTCCTTCTTCCTAAGGAAACCAGTCATTCTTGGTTAAGACCCAATAGATAATCTCAGCTATTCATTTTTTATTCTTTATGTTAATTGTAAAGCAAGTTTCTTTCTGCAGAGGAGGTATTTTATGTTTATCCCCTGGGAAGAAATAGAAGAAAATTCAGGTACTCAAGGTCCCTTTCTGCTTCTTAGAACTGAGTCTTGAAGTCCTCTTAAGCAGCATATTCGCTTCAGCATCTTTACTGGGAAACAAAGATGTTAGTATCATGATTTGTCAATCTTGTTACCAGCTTTTCAAAATTACCCAGACTCTAGGGTGGCATAATAGATTTCCTAGGCCAACAGACCGGTGCCATAACAGAGCTAGGCATCTGAAAATAGCCCCTCTTGACAAAGTTCTCCAAACTGAGAGTCTGTACAGACTCCACGTGCACAGCATTAGCCACTGCATCCAGCCATTGCAGCCAGTATGCCCTGCATATGGACCTGTGGTTTCACAAGTTCCACCATTAGACTCTTGGTTATTGGATGTTCCATATCTGTAGGAGGTTGCACACATCAATGGCCTTGGAGGGCAGGAATGTGAAAAAGGTGCCCCCAAATACTGGAAAGTCTCTGGTAGACTCATAGACCTGTGACTAGACTCTAAACATTGGAGAGGTTTACAGAAATCCTACATGGGTCTTCTAGGCATTGCTTTCCTGGGTTCCCACAATGGCCACTGCCTCCCAATTTCATCTGTTCTCAATCATCTGCCATGATCCTTCCTTCAAATAATGCAATTCAATGTAATTCCCATGTACTAAAACTGTGGAATTCAATAGTTTGGAGTGTAACACTTGGTTTAATGTTAATAGGTTTTTTTTGGGGGGTCCTAAAATTGTGTTCATTGCACATAGCTAGAGTTGAGTAGCGATGCTCCCAGCTGTTGCCCTCTTGATATGTTCCTTAGACATTCTAGAAAGTGTTAACAAAAGGCACACATCAACATCCTCTGGTCTCAATTTGTTGTCCTAATTAAGTACACATGACAAGGGAAATAGGTAACATGAATTCACTTAAATGCTCCCAAGCCCTTCTAATGATCAGTCTGTTGCAGGACGGATGATTCTTCTCCAAAGTATGCCTTTCAAAGTATGTGGAATGCAGTCTACTAGAGTGCAAGAAGAAAACATGGAGTTCATATTGCTATCCATGCCTTTAGAGCTTTAAAAGCCTGTTTATGAGTTATTTTTATAATATTCTTATATTATAGTATTAATCCTATTTTACATAAAAGTATACGATGCATAAATATACATATTTAAAGTGCATATTCAAAGCTTTTAACTGAATGTACACCACAAACCCAAGCTTTGGGAATTGATGCTGTCTGGGGTATTAAGACAGAAAATCACCTCATCTACCTTATCACACAGATACTTACCAAATGCAACATAAGAAAAGTGTGAGAAGGATTCCTGCTGGACCTGTAATAAAAAAAATTATTTATGGGGCATTATAATAGGTAACGTTGTACTTATTATGGGGCCTTTAATTGGTACCACTAAAACATTTTATACTCCAGCTTCATTATATAATGCAGACATTTATTGCTAAACAATGGGCAAACTGCATGCATAAATTTGCTTACAGATAAATCTGTACTTTGCTGGTATATTTTAAAGTAGAAAAATGCACAGAGATGAGGGGTTTTTAAAACATATCTTAAAATGAATTAAGAAAGTGGATTCAAAAAGCAGAAGACAATAGAAGGTAGGAATTCAGTTGTGTGGTAGCTTTATACATAGCTTGAAGTGAAGTTAAGTCAGAGACAATAAGATATTTTTTCATGCAAGGAAAATAGAAAAATTTTAGGCATGAAATTTGGGGTAAAATACCTTTGCTATAAACAATATAGCCCTGCCAATTGTGCTGAGAGAGAATGGGGTGGAATTGACTGTGCCAGAATTAGGTAAAGAACTAGCTAAACAAAGAGCTTCTGGCGTCCGAAGGCAGGAGCCAGAAAGTACAAAAAGATCAGTTCAGTGGCATTCAGCCATTAGATACCAATGAAGCTAATCCACACTGCAAACTTCTGAGCAGAGTAGATTTTCCTGTTGTCTGTTCTCGTAGATAATCATTAATTTTAAGTGCAGCCTGTACAGGTGCAGAGAGTCCCTACTGTTCTGACATTGTGTTGGAGTGTTTCCAGACTTGCAAGCTGGTCTAGTCCTTGAGTCCCTTCCACTTCCCTGCCTCTCAAATCCACTCACACCTACAGCCAGCCAGTTTAGAAGCAGATCAGTTTTCCTGGCATTCAGGGAGGTTCATTTTTTTTTTAAAATGGGCAGCTAAAATTCCATAAACTTATTCAACAAGTGACGGTAGAAACACCCTGTCGCTTCTATGAACTATGTAAGCTACCTGCTCAGGTAGCATGGTTGATGTTCTTCTGAGTAATTGATCGGCTCCTCTGGCCTGGATTTCTGATATTTTTATGCTGAAGGATACATAAGATGAGCGCTTTGTGCTGTAAAGAGATGGGAATTCTGTTTCTTTTCTCATTCTGCATTCTACAGATATTTAAACACAAGAGTTAGAGTCACATTCTTTGAAGTGAAACTTGAGGAAATGTAGCTACAATTAGCCCTCTGAGTTAAAGACATTTGTGTCTTGAATTTTAATTCCAATTACACAGCTTGCAAGCAAATGCCGGATGGACCTGTTTTCCTCTCTATTTAGAAAAGGGAGGAGGGAAGGGGAAGCTGCACATGGCATCACTGGATACAAGCCAAATGGCAGAGTGTTGGGGAAGAACTGGCAGCCACACCATCTGAGAGATCAAACTGGCGACGACTTTCAATGCATTTCAAAAATAAGATGTAGCACAGGATGACAAGGACAAACTTTCCAACAAAAGCCCCGAAAAACATTTTTTGCTCCCTCCCCTTTTATGCAATTATCATTCCAGCTTCTAGCTTTCTAAATGCTCCCACTTGATTTTTAGCTATGTAGCTATTTTGCTATAAATGTCAAGAAAGTCTTAAAGACTATATTTTTCTAATCTTGAAGATGCTTCAAGATTTTTGTACTTGAGTTGTTTTGTTTTTTTTTTTAAAAAAGGTTCTAACAAACAAAGGGAATTTGGAGGTAACTTCTTAAAATGGAAAATATCGAAAGGAATCTTTACTAAAGAAAAGAGGACTGGTTATTAAAATGGTTTGCAGGCTACTAGGCCCATAACCAAGACTAGGATAACTTGAACATAATGGTCCTTTTTATGTGACACCCTTGGAACATGTCCAAGGCAGCCATCTCTCTCCAAACTATTGCTGCACTAGAGAGAAGTACAGTCTATCAAAGCCCCATTTTCCAGATAGTAAATTCTTAATGCAAGAAATTTAAGTCTTACTCAACGGTTCAGAGCAAAAAAAAAAAAAAAAAAAAATGGGGGTTGTTCTGTAATGTGTAAGCCTAGATTGTTGTGTATGGCTTTAATCATTTATGCCCATAGTCTGTTAGATGCAGCAAAGACACACAGACCTGACTAAGAGGAAACAGTAGTTGAGGAGATATACTTAGTTACTAGAGGAGAAAAGGATCTGGATATAGACGACTCTAGGAAACAGCTCAACCTTCTTCAGGTGTATGTCTAGTCTTACCTGCTTCAAGTCACAAACACTCTTCTTTAGTCCAGTGAGAATTATACCATGGGAGGCTCTCCACAGAAAGGATGGGAAACCAGAGCTACTAGCATCTAGGGTTGGTAAATTTGTTCAATGTGAAGGAAGGAAGAACCCTGAATTTGGTGACAGGCTTGAACAATGTCCTATAGCCTGGCTTTGTTAGAACTGAAAGTACTAGTTGTGATCTTCGCCGAAGGTTGTCTTTGCATTCTCTCAGAACAAAGGTTCTGTTCAGAAGACTACCATCACTGTGTCCCAACACTTAAGTCAATCAAAGCAAAGCAATAACCAGTTCACTGCCTTAATTCTTATCTTAAAATTATCAGTCACTCCATAATAAAATTGCTTTATGCATAATAAAAATGCTTATGAAGCCTTATATTCAATCTCCTCTACTGTGAATAAATTAATTAATCAATTATTTATATTACTGATTATTTTTAAATTCATGTGATTTGATAATCTGGCCTTTTTTCCCCAGTACTAGAGGTTGGACCTATGGTCTCACACATGCTACACATACATTCCACCATTAAATTATATCCCTAGAACACTTTTTACTCTTATTCTGAGGCAGGGTCTCATTAAGTTGCCCATGTTGGCTTTGAATGTCAGCATTTTCTCCAACCTCCCTAGTTGCTAGGATTATACACCTATGTCACTAACCCTGAATTGGCATGCTGTACTCATAAATCTTTCAGTTTTTGTTTGGTGGGGTTTTACATGGGGTGGAGTGTTGTAATTATTCTCAAAAAAGAACAAAACAAAATGAGTAACATAACATTTCTATTTAAAAATGTGTTGAGAACAAATGTTATATATTAGAGTATTCAAAATAATTGAATGGAGTGAATGTTTTATGGCCTCATTTTACATAAGAGCCTTAAATATCTTTATATTTTGAAAGGTTTGTTATCAAAAAGTCTTTAAATTAAGCATTGATTGGTTTATAATGCCCCAGAAATTAAACTCATTCAAAATTTTAGAAACACATATTCAGGCTATACATGATTCAAACACTAACAATACATAGATAATTTGTTGTACATTATTATACCACAAGTCATAATCATAAAGACTTGTGCTTCTTGTGTGTTAAAATGATAGTTTATAGAATTCAGATAAATTTTTAATAGGAGATTTATTTTCATTACATATCACTATGCACAATCGTAAGACTTACAGTATCTAGTTATAATCTCAGAACTCATCCTGAACGGATTTCTGGCAAAAGAGTCAAAGACACACCTGCTCCCACAGTTAGGAGTACCACAAAACCACCAAGTTAACAGCCACAAAATATACACAGAGGACCTGATGCAGACCCATGCAGGCCCGGTGTTTGCCACTTCAGTCTCTGGGAGTCCATATGTGCCCTGCTTACTTGATTCAGTGGGTTGTATTATGCTGTTCTCCATCCCCTCTGACTCCCACAATCTTTCTGTCCCCTCTTCCACAGGATTTCCAGAGCTCTGAGGGGAGGGAACTGATGGAGACTTCCAATTGAGACTCTCTCCCTGCATAATGTCTGGCTGTGAATCTCTAAACCAGCTCCCATCTGCTGCTGGAGGAAGATTCTCTGATGATGACTGGATAAGGCACCAGTCTATGACTATAGCAGATTTTGACTCTTTTGCCTGCTCTTGGGACTCTTTTCCTCCTGTTGGGTTGCCTTGTCCAGCCTCAGTGTGAGAGCTTTTGCCTTGTCTTTTTGTATTTTGTTTTGTCATGTTTGGTTGTTGTCTCAGGGGAGCCTGCTCTTTTCTGAAGGGAGAAGGAAAGGGAGTGGATCAGGGGAGAAAGGAGGTAGAGGGGGGAGCTGGGAGATGTGGAGGAAGGGGAAACTGTGGTGATGATGTAGTCTATGAGAGACAAATCTATTTTCAATAAAAAGAAAAGAAAGAAACTGTAAAAAAAAAGGAAAGGAAAAGATTCCTGGATGTTTTCCTTGTTATAAAGTGTGTGTGTGTGTGTGTGTGTGTGTGTGTGTGTGTGTGTGAGAGAGAGAGAGAGAGAGAGAGAGAGAGAGAGAGAGAGAGAGAGAGAGAGAGAGAGGTGATATACACAGGTGCAGGTGACAATGGGGGCCAGAGGAGGATGTTGGGTACTCTGGAGCTTGAATTATAGGTTGTTGTGAACCATCTGACATGGGTGTAGGGAACAAAATTTCAGTCCTCTGCAAGAGCACCAAACACTCTTAACTACTGAAATGTCTCCCCAGCACCTTGTACATTTGTATTTAATAAAACTATAGTTCAGTTCTTTACCATAATAATTTTACTGTCATTAAAACACTTGTTTGCTTGTTCTAAAATAAATAATTTCCCACTTTTCTATTATTTTAATATAGTTCATGTAAATGGACCATTCTGTCTTTGAACAGTTCATTAACAACATCTAAAAGCCCTACTCATCACTAAATGACAAGATGAAATCACCAAAAAGGAGACTCTGGAATACAGCCAGTGAGCCTGACTGAAATTTGATAAAATACAGGTACTCTTCGATGTCTTGCACATAATTGGAACTCAACAAATGTGGGCTGATTCACTGACTACTGAGTTGGAACTGTGGGGAGGATGGATGTGCACAGGATGTTCAAGCAGCTTACGCATGATGAGTGAAGTTAAGTTACCTACAAATGGGGAGATTAGAAACAAAACATTTTTAAAGATACCCTGAAGCATAACTTCAAACATTCTATCATAGCAATGGACCACTGGAAAGCCTGCACAGCAGATGGCAGAAGCTAATGTCCAGCTAAAATGAAACGGCTGCATTTTCAAAGGTACCAGCTGCCCCCCAATGGGGAAGAGACAGAGCTTCAAATGTAGGTCAGTCTTCATTTGTACATATGGTAGAGAAAGGGCTACCGTATACGGAAAACACATTTTCAGCTCAAATGTATGAAAAATAAGCAATGTCTTCCTTTAGTTAACTGTACTCAATGGGTTTGTACAAATATGTTAATACTCAAGACATTAATAATATCTAATTGTCGTGCTAGAAACCTCATCCAACTACTGAGGGATCTGGATGCAGAGATCCATGACTAGGCCCCAGGTGGATCTCTGGGAGTCCAATTAGCGAGAATGAGGAGGGTTTATATGAGAGAGAATTGTTGAGACCAAGGTCGGATAAAGCACAGAGACAAATAGCCAAACAAACGGAAACACATGAAATATGAACCAATGGCTGAGGGGTCACCAACTGGATCAGGCCCTCTGAGTGGGTGAGACAGTTGATTGGCCTGATCTGTTTGGGAGGCATCCAGGCAGTGGCACCGGATCCTGTGCTCATTGCATGAGTCGGCTGTTTGAAACCTGGGGCCTATGCAGGGTCCCTTGGCTCAGCCTGGGAGGAGGGGACTGGACCTACCTGGACTGAGTCTACCAGGTTGATCTCAGTCTGTGGGGAAGGCTTTGCCCTGGAGGAGATTGGAATGGGGGCGGGAGGGGGGAGAACAAGGGAATCTGTGGCTGATATGTAGAACTTAATTGTATTGCAAAATAAAAATTAAAAAAATAATAATAATAATAATAATATCATAATACATAAATACATTATAGCACAATAATCTTATAAATACCATAAGGCAAAAAATTGTAACTATCATTTTATAATTGTATCTGATAAGGCAACAAAGTCACAACTCTTTTTGATTCTGTAAATATGTATTTAGTTTCCTATTTCATTTCACCATATTAAATAGATATAGTTTTATGTTAAATCAATCATTTCATAATTATTGACTATACCTTGCTCACAATAGAATTCATCATATTCTCCTTGTTCAAATAGCCAATATGCCTTCATTTCTTCTTACCAATAAATATGTAAAAATATAGAGAGCACGTCTCAAGAAAGGCATTGAAGAGGAAAAGAGTAAGGAGAGTAGAATGCAATTGGACAGGAGACACAATAATTATGAGCAAGAACATGGTTAAGGAACAAACAGGGGTAGTTCTTGGTCCCTAAAGCACTCACAAGGCAAAGGCCCAGGGTACTTTCTGGGCATCATTACCGGAAAAAAAAAAAAAAAAAAGCATATAGACTGTACCAAAGCATGATTGGCCCAAAGGCTATGTAGTCTCAGGTTCCTGGTCACCCAAGCCGAGCCAGGTATAGGTTCCTTCTCATGGAGTGGCCTTAAGTCAAGTCAGATATAGACTGGTTATCCTACACACTTTGTGCCATCATTTGTACTAATATATCTTACAGGCAGGACATAATTGTAGATCAAAGAGGTTGTAGCTTAGTTGTTGTTTACATTTCTCATTTCGTAGTGTGGAAATTTGATTTAGATCATCTTTGTATATGCATATATTTTAGAAAGCTTCTCAGTATTATGTTGCCATGACTTCCCTTGAAATGGTCCTTGATTTTACCTGTATTTTCCCAGATCCCCTCCCACAACCATCTTCCAAACCTCTTTTCCACTTGATCCTCCCATTCCTGCCCCCTTTTATCCATAATCATCTAATTTATTTCCCTTTCATAGAGAGATCCATCTGTTCCCTATAGTCCCTTTCTCTACACCGGCCCTCTGTGGTTCTATGGATTGTAGCCTGGTTATGATAACGTGGCAGATGATCTCTGCACATAAGCAAATGCATACCATATTTGTCTTTCTAGGTCTGGGTTGCCTCACTCAGGCTATTTTTTTCTAGCCCATTTTTTCTAGTCTAAGTCCATTTACCTCCAAATTTCATTATGTCATTTTTTAATGATTGAATATTACTCCATTGGGTAAATGTACCACATTTTCTTTATCCATTCTTCTGTTGAGAGACATATAGGCTGTTTCCAATTTCTGACTAGTATGAGTAGAGCAGCAGTGGACAAGTTTGAGCCACTTTCTCTGTAGTAAGTTGGAGTGTCATTTGAGTATCTGCCCAGCAGTAGTATAGCCAGACTTTAAGGTTCATCAATTCTCGTGTACCTGAGGAACCTCCACACTGATTTCCATACCAGCTGTACAAATTTTCAGTGCCACCAGCAATGAATGACTGTTCTCCTTACTTCCTATCCTCTCCAGCATGAGCTGTCATTTGTTTTCTTGCTCTTAGCCATACTGACAAGTATAGGAGTCCAGTTGAAGAGAGAGAAAGGGATTCTATGAGCAAGGGGCATCAAGGTCATGATGGGGAAACCTAGAGAGACAACCAAACCAAACTAGTGGGGACTCATGAACTATAGACCAACATCTGTGGAGCCTCCACAGTACTGGACTAGGCCCTCTGCATAGGCAAGATAGTTGTGTAGCTTGATCTGCTTAAGGGGGCCCCTGAGAGTAGGATGAGGATCCATCCCTGGTGCATTAGCAGGCTTTATGGAGCCCACTACCTATGGTGGGACACCTTGCACAGCTTTGATGCAAGGGGAGAAGCTTGGACCTGCCTCAACTGAATGTCCCAGGCTCTGCTGACTCGCCGTGGGAGGCCTTACCTTCTTGGAGGAGGGAATAGGGGTTGGATTGGGTGGGGGAAGACTTGAGGGGCAGGAGGAGGGAAGAGAGGGGTCTGTGATTGGTATGCAAAATGAATTAAAAAATGTCTTAATTAAAAAAAGAAATCTCAAAGTAGTTTTGGTTTGCATTTCCCTGATGACTAAGGATGTTGAACATTTCTTTAAGTGTTTCTCAGCCATTTGAAGTTTCCTCTACTGAGAATTCTCTGTTTAGATTCATGCCCCATTTTAATCAGTTTATTTGTTTTCTTGATATCTACTTTTTTGTTTCATTTTGTTTTGTTTAGTTCTTTTATATTTTGGATATTTGCCTCTGCTAGCAGATGTGTACTTGGTAAAACTTTTTCCAATTCGATTGGCTATCATTTTGTCTGAAGGATGCTGTTCTTTGTGTGCAGAAGATTTTCAGTTTGGTGAGGTTCCATTTGTTGATTGTTGATCTTAGTGCCAGTGCTAATGGTGATACATTCATAAAGGCTTTTACTGTCATAATAAGCTCAAAGCTATTTCACACTTTCTCCTCTATCTGGTTCTGTGTATCTGGTTTTCAGTTGAG
Source organism: Peromyscus eremicus (assembly GCF_949786415.1). Lineage (NCBI taxonomy): Eukaryota > Metazoa > Chordata > Mammalia > Rodentia > Cricetidae > Peromyscus > Peromyscus eremicus. The sequence goes on from NC_081426.1 coordinate 76,724,345, forward strand.
TGTTTTGATCCATCTGGAATTGAGTTTTGTGTGTTGATAAATGTGCATCTATTTGTATTCTCTACATGCAGACATCCAGTTTGACCAGTGCAATTGTTGAAGAGGCTACCCTTTTTTTTCAGCACGTATTTCTGGCTTCTTTATCAAAATGCAGGTGTCTGTGGGTATGCGGGTTTATGTCTGTGTCTTCTATTTGATTCCATTACTGATTGTATCTGTTTTTGTGCCAATATCATGCTGTTTGTATTACTATAGTTCTGTAGTATAATTTGATGTCAGGGATGGTGTGATACCTCCAGCAGTTCTTTTGTTATTCAGGGATTTTTTTATCTATCCTGTCTTTTTGTGTGTATGTGTATTTTCATATGAAGTCAAATTTTGCCCTGTCAAGATTTGTGAAGAATTGTCTTGGAATTTTGATGGAGATTGCATTGAATCTGTTGATTGCTTTTGGTAAGATGGCCATTTTTACTATAGTCATCCTACCAAACCGTGAACATGGAAAATCTTTCCATCTTCTGATATTCTCTTCAATTTCTTTCTTCAATGTTTTCAAGTTCTTGTCAGATAACTCTTTCATTTGCTTGGTTATAGTTAACCAAGATAGTTTATATTATTTGAGTCTGTTGTGAAAGGTATTGTTTCCCTGATTTCTTTGTCAGACTATTTGTCATTTTCATATAGAAAGGCTTCTGATTTCTATGAGTTAATTTTCTATCCAGCTACTTTATTTGTTTCTTATGCTAGGCTGTGAAGATTCATCAGGTAAGAGTACCTCTATCCTACTCTGGAACATTCAAAAGCAGAATAGACATGAACCAAACTCATTACAGAGGCTTGTACTATGTATTACAGGAAGTAAAAGCAAAGCCACAGGAAAGACTTCCACTCACAAAATCAGTTTGGACAAAATAATGCATGCCCATGGCTTTGGTATACCCCCTTCTCTTCTTGGGCCACCTAATACAGGAAAATGCCGCATCCATTAGATGAATGCTCTCCAAGTGAAAGGAATTCCAAATAAGAGTTGTTTAAACCAACAGAGATGTGTCATTGATGGCTTACAAGAAATCAGAAGATTATCAATGACTCGTATTATTTACTTTTTTGTGTTCTTCCAACCTCAACCCACACTTGTGGGATCTTATTCCCACCTTCACATTGGCTTTATTTACTAAACAGTATTTATATTCCAAAGAAGAACACAAGCAGATTTCTAGGTAAAGGGACATGGTAAGATGAGCATGTGACATTACATCAACAAATTCAAAGTATTCCTATGAGTTCCAAGCCACTCATGCTTCACTGCACAGAAAAGGGGTGGGTGGGTTCAAGCCACAAATAGACAAAATGGATGTACAAAAGAAGAGCTCTGTTGTCCAGAAAACATAACAGCAAGAATTGTTAAAGCACTTAATTATTGCCTGGAACACTTATTGAACTATGAATGTTAGTGGAGAGTGGCGCACTTCAAATATAATAAACTTTTATTATACCTCACTTGGAATTCATCATTCCTAGTCCCATGTAATAAGCAGGCATTGCCAAGATCAGAATCTGCTCTGATACCTAGGCAGTTTCCTTTCTCTGTCACTTCCTCAATGTGATGTAGCTACATAGGAAAGCTGACTTAGGTTCTTCCACCAAAAGCCCTACAAATGATATGTTCACCTTTTCTCTGCCACACAAATAGCCAAACAGAAACTACTTATGATACCACATTGGAGAAGGGGAAGGAAGCTCCAAAGCTAATTAAAATCTTCTCTTTTTCTTATCTTTTTAATTTTTAGATGGATTTTTAAATTTGTATTTTATGTGTATGTATACTTTACCTGCCTGTATGTATATGTACCATGTGTGTTCCTGGTGCTCATAAAGGCCAGAAGAGGGTGCTGATTCCCTGGAGCTGGAGTTACAGACAATTGTGACCCTCCATATGGGTGCTGGAAACAGAGACCTGGTCCTCTGCTAGAGCAGCCAATGCTCTTACCCATTGTGCAATATCTCCAGTCCCTTAAGATCTATTTCACACTTGTATTTATGTGCTTTTGTGAGCATATGTCATGTAAGTACTTGTACCTGCAGACCAGAAGAGAACATCAAATCCTGTGGAGCTAGAATTACAGGTGATTGGGAGTCATCCAACATGTATGACTGCAGGGGACCGACCTTAGGTCCTCTGCAGAGCCATAGTATTCATAATAGCTGAGATATCTCTCTAGCCTTCTCTGTTATCTTTATTATTGCTTTAATTGGATAAAGTAGACAATTAGCTATTTCTACACAAAGTGAAATTTCAGTTTTCATTCTTATGATTTGAGGAGAACTTTGTGGACAATGGCAACAAGCAAGCCCCCCAAATTTAAATGTGGAATGTCCACAATGCAAGCAACCCCCTTCAAACTCCAATTTCTAAAAGGTCAATTATATCCATGAGGTAACTGATTCCATGAATGAATACATAGGTCTAGATTTTTCAACAAATAGTAAAAATAGAATTATTACTATGTGAAATCAATGAAGTGCTATGATACAATGAAGGAGTCTATTTTTTTTTCAATAAAATAATTTAAACCATTATCTCAGACATCACTCAGATAATAAAAGAAATACACATGTTCCTAGGCTCTGGCATCATAAAACATGAGCTAAAATTTCTAATACACTCAGATTAAGAGTCATCTATAGGCCGGGCGGTGGTGGCGCACGCCTTTAATTCCAGCACTCGGGAGGCAGAGCCAGGCGGATCTCTGTGAGTTCGAGGCCAACCTGGGCTACCAAGTGAGTTCCAGGAAAGGCGCAAAGCTACACAGAGAAACCCTGTCTCGAAAAACCAAAAAAAAAAAAAAAAAAAAAAAAGAGTCATCTATAAAAACAAAATTATAATAAGGTAAAAAGATCTACATCTTTCTAATAAAACATAAAACAATAAAAGGTAATAGGAAACACTGAAACATTTTTTGGAATAAGCTACAAAATATGTAGTAATAAAATATTACATAAAGTGATGTATTATATACAAAAGAAAACCAAAATTCACAAAAGTTGGAGTTTGTACGTTAAGTGATAACAGAGCTGGGAATACAGGGGTTTCCTAGAATGCATGGGCCCTGGGACTTCCTGCTTCAGTCTCAGTATCACAAAAATTATATGATGACAATAATGATTTTAAATTATTATAAATCACAATTTAGTTACATGCTACTATTAAGGGAAGGTATTTGATGAAATTGAATTATTTCTGTTCATAAATATAAGGGAAAATCCATCTTATGTTCTACTTCATTATCTTTTCCACATGGAAGTTACTAGGAGCAGTGTTAGAAAACAAAATGTGAGATGAGATTAAAACCAAGATATCTGACATTATCAGCAGGGGGCGCTTTAGGCTCCTATTTATTTCTCTGGAATGCGTGCAGAGTGGCTGCAGAAGAGGAGAAATTGATGGTGAGCTTCAGGACAGAATGAACATTAATTCCCAATGTCAGAAGGAGAAGGAGCTTGTGAGGATCAAAGCACAGCAAGAAAGTGGTAAAAATGATGAGGAAGAGGTAGACAGGGTCACTTCATGTGGGTTGCAATATAGACACTTCATTTATTCTGATTGGCTTGAGGAGACTTGAAAGGATTATAATAAAAATGTGCATTCTAAAAATCTCTTAAAGATGACCTTTACTATTAAAAAGAATGAAATAAGTAAACATTTGTTGTTCTTGCTTGTAAATTAAGGATGACTCATCATTGTGTCGCTAGCCTCATAGTAATGGCCACACTGAGAATTTGTCAGTCTAAATATGTTAAACAAGCATAAGCTAAAAGATTTTTCAATGAAGGTATAAAAAGAAAATTCCCAGAAGCTTCCTCAGCAGGTGGTAGAGCACCTGGGTTACTGATTTGACCATTTTCCAAAAGGAAGAGTTCTAGGAAATGCATATATTTGGGGATAGAAGTAGAGATCATGAAAAAATAAAAAGGCAAAAGTTGAATTCTATTAGCACATAATAAATGTACTATGTCTATCAGACAGCTATATATGGACATCTAATAGGTAATCAAACATAATAAACCCAGAGCACATGGAGTTTGAGACTGTAGATGAATATATGGAAGTCACCTCAAAAGAGTAGTTCAGAGAAAAGGAACTCGATTAGATAGTGTCAGAGTAGAGATGGGAGCTAGGATGGGGTTACTGGGAGCAGTAAATGGTGGTATGCTCATACATACACACACTAGGAGAGCACAGGAAAGCAATGGGAAATAGCAGGAAGTAGGAGCTTACGGACTCATAATGAAGGTAAAATACTCTAAGACTAAACAGGAGTACTTAGTTGTGTTAAAATACAATGTGGTCATGAAGTAAAGTGGGAAGTGTTGGGTCTGAAAGGTGGATGACCTGGGCAAAGGCATTCAGTCTAATGTAGTGTTGACATGCACCTCAAGGGAAGAAGCAAATGGGAAGATGATTAGTGAAAACACATTAACTATTTTGTGTAGTTAAAAAGAACTTGTGTAGTAAAATGATACAGTCAGGGACCATATAGACAAGAACAATTTTACATTTTTTAAATTAATTTTGTTGTGTATTTGTATACAGATACTTTGGTAGCAAAGAAAATATTCATCAGCCTGTGAGGAAGACCACAATAATTCATTCCCCATCCACTGTGCTTCCTTACAATGAGACTTTGACATTCTTCTCATTAAGGTGGGAGGTTTGCATTTCATTCTCATAAGTCTCCACAGTTTACGGCCCAGCTTAAATCAAAAGGACCAGAAAAATAGACTGTGTGATGCATCTTGTTTTTCTGAGAGGAGGACAGGAATGGCAATGCAATTTGCTCCCTGGTTCCTGGGGCACGCCCACTGCATAGTGCTAAACTGCTTTGTGGACAATGACACTGCCATGAAATCACTTTGCTATGAGGAAGCCCCAAACAACCTTGTGGAGGTACAGCAGAGGAAAGTTCTGAGACCCTATGATGGGAAAGAACCTAGATTTCTCTTCGTTGCTTTTTCTTTTGAGCTTGGGAGATTATCTAACTATATCACATGGGGATCTTGGGTTAGCATCTGCCACCTGATCACTTCGCGAACACCTGAATCCATAAAGGTGATGAAATGTCATTTTAAAGATACATATTTTGAAATAGTTTATTATTGCAGCCACTACAGCTATAACAAAAAGAGAAAGGGGGAAATTGCAGAGAGACTTGGATATAACTTAGAAAGACTACAATCCAACTCACAAAAGTAAAGTTCATCCATGACAGAAAATAAATAGGCCAGCTGCATACAACTGGTGAACTCGATAGTCAGCAAATGATATGTTTATCTTCTGGCTTCTGCTTTCTCATTAATATGTAGAGAGTCATCAAAGAATGATAAAGAAAAAGGATGCTAAAACTTCAAGGAAAATAAGGTATAAAATGTTACTATAATGGGACTAGAGCAGTGATTCTCAACCTTGTGGGTCATGACCCCCTTTAGGGTCGAATGAGCCTTTTACAGGGGTCTCCCAAGAACGTCTGAAAACACAGATATTTATATTATGATTTATAACAGTAACAAAATTACAGTTTTTAGCAACAAAAATAATTTTATGGTTGGGGGTCACCACAACATGTATTAAAGGACCACATTAGGAAGGTCACAACATTTGATAACTAGAGAGTAAGGTTCAGTGGAAATTGCTTTTTTGATAATATGACATAAAGACATGCAGCTCAGGAGGAGTTCAGAGGACATAATCTTTGAATATTATGCAGTTAAGTAACTACTTGTCTAGTATTTTAAACAAAGTGTTTACATGGATGTTTCAGATAGTAAGAAAAATAATTGGCACAGTGAAATCAATTATTGAACTCTCTTGGGAATTAGCAAGCATAACTGTGGCCTTGCAATGAGAGCTGAGATGTACACAGTGTCTATACTCATATGCTTCAAATGAACTAGTAGTTCTGACATACAATAGTGGGACAGACAGACATCTTGAAAAACTATAAGATCTAGTCCACATCTGATCTTTCTTGTTACAAGGAGAAGGGGAAAAAAAGCTTCACCTAAGATGATATCTGAAATTCCTTTAGCACAAATGGTAATGAAAGGTTGGACAGATGGCTCAGTTCATAAATCGACTGTCATCCTGTGAACAGAAGTACCCGGGTTTTGATCCCCAAGAGTCACATGAAAATGTAAAGGTAGTAGTTAGTATACACTTGTAAACCCTGTGCTGGGGAACCAGAAACAGGAGGATCCCTAGAACTCACTGGCCAGCCATCTAGGCAAACTGGTGTGCTCAGGGTTCATTCAGCTCTGAGCTCTGCCTCAAAAAATACAGTGGAGAGCAAAGGAAAAAGACATCTAGTGTTGATTTCTGAGCTACATACACACACACACAAAAAAAAAAAAAATGCCCACACCTGCACAATGAGGAAAAAAAGAGAAAGCAAGAATGGAAAAAAAGGGAGGATGGAAGGAAGGACAGAAGGAAGGAAAGGATTTTCCCTCTCTGTTTCCACAGCATGTACATTTTGCTATCCTAATACCCTTACAGCAATACCAGGCTAATGTTCCTTTTCTAGTTTCCAAGATTCTGCCGGTGTTAAACACACAAATTTAAAGATTCAAAGCTAGATTCCATTTATAAGAATTAACATAAGGCATTTATCTTTCTGGACTCAAGTTCCCACATGCACTGTAAGACACAGGGAATATCGTGGAATAAGGGCAAGAGACAATGTAGGAGACTATAAACAGGGAAAGAGATGGTGAGATGCTACCTGTGACACAAGACCCAGCTAATGCAGTCATATTCCAAACACATCTACAGCTGCCAGCAATGGACCTGCATGCATAAGAGCAAGCTTATCAATAGGAAATCATGAACTGAAGAAGAGGACTTACTCCTCCCACTGGCTACTGACAAATTCTGGAGAAGTAGTTGAGTGGAAATGATAAGTCAATAGAAAAGAGAGAAGATCAAGTGGAAATGATACATCAACAGAAAAGATACAGGATGTATTATACACAAAACAGTGGAAAGGTGAGGATATGTGTGGAAAGCAGAGAGACTTACTCAGACTAGGAAACATACAAAGCCATGTGGAGGTAAAATCTTGATGTATAGTCTGGGTATTCTGAATTTGAGTTTGTGATCAAGATAGAACATGATGCAATTAACACTGATGTTTCTTGGGACATATATTTGATGTATGATCTCTTTCTTGCGTTTGGTTTTTTTAAACACTATATAACACTAAGAAGAGAAGTAGTGATTCGCGTAATAAGGACAGTAGGTGGTAGTCTTATAAAAGCATATGAAGTTCTGGCTTTTCCTAAAATCATATTTGGGTCATTATTAATTATATAGACAGAAAAATGGTTCTCAACCTGTGGGTCATGACCCACTAAGAGTTACATATCAGATGTTCCACATGTAGGATATTTATATTATGATTTATAACAGTAGAAAAATTACAATTAAGAAGAATAAATGAAATAAATTTATGATTGGGGGCCACTACAACATGAGAAACTGTATCGAAGGGTCATAGCATTAGGGAGTTTGTGAACCACTGATAGAGACACAAAATCATAACACAGGGACAGTTATTTGGCACTGTGAAATGCAGGTGCAAGTGCTACTGTGCACATATGAGAAGCAATCTTTCTACAACCAAGTGGAGCTTTAGGCCTAAAAAAATTAGCAATTACAGAATCAGGACCATGGACAGACATCCTCTCTGACTAGCAAAAGTATTTCTGTTTTTGAAGTAAACTGTTATTAAGATAATACTTTGTTGTTAAGAAGTGAAAATTCTTAGTCAGAAGATATCATAAAAGTACTGGTTACTACTGCCTGAAACAATGTAGGGACTTAATAGAAATTTTAAGGATTAAATAAAGGTTTGGAATTGCTGTGAGTTACAAAATAAAATAAAGAAAATGTCAAGTGTCCTGAAAAAAATCAAACATGAGTGTATAGATGGAAGGAATTATAGTTTCTCTGGTATTCTATGATAAACATAAAATAATAACATGAAAAGTATATAACTTATAGTTTTAAAAGGTAATAATCAGTAATTTATATCTTTCATAGAATTATAATACATGATGTTGCCTTTTACCTCCTCGACTTCCTGAGCTGAAAGACATCTGATAATGTCTCACCATGATATTTGATATTCTGGAATATGAGTTCCTGAGGTCTGGGATGATATCTTGTCCATCCTTGCATCCAACCTCAGCACTTCATGCCTAATTAACAGATATGTGAAAGAGAGAAAGAAAGAAAGAAAGAAAGAAAGAAAGAAAGAAAGAAAGAAAGAAAGAAAGAAAGAAAGAAAGAAAGAAAGAACAAAGTTACTTCTTCATTTTTTTTTTACTGTAAACATTTAGGAAACAAAACTCCAAATATTTCGATGTATTCTAGTCAATTTCAAGAGACAACTTGAACAAATCCTTGATCTTAAATGTTCGAACTTCATTTCTTGACCAGATTGACTAGGAGAGGAATCGTCTAAGCTACAAAGTTTTGTTTTGATTGTTGAGGTCACATAAACCCCATCTGGTAAATAAGACTGTGAATCTTAATCACTGTATGACAGAAGAAAACTCTAAAAGTAAAAAAGACTAATTAAAATTTATGTACGCACAATAGAAGATTAATAACTAAAAACCTAAGATGAAACGTTCCCTATTCAACTGAGAGGGATATTGGTCAGGATTGGACAAATTATTTTTAAAGCCATGCACTTATTTGCCTGATACTTTGCCATTCTGTGGCAACAAGGCATGTAATTCAAAACTGAAAATTGTGTCAGTCATTCAGAGGTTTTGACTAAACAAGGCTGAACATCTGCATATTTGGATGAGTGCCTGGCTTTCTAATTCACTAGCTGGAAAGAGATGCCCCATTAACTGTTATCCTAAGCATCAAGAACATTGATTCATTATGCGTATCAGATATCCTGTACTTGTTTAGGTTACATTTATCTTATCATCTAAGATTATGTTGATTTTATTTAGATTACATCCAAATAAAGGATAATTAAACTTGTATGTGACAGGAAAGAATCTACTGTTAGATGATTCCGCAGAAATGGAATTAGCTCCCTGAATAACCTTCAAGGTACGGGGGACTTTTGGGTGCAAGGAAAAGAGGCCTGTGTCAAACCTTTCTCACTGCATAGCTTCCTGAGGAGTGTTGGGCCATTTGACATATGGGCCTCGGGGTCCACAGCCATAAAACAAGTTTAAAATATCTTCTTTTACGGCCTTTTAGGTATATTGACCAGATCAGTGGTTAATTATTGGTTACAAGTTCAGACTCTGGATTCAGAATCATCTGACTTGAATGATCATTAGCGCAGATACTATCAATGTAGTCAGGATTCAGTTTCCTCATCTCCAAATTGTTGCTATCACAGTATCTGAGTATTAAGTAAAACATGCACTGTGGTTGCTTAACAGAGGTGGGCACACTACAAGCATCCAACAGGCAAACATTCGAGAAATTTATAGAAAATAGGATCGAGGTAACTTGGAAAATACAGACAGCTATAAACACCCCAATTTCTCACATTTGAGATTTCAGAACATGTAAGATGCACCCCATTTTCAAAGCATCCAAATGTTAAAATGAACAATCATTCAAAGTGACATAAAGTGCATACAAAATTTAAACAAATATATATATATATACAAGTATATATGTTTTATATATATATATATTATATGTAGTTTATGTATATACAAGTATATGTGTGGGGTTATTGTGTTCCCCAAAATATTGTGCACTCTAATAAACTTAACTGGGGTCAGAAACAGAACAGCCACAATATTAAGCATAGAGGTTAGGCAGTGGTAGCACACACCTTTAATCCTAGCATTCCAGAGGCAGAAATCCCTCTGGATCTCTGTGAGTTCAAGGCCACATTGGAAATAGCCAGGCATGATGACTCATGCCTTTAATCCCAGAAAGTGAGCCTTTTAATCCCAGTGAGTGATGACAGAAAGCAGAAAGATATATAAGGCGTGAGGACCAGAAACTAGAAGCTTTTAGCTGGTTAAGCTTTCAGGCTTTGGAGCAGCAGTTCAGCTGAGATTCATTCTGGATGAGGACTCAGAGGTTTCTAGTCTGAGGAAACAGGATCAGCTGAGGAACTGGCGAGGTGAGGTAGCTGTGGCTTGTTCTGCTTCTCTGATCTTCCAGCATTCACCCCAATACCTGGCCTTAGGTTTGATTTAATTAATAAGACCTTTTAAGATTCCTGCTACATATATGTATTTATATATTTATACATATATATAGTTTATATATACACTTGTATATGTATTTCTGCCTCTACTTGTCTTTATATTCTTTTCTCTCTTTCCTTAAATTCCTTTGATAGATATACAAAGATTAGCTAAAACTCCCCATGTATCACCCGACTCTATACCAGAGATCAGACTGGAAGCTGAATTTCACTTAGCACATGCTTCCTCTAGTGCACAGTGCTTGGAAAGTTCTTCCAAAATAGACCAACTGAAAATTTCAAATGTAACCAAGATTCTAGCCAGAGTTTAAACTATTGGAAAATCTGATAGTCCCTTGCACACATGGCCTCGACCTGCTGAAACGTGTGAGTGGGTGACCTCTGCAACCTCACACTCCTCACTCCTGCACATTGTCTAATATCAAGGCCCATGGCTAGTAACTATTAACACTATTTTCATCAGACCTTTTTTCTTATAGCAAATAATTCTCTAGATGCAATCCTCTATCAAAATCTGGAATAGGAAAGTATACCTCTAGGCTATAATATGAGCATAAAACCATATAGCAATACTTTCCTGATTAGAAGTACTTGAGGATATTAAAAACACTATTCATAAGATTACATAGTTCAATAAAAATTCAAAGATCAAACTCATCTGTGTCACTAGCACCCAGATCAAGAAGCAGAATGTTCCTAGCACCCCAGATGCTCCTCTGAGCTTTCTTCCAATTACTCTTCCCACAAGGATTCTGCTAGTCTCAGTTCAAATGTCATTGACTCATTCTGTCCTTCTGAATGTCATGAAATAGAATCACAGCATTCTTATATGTCTACCTTCTTTTGCTTAATGCTTGTTTGTGAGGTCTGCTCATATGGTTACATGAAGTTGTAATTCTATTGATACACTCTATAGTATAATCAGAGTTTATTCATGTCCCTTTCAACTTCATTTTCCTGTCTGTATCCTTTTGGCCACTGGATGTGGCCCCTGATCCAGACATGAATCTTGCCTTAAGAAACTCTCATTCCTCCAGTTCTTCTAATACTTCAGAAACTCCTGGACCTTCCACAGGCTTTGAGTTATCTACATAAAAATTTTGAAGTTTCAAATGAGCTTCTTGACCCATGTATAGATGAAGTCATACATAAACCTTCCACTTTATCTACTTCCAAATTCTTTCCTTTCCAAGTTTTGCTTCATTATAAATATGCCTAAAATGTCTTGAACTGCCAGAGAGGACAAGGTGCCTTGCCTGTTCTTTAGAAAAAGAAGACACTGTACAGATTTTACGGTGCCCTTGTACAAAAGCATAGTATTGGTACTTAATGAGGGAAAATAACCATTTTTGCTATACTTTGAATAAGATAATATTTGCAACAAATATGTATCCATATTTAAGCAACTGGCAGCACATCATTAATCAGCCAAGACTTTTCAGTAGAGAATAAAATCAGTGCTTCCTAACTTCACACTTACAACGATCAGACATTTACCAGCTAACGACTTTGTACTTATGATATCCATATAAGATATAGAATGTATTTTAAGTTCTCTTTGGGAAAAAAATGAAGTATTGTGATTTAAAGTATTATTTTGGCAACAAAGATTCCATTTGCTCTGGGAATCTCTGTTTCATATTTTCTCTGGAGGTTTTTCAACAAGCTTTTAAAACAGATGCTGAGCTAGAAACCAATCCAAGAAATAAAGAAAGCCAAGGGGGAAAATAATAATAATAGACAGTGGTACTTGATTGTTTCCTTGATCAGGGCATCCTCCTGAGTGACAGGTAATTCATCTTCTGTCAGTTTCCATTGCCTAGAGATCATTCCAAGCATTGTTATCAGCAAAACCTCCACAAAGTGAAGGATTCTCAAACAGGAAACCAGATGTGATGAGGTCAGGCCTTGCATGTGATGGGGTATTTGGGTTAATGATGATTGATACCATATCACATTTCATAAAGCACATACTTGCCAAATCAGGTGTTTTTGCTGTCACAGAGGAGCAGTTGCTGAATGCACTTACAGCAAAGCACCAAGGTCAAAGAGGAAGGATTGGACAAAAGAGCCTACTGTCCTTAGGAAGGGGCAAGATAAAACAAAATCACAGTATACATATCATAGAAGAATTGTGTAAAAATCCTTTCAGGCATATGTAATTCATCTAGAATTTCTAAAACAGTCCAAAATTTCCAAAACTGTAGGAGACACATGGTTACAGTATACTTGCTTGTTTTGAGGGTTTATATTTAACTTCACTATTGCAGATTAATATATAATCTTATCCTTGCTGTAATTACATTATCAGAATCAACATTAAAATTGTAAACAATTACCTTTCTTTTAACACATTTTAATATTAAAGGTGGGAAAAGGAACACAAATGCAATTTTACCCAATTGTATACAACATTTTATCCAATTTTACCTGGTTGTATATACTACTTCATCACCACTCCTGTGCAAGAAATACTTTCTATTTTATTTTTACATGAGAAGATATTTTCAGACTAGAAGAGGACAGTTGCCAAACACTGACAAAAGATGAACTCTCGCCATTTCTCCTTGAAAATAAATCTTTGAAAAACCCTTGCGCTGTTATTTTGGAGTTTGATGTTTTCAAAGGAAAGATAATGAATGCTTTACTTATCCTAAAACAGTCCAGGAAAAGTGTAACATTAAGTTGTTCTACTTACAAGGCTATTAAAATGTCCTAGTGTTGTGCAGGTACTGACATCATCTCCACTTCTCCAAAATAAATATTTCTCAGAAAGATTCAGTTGAACTGGTATAAGTGGTTAAGATATTTGAGTCTGTAACTTGTAAATAGCAGTGGTAGAGTGTTTGCCTAGCGTAACCAAGGCCCTTGATTCAGTTTCTGGTACCATAAAAAATAAAATAACTGAGAGTAGAACTCATTCAGAACTAGCAGGTGCTAAGTGAAAAGTTGAATATCATTTTCCATAGTAGATTGGGAATTATCCACCTAATAAAATACAGAGTGAATTTACATGCCAACTTGACCAAGTCACTAGGCAGATGTTTGGTTAAATATTATTTCTGGGTCTGTTTGTGAGGAAGACTAGCATTTGAATTCAAAGACTAGGTAAAGCAGTTAGCTGTCTCCAGTGAAGATGGGCATCATCCAATCAAACAAACTAGAAAGTGGAGAATTCATTCATTCATTCATTCATTCATTCATTCATTCATTCTCTTCCTCCTTCTAGTGGTTCTTGCATACTGTTGAGTCTCTTGGTTCTTACATTCCAACTAGACCTAGACTACCAGTTCTCCTAGACTGCCCATTGTACCTGGCTTGGTGATGCATCATTAGCTGAGACTTTAGCTTCTATAATCATGGGAATAGACAGACATTCCTTCTCCCTATGTCCATATCTAACTCCAACATTCTCCTCTTTCCCCATATATTCTCTGATGAACACTAAATAATAATAAGAATTTTGGAGACTAAAAAGTTATCTGTTGATATAAGTATATAAACATTTGAAAGGACTTTGGAAGTAGGTAATGGATAGAAGCTGAGAAAGTTTTGAGGTCAAAATGTAACCATTAACAGAAGGAAATGAGTTACAAGTTATTAAAGAAAAGAAAAGTGGGAATCCTAGTAAAGCAGCAAAGCCTGACTCAACTATAGCCCAGTATTCTGTGGGAAGAAGAACATGAGAGTCACAAAATGTGATATTACTGAAAGACATACATAAGCAACATGTTGGAGTGAAGTGGTGGTCTCTTTCCCAGTGACTGACATTAGTCAAGTAGAAGCAGAACAAAAGAGTTGAAGAAAGTATTGTCCAACAAAGGGAAACAGCTGTTAAAAGACTGGACATTTTCTCAGCCTGGTGTTTGAAAAAGAGCATCAGTATGTGGCCAACTGATGATTTCATAAGGAATGGAGTTCAAGGAGAAACCTTAGGCCCTCACAAACACTTTCAGAAAGATTCAAGATAATAGGAAGGGATAAAGGACATGGATATGAATTTTTCCACAAGAAAAGATATTGAAGGACTCTGAATCTGATTCAGAAATCACCAGAACTTCCCACCACAAACTCGGAAAACACAGGCTGCCTCCACCCTTTTCACAAGGCTAGGGCTTTACTCACCTTTCTTATAGTCATATTTCATGTATTTGAAATCTTGAGACAAAGGATTCCAGGCAAGTCAGGAGGAAGAGCACCAAGGGAAATGAAACAGAGCCACTAAAGAGAACTGCTCACATTCATTCGGCAAAGATTGCATTTCATATTTTCAACTTCAGAGTTTGAGGGCAAATCTAATAAAATATAGTAATAAAAGCACATACTTATTTATGTCTTGGGTCCTCTCAGAGAACCAGGGAAAAACACTCTATGGTACCAAAGAGTTCCACTTGGGCATTGAGATGGCACTACCATGCACTCGGGCTGGAGGCAGCCAAAGGGCACTTAGGACCAGAAGACATAGCGTGAAACCAAAGAGTAATGTTCTTGAGCCTTAATATGCGATGGCATGTGGCCTGCTAAGTGCTGAGCTTGCTTGGAATATTTTACTTTCTACTCCTAATGTCTCCCTATTGGGTTAGGAGTAAGTATCTTTTCCTGTGCCTACCCCAGCATTTTACTCAGAAGCCTGTAGCTACTTGCTTTGGGGGGTAATTAATTTTGGAGGAAGACATGATGGTGGAGACCACAATATGAGGTCAGTACTCTTGTGAGAAGAGAGGACGAGATGAAGACACTTTGTCTCCTTACTTTGTAGGGACACAGAGCAAGTAGCCATCTGCAAGATATGTTTCACCAAGAATCCATTGATATCATTTGGGACTCAAAGGCTCTAAAGCATGAGAAATAAGCACATTAAGCCAGACAGTCTGTGTGTTTTGTTATATAGCAACCCAAGCTAAGACCAAAAGAAGAATCCCACAAAGGCAATGGGAACAAACAATGGTTATTAACCATCTCCTTTATAACTGGAATACACAAAAACTGAAGACACTGGGAGACTTATACGTTCACAAAGATTGAATATAATAATTGCCAAGACATGAGCTTTGGGTGGTTTTTTTTTTTCACAGTCTTAAAAATAATCATTAAACAGGTAATGCATTTGAGTTCTTTAATGTGAGTATTCTGGTCAGGTAAGTCAAGAGTAAATTCAGTGAGGGCAAATGAGGCAGTGTATGAAGAAAGCTGCATGCATTTTATTCAGTCAAAGATTTTTTTTTTGTTTCTTCTTTTGGACATAATGCTTTGGGTGCAAATGTATTAATGAAATTGTACACACTGCTTTTGTCTTGGTATGGGGAAATACCTGGCCAGCATCTTGATTAACAAAATATAAACAGAAATAGCTCACTTGTTGAGGTAATATAATCAAGTTACATCATAGTTACAATCTGCAACATAATGCTGTTTTGAAGGCACGTAGTATTATTTTCTTCAGCAAGTGACAAACTAATAGATTTCCACACATTTTCGTACATGTATATCATTGAAGTTTGGCTCTATTTCTGCACATTACCTTCCCTTGTGCCCTACCTCATCCTATTTATTCCTTTCCTAACCCTAAATAGTACCCCTTCTTCTTTCATTTTACTCATATATATATGATATGTATCTACATATATATATACATATACATATGATATGTATCTATATCAGAGAAAGTTAAATTGTTTGTCTTACCCCAGCTTCCAATAACCTGAGTAGGTCCTCTAGGGATAGTTTTAAAAGACTGTATTCACACATAGTACCAGAACTGAAAGTACAAAAAACAAAGGCTTTTGAGTCTGTGCTCAAAAATCTCTAACAGACAAGAATCCAAAGTACAAAAACAGAAAAAGAAAAGTGCTCACAGTCTTCTGCCAGAGGTGGCGGGGGGGGGGGGGGCTCTTACTTTCTTATTGCTTAGGGTAAAATTGCTCTAACCTGAAGGTAACATAAAAAATGATGGAAAGGGGTTAGCCTGGGAGAGTAGCCTAAGACCCAATCCCTTCTGAAGCTTTCTCTTTTGTACAATGGCATCTTTGTAAAACAAATAAAGCAGGCAAGTGTAATGCCTCCACAGACCACATTTTCAGAGTGTGTGATTTTCTTTTCTTCCTTCAAATGCATTCTAAGACATTAGTCTTTGCAGAAAAAAAAGAATTCTGCATCACTATACAAATCTAATGGTATGGTATTTATAGTAGAAATCTAAACCTAACTCATATTGTATAAAGGCATTTGTTCAGCATTCTGAAAAAAAGAGCACACGATATGCTGTGTAGAAGGAAATTGTTCAGTGTTTTCAGTAATGGAATCTATGCTACCATAAAGGGAGCTAGCTATACATGAAACTCGGAGTTCAGGATGAGGGAGAAGAATAGGAAAGTATTCTATTGCAAACTGTTCACAAGAGCATATCAAAACCTCGCAACAGTAGCCCAGAGAAAGGAATGATTTACATATATGTAAACTATATATGAACTACTTTATATTTAAAATAAGAGCCAGAAATACCACATCACTTGTAGATGGTATGCAAATGTACATATCCAAGTAGGAATTTAAAATTAAAATACCTAAAAGCAACTCACTTCAAAAGCATTACCTTAATAAAAGTCTGATCAAACCACTAAAGCCTTTAACTTTTAACATTGGTTTACAAATTACAATTCCTTCTATTAAATTAATGCCCATAAATATATGTAGGAGCATAAACAACTTATGACTGAAACCATTAGTTCTAGTCTTTTCTTCCCTAAAGTTTAACTGGACTTCTCAAATGTATAACTTCTATTGTTAGTGTCTTCAAGTTGCTCTGTGATACATATATGTGAACAATATACTCAGGCAGCCCTTTGCCAGGGGTTACATTCTCCTGAACTTTCAACCTCCAAAACTGTGAATTAAATATTTTCTTTATAATATACTTATTCTCCTGTGCTTTGTTATAATAAC
This sequence comes from Peromyscus eremicus, assembly GCF_949786415.1. Taxonomy (NCBI): domain Eukaryota; kingdom Metazoa; phylum Chordata; class Mammalia; order Rodentia; family Cricetidae; genus Peromyscus; species Peromyscus eremicus. The sequence goes on from NC_081426.1 coordinate 76,741,546, forward strand.
AGAAAACAGAGAAAGATAGAAAATATTATGAAAGTTAGTCTTGATTCCAAAAAGTAGTTTGAGTTTAAGAAATAGATTAGTAACTGGTAACCATAAAACATCTAAAACTATAGTGATAAATATGTTATCTAGGATGGCTCTGTGCAAAGGAAAGCCAGAGAAGAGACTTTGAAATTAGGATCGAAAAGAGATTTGAAGAAAAAAATGATGTGGTGGAAAATATTACTTCTACTGAGGAGTTAGTAAGAGAAACAGAAATACTGAAGATGGCAATATTGGTGATTATCACAGGAGTTGATCAGCAGAGGAGGCACAATGTGGTGCTGCGAGGTGGCCAGATCCTCTCAGACATATTTGGCCCAGCAAGTACTGAGCATGTTGTGGGACAGTAGTGTGGAACAAGTAAGAGCAGTATATGAACTCAAAGTCAGATTTCAAACCTTCAAAAGGGCCCCCTCACAACCTGATGGGGGCTTTGAGTCATATCCAGTGGAGCAGTTAATTATTATGTGACGCCTTTTAGGATATTGAAAACGTAAAGAATCATGTGTAGACTTTGATTCTAATGTCTCTGCTACTGAGATTTCCCACTGCTCCTTTCTAATGTTAATAAACTCTTTACCTGGTATTTTTATTTATATGGCACACCACATGGCTGGCACTGTTTCAAATGCTTTACAAATATTACCTCATTTAATTCCCATTGCCAGCACTATAAAGTGAGTACATTGCAGCAGTATTAATCTACAACTAAGACACAGAATCCTCTCCACAGAGTAGTTTGTTTTCAGAGCCAAGACTTCAAGTTCTGCATTCATTTGTTTCTTTTATAGAAGAGTGCTTGTATGGGAATAATGGTTGCTACATTGTCAAGTGGAAAGCTTGCCATCTTATTTCCAGATGGATGATTCAGGTCACATGAAGAATCACACATCCCCTGGTTAATTTGGGCTCTTGGTTCCCTTACTATTTCTAGCATAGAGTTACAAGCAAGCAGCACTGGCAATGTGCTATTTACAGTCATTTGTATTTAAACCAATAGTAGATGTCACCATCTGCTTATGTTCCTCAGCTTATGATGGGTTACATCCCAATAAAGACAAGGTAGGTTGGAAATGTGGTCACAATTATATTACATACATGTATAAAATATCATAATGAAATCCAGTATTGTGTATAATCTATATATAGCAAGGGGAAAAACCAAAAAGTGCACTGAACATGCCCATTCAATGGGTTGGCATAACTTAGCAGCACTGGATGCTAGAGGAAGTCATTTGCCTCGCTAATCATAGGGTAACTAAGAATTGCAGCTGGCCGACATTGCAGCACTTGGCAAAAGACTACTGTTGCACTTAAACCAAGCCTGGGAAATCAGAATTCAACTATGATTTCTAGTGAATGTGAATCTCTTTTTCATCGTGATGATGTTTTAAAAATGTGAGTTGAGGCTTTGTATGGATTTCAAGCATATATATATATATATATATGCAAATTATTTCAAATTATTTTTGCTCTACTTCCTTTTAGTGGATGAAATTCTTATTTGATAACTGGCTTCTTCCCATAGTTATTCCCTCAGAAGTCTGGAAGTTGTGTCTGTGAGAGATGCAGTAGAAATGTGGTGTATACTGCTCATGTAGAAATGTCTTCCTAATGCTAAAGTCGCAAACTCAGCTTTCCTAGTCTAACAAATTTATTCATTATCTCACTTCCACTACACTTGTTCTTTGACCTCAAAATACCTGGAGTCTCTTGATTCATTGTGTAATCTATTCTAACACCTCATTTCTACCTTTATCTCCTTCCTTACTTATTTGTATGAATGTGATAGTCATCTTGCTATTGTCCTCAATTTCTATTCATTTGCATGTTTGTAATTCTAGATCTCGAATTAGCATCAGTTAAATAAATCCAAGCATAAGAAGATTCTCTACCTTAAGCAGATTTCTTATGATTCAGCCATACAAATTAGAACTGATGGCACTACTAGCCTTGGGCATAATATATCAATCATTTTCTAATGGCTTATGGATCTCCCTGTTTCATCTTCTCTAAGTCATGAGCTGAACTTCATCCGCATCTAAGACATTATGGAGAGGAGCAGAATACTTTATCTGTAAACACATCTGCTTTATGGCTTGAATGTGAACTATCACCCACTTAAGTCTCCAGATGGTGGCACTGTTTTGGAAGGTTGTACAACATGTCTAATACAGGACACAGCAAATAGATATAGATTCTTAAAAACAAAGCTCCCAGTGTAGACCATGGTCTCTGCCTCTTGATCTGTTGAGATTTAACAGCCACACTGTTAGCTCCCCCTTCACAGCTGGAGCCAGAGCCACACTGCAAGCTCCCCCTTCACAGCTGGAGCCAGAGCCATACTGCAGGCTCTCCCCTTCACAGCTGGAGCCAGAGCCACACTGCAGGCTCCCCCTTCACAGCTGGAGCCACAGCCACACTGCAGGCTCTCCCCTTCACAGCTGGAGCCACAGCCACACTGCAGGCTCCACCCTTCACAGCTGGAGCCACAGCCACTCAGCACATCCCTTCTAACATGAAATAGTATACAAATAAACTCTTCCTCCTTAAGTTGATTCTTCTCAGGTGTGTGGTCACAGGCACAAGAAAAGAAACTAATAAACAGAACCTTCTTACCTACCACCAAACACTTTTCTCTCCATGTCAGATGAAGAACTTTGTTTTTTTATTTCTAAGACATTTGTCTGGGATACACTTCATCCCATCTCCCCTGCTTCCTCTGGGCTCATACTACAATCATTATCCAATTTTACATATATTAACAGCATCTCCCATCCCACTGTTGATAACCCATACAGACATCCAAAGTATATCCAACCTGGAGGCACAAACTCAAGCAGAAAGTTTTCTACATCCTCCAGACTCTTGTCTGTTAACTCTAAGTCTACACAGTGTACCCACTATGCTCAAATTATTGATACTTGTGATCATCATCTGTTGGAAACTGTTCTACGAACTCTACAGTTCACTCCCCTAACACTGAAATGACCCTAACCATAGATGGATTCTTATTTTCCTCATTTTATACATGAAAAACAAAATTGTTCAAAGTCATATGGAGACATTTGTGCAGATCCATTTGTTTCTTTGGTCTATTACTAAATTATATTGGAACTATCAAGAGCAATCATTTTTCTTCTAGCAAAATGCTTCATTTTAGTGTTTCTAATGTTTAAAATATTAAGCACATTTCCTCCAGGCATATTTTAAAAAATATTTCACTATTTAAATTGTTCAGAGGTTTCTTTTCATATTTTCTGTTTCCATCACAATTTCAAATTGTACTCATTCTTGGTGATTGAAGTGCTTAAAAAAACTATAATCAAATTTGAAGTTCATTAAATCTGAATATTTTTCACTCAATAAAAAATATTTTCATCATATCTTAAATTTTTAATATTCAGTTTAATTTTTACAAAGAAGAATATCAGTTCTAAATAAAAATATCTAAGTCATTTTGAGATCTTTAATTCTTGAAAAATTAATTAAATCTTATTAAAATGTATGAAAATGCAAATTTACCACAGTTTTGCACCTAATGTCTGTCTAGTTGTCAAGGTGGTTTCATATCATATTCATGAAAGTTATGGCTAATTACAGGCAAACACAAATTTGAGAGTTATAGGAGTTGATTCTGTGAAGTAATTCAAGCTCTACTACATATCTTGAATACCTGCTCTTTATAACTAGATTTTCCAGTGTTCCAGTGTCAAAACCTGTAATTACCCAGCATTTAGGCACAGTTGCCTTTTCAAGAGGTAGAGATATTGCTCTGGGACATGTGTGATACATGTCAAAAGAAGAGCTATTTTACATTATAGAGATACAGGGGCTGGGTGATAAACTTCATCGTACAAGTGCTTGTGATACTTAAGATACAGTGAAGTACAGGACTCTGGATGATGGCCACTTATGCCTGAATTCAAGGAGTAGTCACAGTAGAACCTAAGTGCCATTTAGAAAACTAAAGACATATTTCTGGTGTAACAAAAACTCGTGGCTGGAACATACATCTAGTATACACTGTTTTAACTTACGCATACTTTACAAAATTTGTTTACAAATCTGGGAAAGGGTATTTGGTTTTTTAAAAAATTTAAAGCCCATTCAAACTGGAATTAGGTCTCAACTTGTTCCTGGCAGCCTACAAAGAGCCTCTCTTCTGTTAAATACCAGAAACTTTTGCTGCAAGAAGCAAATCTAAGGCAATTCATAGACCAAACACATGTAATACTAGACAGACTCTGAGCAAAAACACCCCCAAGTAATTTAAATGAGAAGATTTCAGAAGAAAATTGGGTGTAAATAGCAAACTGGGGGTTATTATTAATGTAACATGCAAATTCCCTCCTCTATTTTTTTCTTTTTAATGCTTTAAATGAATAATTCCCAATAGGAGAAAAGAAAATCAGGAGCTCTTAACTACTAGATTTCCTGAAAGCTATTACTTGTATACAGCTGATATATAAGGAAAAATGTTGCTATTAAACTAAATTTTAAGTAAAAGCACATTATGGTAGAAATAAGACTCTCCAGAGAATAATTTTATAGGACCATTATTGCACGGTAGCTTGGGCAGTTGAACTCACATGAAACAAATGGCTCTATAAAACAAGTCCCAAAGTGGTCTATTGCTTAATTAAATTCATATACAAAACGTCCCTCTGCCTTGACACGTGTACGTACATATATTAGATGTATTTTAAATTCCACTCTGAAAAATATGACCTCATAAAGATGCAAAGGTTTAGACACCACTTCAAAGCCAAGGAGCTACTTGAAGTCATATTTTATGTGGAACTGTGACTTAATTCTTTTTTTTTCCCTTCCCCTAGCGAGAACTGTCTGTTTGATGCATATAATATGTTTAAGCTTCCTTTATGCCTGTAAGGACATGCCATAGTCTTGCAATGAATGCAAATACTCCTCACACATTATCAAAGTGGAAGTGTTTCTAGAGAACCTGCACATGAATAGGCAGAAACACATTTGCAAGTTCTACATTCCAATCACTCAACTGCAATGTGTCTACTTAGAAGAATGTTAATTTAATGAAAGCAAATAAATTAAGACATGTTTTATGGCGTGAATACAAAATTGTTTTACCACAATGTATATCTCCATTATCCTGTTTGTGAACTACCTCCATGTCAGTATCAGCCCTCAAGGAACAGACGGTAGTCCATTCTGTTCAATAGCCTAAAAGCATCCTAAAGCCATCTGGTATTAAATGTGTTCAAAGAAGATAGAAACATGAATAAATAAGGAGACATTAGTCAAAGCATTAGTGATTGATTATGAGGTCTGGGGTTCCACAAATGCTCTGTTGGTTTCTGAATCTGAACCTGAAATGACTCATTTTAGCTTCTGTATTGCCATCTATTCCCTAATTAAAAAAAATAATAATAATGCTGTGCAACTACTACTCCAAAGAGACAGGTGAATCAATATGTAAAATCTAGAAAAGCATAGGTAATTATCAAATGTAGACAGTAAATAAAAGCAGTTTTAGATGGATGGGTAAGATGTTTTAAATTTGAATGAAAACATCAGGTTTTCAAAAATGGAAAGGTTGAAAAAACCAGTTCAGTGGTGAAAAACAAATACTGCTCCTGCAGAGGACCCAAGTTCAGTTCTCAGTGCCCACATCAGGAGCATCACAACCACTGATATTTACAGCTCCCGGGGATCCAGTGCCCTCTTTTGGCCTCCTCTTGCAGCCTCACTCAGATGGACATACTCCCACACAGACATACATGCAAACACATACTTTAAAATTTAAAACAATCTTCTTTTTTTAAATGGAAACAGAAGAGCTGTGTGTTGTTCTAATTTTTATGACCCCAAATCAAAATATCCCAAGGATGTTACAGTAATGCCTCCTTCTTGTGCATTTCAAGAGTCATGGCAAATCCCCAACAACAGAACACATACTAACAAGATAAAGAGAACAGCAAGTTTAAATAAAGCTTTACATAGCACAGAGATCTTCAGAAATGGAGACCCAAAGACTAAGACAAAGTGCATATTTTTATGCCTGGGTTTGGTGAAGAATGAGCAGTTGTGTTAAAATGATTTGTCAAGGAGTATAAGCTATGTATAGGTAATAGCCTTGGGAGTTTAGTGAGGACTGTTTCTTCTGCATCTTCTTGGGCTCTTGGGTTCAGGACAATAAAGATGGATGTTCTCTATTGTTTACTTTCTTATGATGAAGCTCAAACATTTCACTTACATCGTGTTTCAGAGGAGAAAAAGGAGAGGCTAGACTGGAGGGCTGTCTTCTCCTGGACTAAGATTCCTTAATGTGGGAAATCATATCTTAGCTCAATAAAGTACAGCAGCAATCATAAGAACTACGATAGATGAAGTTTGCAGTAAATACCAGGCCCTGTGTCAGATATTTTATATAGTCTTTGGTTTAACGCTAATAATGGATTCTTATTTTAAATACAAACTAAGAGTTGAATGTGGTAGATTATGTTTATCATGCTAGAACTAGGTAACCTGGAACAGGAAGATTGCCATGAGTTAGAGGCCATCCTATATTAAAGAGTGAGTTCTAGGCCAACCTGAGCTACAATGTGAGACTTTGTAGCAAAGAATAAAACAAAACAAAGATAAATTGAGACACTAAGATATTAAGCAATTCACTTTAAATAACACTTAATGGATAACAGACTTGGTTATATGAACGCCCATATTCTCAAACTCTACATCTGAGTAGCAAATTTAACAGAAAACCATGCATCTTGTTCTGGGCCTGGATAGAACTTCAATAGTGACAGCCTTAGACTCATGTAGAGTTAACTCTAAATTTAGGAAATGGACAGGAAGATCACATTAAAGAAGTTGAGTGGATTTACCTTGCATGGGTTAACAATGCCACTCTCAGAATACATGGATAATTAAATTAAAATTGAAATGCATGAGATCCCCCTTGTTGGACAGGGAGGACCCAGAGGTCTCCATAACACAAACAATTGTCATTAGTCAATTGTCCCCTTAATTGACCCCCAAAACTACATGGTAAGACCCTATTGCTGAAGACACCTTCTCCTTTGGCTATAAGATATAGAAGAATCTCCTTACCCTGCTGGCTAGCATCCATAGAGCTGAAAGATTCTAAGCAGTGTGGTATGGGGGAAAAGATGTCAGGGAACTTACCCACCACTGGCCTTTGCATGGCACAATACAGACTTTATAGGCAAGATTTGCTGTTGTATTTTCATTGGCTTAGCAACTGACTACACCTGCATCTACTTATATTTTAACTACCATCTGTCACCCCACAGTCCCACCACTCAGGCCACCCACCACAAGGACTGGCAGGTCTTCTGGTCCTGACCGGCCAACCTCAGCTGCTGCCATCAAATCTAGTTTTTAATTAAGTCTCTATCATTCTACTTACCAATAAAGACTCAGGAGTCAAATGTTGGGGTGAAAAACCTGCTAGCTCTGAGAGGCCAAGAAGCAATCAATTGACCTTTCTTTTCAGCCAGAGACCCAGCAAGAGAGTGTCTCTCCAGCCATCCCAAACCAAAAGGACCACAAAACTCTAAGTCCCTCCTTACTCTTTTCTGTGCATCTCTCTATCAGTCTTCCTGGCTTCTCAGTAAGCTATGCTAATTCCTGTCAACTAGCTAATGGCTCTGCCCCCTGATCCAAGGT